>NW_027362053.1:2137500-2497500 GCF_039654945.1 Dendrobates tinctorius | reverse complement strand
AAACACTGCGGCAGCCGGCAAAGCCGCTTAATCAGTGAAATCCTAGGTGCATTGCTCCCTGGGAAATACAAATATGCAAATAAAGTCTGTGGAGCCTCATTTAAGAGTCTCAAACACGGGACTAGCCAGATCTTCCTCCAGGGAAGGACCCAGCCAAGGAGTGGCTCCTTTCGGAAACCACCATTACCACCATATTAAGTGGTGTTACCTAATGTAGTGTAGTCCAGTTACTCCCAGAGCTGCAGTCACTGTTCTGATTTTACCTAATGTATTGTAGTCCAGTTACACCCATATCTGCAGTCACTGTTCTGCTCTTACCTAATATATTGTACTCCAGTTACACCCAGAGCTGCAGTCACTGTTTAGATCTTACCTAATGTATTGTACTCCAGTTACACCCAGAGCTGCAGTCACTGTTCTACTGTTACCTAATTACCTAATGTATTGTACTCCAGAATATGTACAGGACTGTGCCTGTGTAATGAGCAACGCAGCAGTGATGCCTTTAACGGCTGTAATGTGCCTGTACAATAAGCAATGCGGCCGTGTTGCCACGACGACTAAGCAACTGTCGCTGATTGGTCAGCGAGGTGGGATTTCCATTATAGACAGACAGACAGAATTAGACAATTATATAGTAGATTATATATTATATATATATATATTATATATGTGTGTGTGTGTGTGTCACTGACGTGTATATATATGTATGTATTCTATGTGTTTATATCTAGTATTTTGTGAGCTGTCATTGTGATTTTCCAAATATATATGTATATATAGATACACCTATTCTATGTGTATACATGTATTATATCTTTTGTATTAGAACATGTCAGTGTGATTTTACTGTATAGCCGCATATGAATTACCAGCTTTTCTTCTATCTATCTATCTATCTATCTATCTATCTATCTATCTATCTATCTATCTATCTATCTATCTAATATAAATACATATATATGTGTTGGTGTCACTGACATGTATATATCTGTGTATTCTATGTGTATATATCTATTCTATCTATTCTTTTCTGAGCTGTCAGTGTGATATTACTGTACATCGCATATGAATTGTCGGCTTTTCTCCTATCTATCTATCTATCTATCTATCTATCTATCTATCTATCTATCTTTCTAATATAAATACATATATATATATATGTCAGTGACACACACACATATGTATGTATTTATAATAGATAGATAGATAGATAAGCCGGCAATTCATATGCGGCTATAATCACACTGACAGCTCAGAAAAGAATAGATAGTATAGATATATACACATAGAATACACAGATATATACCTGTCAGTGACAGACACATATTATATCTGTGTATTCTATGTGTATATATCTATACTATCTATTCTTTTCTGAGCTGTCAGTGTGATTATAGCCGCATATGAATTGCCGGCTTTTCTTCTATTTATCTATCTAATATAAGTACATATATATGTGTGTGTCACTGACATCTATATATCTATGTATTATATGTGTATATATCTATTCTGTTCCGAGCTGTCAGTGTGATGTTACCATATAGCCTCATATGAATTGCCGGCTTTTCATCTATCTATCTATCTATCTATCTATCTATCTATCTATCTATCTATCTATCTATCTATCTATCTATCTATCTATCTATCTAATATAAGTACATATATATGTGTGTGTCACTGACATCTATATATCTATGTATGTATTATATGTGTATATATCTATTCTATCTATTCTATACTGAGCTGTCAGTGTGATGTTACCATATAGCCGCATATGAATTGCCGGATTTTTTCAAAGGACACCGGTGCGTATAAATCGGACAGCACTCGCATGGTGCAAGTGCTGTCAGATATTTTATTGCACCCATTGACTTGCATTGGCGATTTTCACCTGAAAATCGCAGCAAATCGCAGCATGCTGCGATTTTTTTCTCAGTCCGATTTCGGCTGAGAAAAAAATTGCAAATGAGATGTCACACATTGCCTTACATTGGTCAGAGTGCAATCCGATTTTTAATCGGATTGCACTCATCCGATTTTCGCACCAGTGAGCATGAGCCCTTATAATGACTTTCGTATTACCTTTTAACATTTTCAGTATTCCAAAGACAAAGGGATTTGTATTGAATTATATGGTGTCTAAGTTTAACAGTTATACAATTATGTTATGCCACATATATGATTATTCTAAATTATCCTGTATCATTTTTTATTATCATGATTTATTTTTCATTGATGTCTATGATTTAATGGTCTAATTGACTGTTTATATTGACTGTTTGATACTATTTGTATCCCCTGAGTCAAGACCAAAACGGCATAACTAGTGATGAGCGAGTATAGTCGTTGCTCGGATTTTGCCGAGCATACTTGGGTGTCCTCCGAGTATTTTGGCGTGCTCGGATATTTAGGTTTCGTCACCTCAGCTGCATGATTTGCGACTGCTAGACAGCTTGAATACATGTGTGGAATGCCTGTTTGTTAGGGAATTCCCACATGTAGTCAGCCTGTCTACAAGTCGCAAATCATGCAGCTGAAAGACGAAATCTAAATCTCCGAGCACGCCAAAATACTCGGAGGTCACCCGAGCATGCTCGGAAAAACCTGAGCAACGAGTATACTCACTCATCACTAGTCATAACTATTGGGATTGTAATACCACTAATAAATACAACTTGATGCAGAATTTTGAGTGCCAGATTTTTCTTCAAATTAATCGCTAGGATTGGTATCCCTTTTTCTGTGCACCATATCGTGATCCATGGATTGATGTGTCATGTTATTGATTGGATGCCACACAGCAAGGTCAATCAATGTGGGGATGAAGGACCACCACATCAAATGCCTGTCATGGCCAGCCCAATCTCCAGACCTGAACCCCATTGAAAACCTCTGGAATGTAATCAAGAGGAAGATGGATAGTCACAAGCCATCAAAGAAGAACTGCTTAAGGCTATGTGCACACACTGCGGAATCACCTATGTTAAAGGTGTGAAACCGCAGCGGAATCCGCAGAAACAATTGGCATGCTGCGGTTTATAAACCACAGCAAAACCGCGCTGAAAAAACCGCAGCGTGAGCACAGCGGTTTTGAAAACCCATAGGGTTACATGGTGCTGTACCATGTCTGCGGAACTGCTGCGGTTCCGCAGGGCCAAAACCGCAGCGGAACCGCAGCAAAAACCGCAGCGTCTGCACATAGTCTAAATGTTTGTACCAGGAGTGGCATAAGGTCACTCAAAAGCAGTGTGAAAGACTGGTGGAAAGCATGCCAAGACGCATGAAAGCTGTGATTAAAAATCATGGTTATTCCACAAAATATTGATTTCTGAACTCTTCCTGAGTTAAAACATTAGTATTGTTGTTTCTAAATGATTATGAACTTGTTTTTTTGCATTATTTGAGGTCTGAAAGCACTGGTTATTTTACTTAATTTTGACCATTTTTTAATTTTAGAAAAAAAATACAAAATTTATTGCTTGGAAATTCGAAGACATGTTGTCAGTAGTTTATAGAATAAAAGAGCAATTTACATTTTACTCAAAATATACCTATACAATACAGTATATAGGTGATACTGCAACTACTGTGCATACATTATATAGAAAAATATTCAGGATTGAGAGTCCTCAGTAGTTGATACCTTTTAATGGCTAACTGAAAAGATGGTAACACATTGCAAGCTTTCGAGACTACTCAGGTCTCTTCATCAGGCTAGACTAATACAAAATCTGAAGTCACATATTTATGCACAATACAGCCTAGAAAAAATGCAATAGATAAGACAAGTGACGTGAAGCAGAACTATCAATATGGGAGAGGGAGAAACATAAATATAAACATTGGACCAGTTCATAGATAAGGAGTCCGGATGTTTTATGGTCCTCTGATTGGGGTCTAGTTCTGTGTTGTGATGCCCCCACACGGTTTTAAAAGGAAATTCCTTAATTGATGTAAAATTGATGTCTTTTTACATCAATTAAGGAATTTCCTTTTAAAACCGTGTGGGGGCATCACAACACAGAACTAGACCCCAATCAGAGGACCATAAAACATCCGGACTCCTTATCTATGAACTGGTCCAATGTTTATATTTATGTTTCTCCCTCTCCCATATTGATAGTTCTGCTTCACGTCACTTGTCTTATCTATTGCATTTTTTCTAGGCTGTATTGTGCATAAATATGTGACTTCAGATTTTGTATTAGTCTAGCCTGATGAAGAGACCTGAGTAGTCTCGAAAGCTTGCAATGTGTTAACATCTTTTCAGTTAGCCATTAAAAGGTATCAACTACTGAGGACTCTCAATCCTGAATATTTTTCTATCTACTGGCTAACACGGTACAAAGATATACATCTTCCCTGTACATTATATAGGTGATCTTGCGATGGCTGTGTATAGTTGCAGTATCACCTATATAATGTATATACAGTAATTTCAATGTGATATGTATCTCACATGGCTCATGCCCAACAAAATCCACCTTGGACATTTTAGGGCTCTAATGATTGCAGGATTGAATCCAGTATGTCCTTATATACAGTATTGTTTTAGATGTTTAAAAAAATCTTGTGTTCACCTTTTTAATATTAGTTTTTATATTATATGTCAACTGTCAGTAGGCAAATCCCGTCGCTATTGATCAGAAAGAATCTTGGTTTTTAATATTTTTCAAGTTATTCAATGCCTGTTGTATGATGAACTTTGACACTATCATGTGCCTGGTTTGGCGGGTTATTTTCTTAAAAAAAGACCACATATAAGCAAACCAACTCTGATAGTTGTTATAGGTTTTGTCCTGAGGAAGAGGACCTATATATGACTTCGAAACGCATTGACTTTAAAATCTGACCAATAAAGACTTTGTAAAATATATCGATCATCCGACTACATTCATCAGCAGCACATTCATTGACACGTTACCCGGATTCTGTAACTGTCTGCTCCTACTTCTCACTTCTGAAGCCCCCTTAGTCACGTTGTCTGTGATAGAGATCCCCTGTGAGAGGATTGCCATGGACCTGGTAGGTCCCCTAGTTAAATCTGCACACCATCATCAGTACATCTTAGGGGTCATGGACTTAGCGACCCGGAACCCAGAAGCAGTTCCACTGAGGAACTCTTCATCTAAGAGTATCGCCCAGGAGCTTGTCCATATATTTGCCAGAACCGGTTTGCCTAAGGAGATTTTGACGGACCAGGGTATCCCTTTTATGAGCAAAGTGATGCGGGAGCTGTGTAGCGTCCTCCAGATTGCCCAGCTGTGGACTTCAGATTACCATCCACAGACCTTTGGCCTAGTGGAGCGCTTCAATAAGACCTTGAAAGTCATGCTCAAGAGGGTTGTTGAGAAGAACTGTCGAGACTGGGACTATCTGCTCCCATTCCTGCTGTTTTCTATCAGAAAAGTCCCACAGGCCTCCACTGGCTTCTTGCCGTTCGAGCTTTTGTATGGCCGACATCCACGAGTGCTCCTGGTCATTTGCAAGATAACCTGGGAAGCCAAGGTCACACCGCACCGGAGTATCATTGAGCATGTCACCCAGCTGCAGGAGAGAATGGCACACGTAATGTCTATTGTTAACCCCTTCCTGCCATCCGACGTACTATCCCGTCCACGGTACCCGGGCCCGTATGACCGGGGACGGGATAGTACGTCGGCGCGATCAGCGGCGCCCACGTGGTGAGCGCCGCTGATCGCGGCCGGGTGTCAGCTGATTATCACAGCTGACACCCGGCACAATGTGTCAGGGGCGGTCACGGACCGCCCCCGACACGTTAACCCCTTGCACACCGCGATCAAACACGATTGCGGTGTACCGGGGGTTAAAGGGAAGCATCGGCAGGGAGGGGGCTCCCTCCGTGCTTCCCTGAGCCCCCCACGGCAGCGCAATGTGCAGCGCTGCTGCGGGGGACTCCCTTCCTCCAGGCCCCCGAATCCAAGATGGCGACGGGGGCCTTCGGGGGCCTGCGGAAGCTGGCTTCCTCAGTGCCTGCAAAGCGCAGGCATGAGGAAGCCTTCTGCAGTGCCTGTGTCAGATCGCTGATCTGTCACAGTGATCTGTGATGTGACAGATCAGCGATCTGTCACAGGACAGTGATGTCCCACCTGGGACTATTTAATAAAGTAAAAAAAAAAAAAAAAAAAAGTGTAAAAATAATTTAAAAAAAATCGCCAAATAAATTAGAAAAAAAAAAAAAAATATTCCCCCAATAAATCCATTTTTTGGAAATAATAAAAAAAACAAACAATAAAAGTACACATATTAGGTATCGCCACGTCCGTAACGACCCGCCCTATAAAACTGTCCCATTAGTTAACCCCTTTAGCGAACCCCTTAAAAAATAAAAATAAAAAACGAAGCAAAAAATAATGATTTATTATCATACCGCCAAACAAAAAGTGTAATAACGCGCAATCAAAAAGACGCATATAAATAGCCATGGTACCGCTGAAAACGTCATCTTGTCCCGCAAAAAACGAGCCACCACACAGCATAATCAGCGAAAAAATAAAAAAGTTATAGCTCGCTGAATAAAGCGATGCAAAAATAATTATTTTTTATATAAAGTAGTTTTCATTGCATAAAACTGACAAAAACATAAAAAACGACCTAAATGAGGTATCGCTGTAACCGTACTGACCCGAAGAATAAAACCGCTTTATCAATTTTACCGCACGCAGAACGGTGTAAACGCACCCCCCCCAAAAGAAATTCATGAAACGCTGGTTTTTGTTCATTCTGCGTCCCAAAAATCGGAATAAAAAGCAATCAAAAAATGTCACGTGCCCGAAAATGGTACCAATAAAAACGTCAACTTGTCCCGCAAAAAATAAGACCTCACATGACTCGGTGGGTCAAAATACGGAAAAATTATAGCTCTCAATATGTGGTGATGCAAAAACTATTTTTACAATAAAAAGCGTCTTTTAGCGTGCGACAGCCGCCAAACATAAAAACCGCCATAAATAGTAAATCAAACCCCCCGTTATCACCCCCTTAGTTAGGGAAAAATAATAAAATTAAAAAAATTTATTTATTTCCATTTTTCCATTAGGGTTAGGGCTAGGGTTAGGGCTAGGGGTGTGTTGGGGTAGGGTTAGGGTTAGGGTTAGGGTAGGGTTAGGGTTAGGGCTAGGGTTAGGGTTAGGGCTAGGGTTAGGGCTAGGGTTAGGGTTAGGGGCGTGTTGGGGTTCGGGTTGGAGTTAGAATTGGGGGTTTCCACTGTTTGGGCACATCAGGGGCTCTCCAAATGCAACATGGCGTCTGATCTCAATTCCAGCCAATTCTGAGTTGAAAAAGTCAAATGGTGCTCCTTCCCTTCCAAGCTCTGCTATGCGCCCAAACAGTGTTTTACCCCCACATGTAGGGTATCAGCCTACTCAGGACAAATTGCAAAACAATTTTTGGGGTCCAATTTCTCCTGTTACCCTTAGGAAAATAAAAAATTGGGGGCAAAAATATCATTTTTGTGGAAAAAAATGATTTTTTTATTTTCACGTCCGAGTGTTATAAACTTCTGTGAAGCACTTTGGGGTTCAAAGTGCTCACCACACATCTAGATAAGTTCCGTGAGGGGTCTAGTGTCCAAAATGGGGTCACTTGTGGGGAGTTTCAATAGTTTAGGTACATCAGGGGCTCTCCAAACGCACATGACACCCGCAGACCATTCCATCAAAGTCTGCATTCCAAAACGTCACTGCTTCCCTTCCGAGCCCCGACGTGTGTCCATACAGTAGTTTTCTCAAACATATGGGGTGTCAGCGTACTCAGGACAAATTGGACAACAACTTTTGGGGTCCAATTTCTCCTGTTACCCTTGGGAAAATGAAAAAATTGGGGACTAATTGATCATGTTTGTGGAAAAAATACGATTTTTTTATTTTCATGCCCTGGCATTATAAACTTCTGTGAAGCCCTTGGAGGTTCAAAGTGCTCACCTCACATCTAGATACGTTCCTTAGTGGGTCTAGTTTTCAAAATGGGGTCATTTGTGGGGGGTTTCCACTGTTTAGGTACATTAGGGGCTCTCCAAAGGCAACATGACACCCGCAGACCATTCCATAAAAGTCTGCATTCCAAAACGTCACTACTTCCCTTCCGAGCCCCGACGTGTGCCCATACAGTAGTTTTCTCCCACATATGGGGTATCAGCATACTCAGGACAAATTGGACAACAACTTTTGGGGTCCAATTTCTCCTGGTACCCTTGGGAAAATATAAAAATGGTGACTAAAAGATCATGTTTGTGGAAAAAATACAAATTTTTTTATTTTCACGCCCGGGCGTTGTAAACTTCTGTGAAGCACTGGGGGGTTCAAAGTGCTCACCACACATCTAGATAAGTTCCTTGGGGGGTCTAGTATACAAAATGGTGTCATTTGTGGGGGGTTTCCACTGTTTAGGTACATTAGGGGCTCTCCAAAGGCAACATGACACCCGCAGACCATTCCATCAAAGTCTGCATTCCAAAACGTCACTACTTCCCTTCCGAGCCCCGACGTGTACCCATACAGTAGTTTTCTCCCACATATGGGGTATCAGCATACTCAGGACAAATTGGACAACAACTTTTGGGGTCCAATTTCTCCTGGTACCCTTGGGAAAATAAAAAAATGGTGACTAAAAGATCATGTTTGTGGAAAAAATACGAATTTTTTATTTTCACGCCCGGGTGTTATAAACTTCTGTGAAGCACTGGGGGGGTCAAAGTGCTCACCACACATCTAGATAAGTTCCTTAGGGGGTCTAGTTTCCAAAATGGTGTCATTTGTGGGGAGGTTCCACTGTTTTGGTACATCAGGAGTTTTCCAAACGCGACATGGTGTCCGATCTCAATTCCAGCCCAAAACGTCAAATGGCGCTGCTTCCCTTCCGAGCTCTGCCATGCGCCCAAATAGTGGTTTACCCCCACATGTGGGGTATCAGCGTACTCAGGACAAATTGCACAATAACTTTTAGGGTCCTGTTACCCTTGGAAAAATAAGAATTGAGGGTGAAAAGATCATTTTTGTGGAAAAAATATGATTTTTTAATTGTATGGCTTTATGTTATAAACTTCTGTGAAGCCCATGGGGGTTCAAAGTTCTCACCACACATCTAGATAAGTTCCTTAGGGGGTCTAGTTTCCAAAATGGTGTCATTTGTGGGGGGTTTCCACTGTTTTGGTACATCAGGGGTTTTCCAAACGCGACATCGTGTCCGATCTCAATTCCAGCCAAAAACGTCAAATGGCGCTGCTTCCCTTCCGAGCACTGCCATGCGCCCAAATAGTGGTTTACCCCCACATGTGGGGTATCAGCGTACTCAGGACAAATTGCACAATAACTTTTAGGGTCCTGTTACCCTTGGGAAAATAAAAATTGGGGTGAAAAGATCATTTTTGTGGAAAAAATATGATTTTTTAATTGTACCGCTGTACGTTATAAACTTCTGTAAAGCCCTTGTGGGTTCAAAGTTCTCACCACATATCTAGATAAGTTCCTTGGGGGGTCTAGTTTCCAAAATGGGGTCACTTGTAGGGCGTTTCCACTGTTTAGGTACATCAGGGACTCTCCAAACGTGACATGGCGTCCAATCTGAATTCCAGCCAATTTTGCATTGAAAAAGTCAAACGGCGCTCCTTCCATTCTGAGCTCTGCCATGCGCCGAAACAGTCGTTTCCCCCCACATATCAGGTATCTGCGTACTCAGGACAAATTGCACAATAACTTTTGCAGTTCAATTTCTCCTGTTACCCTTGGTAAAATAAAAAAAATTGAACCTGAAGTATTTTTTTATGAAAAAAAGTTAGATGTTCATTTTTTTTTTAAATATTCAAAAAAATTCCTGTGACGCACCTAAAGGGTTAATAAACTTCTTGAATGTGGTTTTGAGCACCTTAAGGGGTGCAGTTTTTAGAATGGTGTCACTTTTGGGTATTTTCTATCATATAGACCCCTCAAAGTGGCTTCAAATGTGATGTGGTCCTAAAAATAAAATGGTGTTGTAAAAATGAGAAATCGCTGGTCAACTTTTAACCCTTATAACTTCCTAACAAAAAAAAATTTTGGTTCCAAAATTGTGCTGATGTAAAGTAAATATGTGGGAAATGTTAGTTATCAAGTTTTTTGTGTGCCGTATCTCTGTGATTTAAGGGCATAAAAATTCAAAGTTGGAAAATCGCGAAATTTTCAAAATTTTCGCCAAATTTCCGTTTTTCTCACAAATAAACGCAAGTTATTTGAATGAAATTTTACCACTAACATGAAGTACAATATGTCACGAGAAAACTATGTCAGAATCACCGGGATCCATGGAAGCGTTCCAGAGTTATGACCTCATAAAGGTACAGTGGTCAGAATTGTAAAAATTGGCCCAGTCATGAACGTGCAAACCACCCTTGGGGGTGAAGGGGTTAAGCAACAGCCGCTCCAGGCACAGGAGGCCAAAGAAAGGGTATACAACCGATCAGTGATCAGCTAGGCTAAGGCAATTCCAACCAGGACTGATTGCTAGTACTTATTCCCACAGTGAAGTGCAAGTTCCTGACCAAGTGGAAAGGCCCATGCGAGGTTGTGGAAAAACTCGGGGACATGAATTACAAGGTACCCAAGCCCAGTCGCAGGAAGTCGCACCAGGTACACCATGTGGACTTGCTCAAACCATGGCTGGACCGACTACCACTGGAAGCTCCTTGCCTGGGGGCCTGTCCTGAAGCCAAGGTGGAGGAAGTTGTGAATGCTGAGATGCTAACACTGGCCCAGAAGCAACATTGTCGAGAACTGCTACAGCAGAACCTGTTCTCAGGCACACACCAGTCGTTGAACACGACATGCATAAAGAGCCGCATGTAAGGGCGAACCTCAAGCCCTATAGAAACACCAAAGCAAGCCGGAGATAATCTCAAAGGAGGTGAAGAGAATGCTGGACCTCGGGGTGATAGAAGAGTTAAGGAGTGGATGGTCGAGTCCCATCGTCCTTGTGCCGAAGCCCAATGGCGAGTGGCAGTTTTGAAACTACTACCGCAGACTCAATGAGGTATCCAGTTTTGATGCATATCCAATGCCCTTCGTGGATGAATTAATTGAACAACTGGGGCCCACAAGGTACATCACAACCCTCAACCTGACGAAGGGGTACTGGCAGATCCTCATGTCCTAGAGCATCAAGAAGAAGACGGCCTTCTCAATGCCGGATGGGTGTTTCCAGTACACCAGAATGCCCTTCGGACTGCAGGGAGCCCCAGCTACCTTCCAGAGGGTGATGGATCAAATCTTGGCTCCACATAAGAAATAAACCGCAGCCTACTTGGATGACTTTGTCATCTTTACCCCTGACTGGAGTTCCCATCTGCCAAAGGTACAGGCGATCTCGATGCATCGAGGAAAGCAAAGCTGGATACACCATAAATCCAAAGAAGTGTGCCATATGGAAAGAGGAGGCAAGGTACTTAGGCTACATCATCGGGAGACGAGAAATCAAGTCTCAGTTAAATAAGACAATTCAGAAGTGACTGCATCCGCTCTCCAAGAAATAAGTGAGGGCATTTCTTGGAATTGTGGAGTATTACCGGCGATTTATCCCGATATAATGTACCCCATAGTCCTCCTTACAGTATAATGCAGCCCCATATAGTATACATAGTATAATGCACTCCCTCATAGAGCATAATGCAGCTCCCAAATAGTGCATACAGTATAATACACAGCCTGTAGTCCTTGATAGTGTATAATGCAGCCCCTATAGTATATATAGTATAATGCAGCCCCCATATAGTACACAGAATATAATGCACTCCCCATAGTCCTCAATAGAGTATAATGCAGCCCTGTAGAGTATAATGCAGCCTCCATTCAGTATAATGCAACCCCATACAGTATAGTATAGTCCTCGATACAGTATAATGCACCCCCCATATAGTACATAGAATATAATGTGCTCCCTATAGTCCTCAATAGAGTATAAAGCAGCCCCCATTCAGTAGAATGCAACCCCATACAGTATAGTGCACCCCCCTATAGTCCTCCATACAGTAGAATGCACCCCCCATATAGTACATATAGTATAAAGCACTCCCCATAGTCCTTTATAGAGTATAATGCAGTCCCCATACTGTATAGTACATATCGGTATAATGCATTCCCATAGTCCTCGGTAGAGTATAATGCAGCCTACAGAGTACAATGCAGTCCGCATAGAGTATAATGCAGCCCCATAGAATACATATAGTATAATGCAGCCCCATAGTCCTCCAGTTTTATGGCCACCACTTACTGATTTAAAAAAAAATACAATACCTCTCCTCGTTCCCCAGCTACTGTGGTCTCTGCAGCATATTTACTCAGCAGCTCAACTGCCCAGCTCGCGATGAAGTGATGTCATTGCGGTTGTTGCATCAGGCGCAGAGGGGGAATGATGGGAGAGAGAGCGTCATCTGACGTTCTCTTCTTCTTCTGCGCAATGCCACGCAATGTCCTCAGCTCCTCCTAGAGCCACGTGGGAGGTCCTCCTCTCCCAAGTCACAACAAAAACTGAATCTTTCCAGACTTTTTAACCCAGCCCATGTGGTGATCACCTGACCGTGACATCATCTCACGTCCTGTCAGTACACATGCCGGTGTTGGCTCTGCAGGAGGAGATATGGTGAGCACCCTCCCTCCCACTCTATGTCCAGCGTCTGAGCCCGGGATGTTATGAATGGGTCACCGAAGAGAAAAACAACAAACGCTAAGTCTCAGAAAACCAGAGAGGTTGGTAACTATGCAGATTGCAGATCCCCTGATCTTAACACACAACTAGCAGCAGTCGTGGAGCGTGCCTACGATGGTCCTGGACGCCTCGTTACAACCGGAGAACTAAATAAGCCTACAGTAAGAAAAGGGAAAACTAACTCACCCAGAGCAGACCCCAAAGGAAAGACAGCCCCCCATGTGTATTGACGGTGAAGCAAGATGAAAACACAAACAAAGGCAGAAAAATAGGCTGAGCAAACGATGGGGCCAAACTAACTTGAAAGGACAGGAAAGGAAAGATACTGTCTGCAATCTGCCAAAAAAACCCTACACAAAATAATGTCCAACACTTCTGATAACAAAATTAACCCTGAAGTCACTAGACTTCTCCCACTATATCAGCACTCTGAAATATTCTGAGACAGAGCAAAAAAGAGGCCAATCTAATAAAAGGCAAATTGGCAAATACAGATAAATAAGAGTGGAGATTCAGCACAGCCCAGCTGGGCTGGCTGACCGCACAAAAACTGAGCTGACCAACAAGAGCAAGTGTGAAAATAGCAAAAAACAAACTTAACTTGAGAAGAATGGAGCAGAGCTGAAGTCCAAGACCTGAGAAGCAGACTGAATCACCAGCAACAGGATAGGGCATTGGCTGTCTTATGTCCAGTCTGATACTCCAGAGATCCAATCATTATCCTCCTAGTCAGGTGGCAGACCATTACCAATTAAACTAACCTCACCACCTCCTGTCACCACCAGAGGGAGAACGGAAGGAGAACTCCCAGCTGGTGGAGCAGAAAATGAGCTCATAACAGTACCCCCCCTTGAGGAGGGGTCACCGAACCCTCATCCACGCCACCAGGCCGATCAGGATGGGCCTGGTGAAAAGCACAAACCAATTTATTTGCATGAATATCCGAGGCAGAGACCCAAGAATTATCCACCTGGCCATAACCCTTCCATTTGACCAAATACTGGAGTCTCCGTCTGACCAAGCGAGAATCCAATATTTTCTCTACCTCATATTCCACATTGCCTTTAACCAAACCAGGGTCAGGAGGTGCCGCCACAGGAACTACTGGCTCAACAAACCTCTTCAACAGTGATTTGTGAAATACGTTATGGATTTTGAACGTAACTGGAAGAGCCAATCGAAAAGAAACAGGATTAAGAATCTCCAAAATCTTATAAGGTCCAATAAATTTTGGCTTAAATTTTGGAGATGCAACTTTCATTGGAATATTCTTAGACGACAACTAAACCATATCACCCACTTTACTTTAAACCGGGCACCAATGGTCCTATGCCGGTTGGAAAAGCGCTGGACCTTTTCCTGAGAGAGTGACAACTTATCCACCACTTGGTCCCATATCTGCTGCATTCTCACAACCACAGTGTCCACACCTGGGCAGGACGAAAATTCCACTTGTCCTGAAGAGAATTGAGGATGAAACCCAAAATTACAGAAAAAGGGTGACATCAAAGTGGCAAAACTAGCTCTATTATTTAAAGCAAATTCGGCCAAGGGTAAAAATAAGACCCAATCATCTTGATCAGCAGATATAAAACATCTTAAATAAGACTCCAGGGTCTCGTTTGTTCTCTCAGTCTGCCCATTGGTCTGGGGATGAAATGCGGAGGAGAAGGATAACTGAATTCCCAGATTGGAACAAAAGGCTTTCCAAAATCTGGAAACAAACTTGACCCCTCTATCGGAAACAATGTTCTCAGGAATCCCGTGTAACCGAACCACCTGTTGTAAAAACAAGGGTACCAACTCAGCGGAAGATGGCAACTTTGGGAGTGGTACAAGATGGACCATCTTCGAAAATCTATCACAAATCACCCAGATAACAGTCATTCTCTGAGAGACAGGAAGATCAGAAATAAAATCCATTGAGATATGGGTCCATGGCCTCTTGGGCACCGGGAGGGGCATCAGCAACCCACGAGAACAGGGTTTAGACCGAGAACAAGTCCCACAGGACTGTACAAAATTCCTGACATCACGAGATAAGGCAGGCCACCAAAACGACCGACTCACCAAATCTCTGGTACCAAAAATACCTGGATGACCAGCCAATGCGGAGCAATGGACTTCAGACATCACTCTCTTTCTCCACTGGTCAGGAACATACAATCTTCCCATAGGGCAACGCTCAGATTTATCCTCCTGAAATTCCTCCAGGGCGCGTCTCAAATCGGGCGAAATGGCAGAAAGAACTACCCCCTCACCTAGGATAGTAGTAGGCTCAGTCACATTAAGAGAATCAGCAAAGAAACTCCTAGAAAGGGCATCTGACTTAACATTCTTAGGGCCCGGAAGAAAAGAGACCACAAAATTAAAATGCGTGAAAAACAAGGCTCATCTAGCCTGTCTAGGATTCAAGCGTTTAGCCGACTCCAGATAAATCAGATTCTTGTGATCGGTGAGGACCACAAATTGATGTCTAGCTCCCTCTGTTGGGAGTTCATTTTCCCCTTCACCATTGAGATCTGATGAACTCCCTCTTCTGGTGAAGGAAGGTAGTGAGGCTGATTACCAAGCACCTGAGCAGGATGATGATGACTGGGTGACTGGAATTGCTGACTGGATATAAGGCAGCCGACGCCCTTCTGCCTTGCTGATGATTTCCCTGAGGGATTCTAGGAGACCAGTCTGATTCCTGCTCCTCAAAAGCTAAGTATTCTGCTCTACTTTTTGCATTTGTGTTTTGGTTTTGTTTTGCCTTGTTTTTCTGGATTTCTGCCATTCCCTGCTGGGGTGAGCTGAATTCCTTTTTGCTCTGTCTTCAGAAAATACCTGAGTACTGATATAGTCTTTTTGAAGCCTAGCGTCTTCAGGGCTTTTTTCCCTATCAGTCTGTTGGCTCTTGCTTTGACGGATTGCAGACAGCAGCTTTTCTATCCTGTCCTATTTAGTTAGCTTTGGCCCCATCATTTGCTCAGCCTATCTTTCTATCTGTGTGAGTGTTTTTTCATCTTGCTTCACCGTCATTATATGTTGAGGGCTGCCTATTGCTTTGGGTTCTGCTCTGGGGCAGTTTAGATTTCCCTTTCTGTCTTTAGGCTATTTAGTTCTCCGGCTGTGATCGAGGGGTCTAGGGCACCGTAGGAACCCCCCACGGCTACTGCTAGTTGTTGTTGATAGGTTCAGGGGTCTGCAATCCGATAGCTGCCAACTTCTCTGGTTTTCTGGACTCCTACGGTGACTCATTCATAACAGAATCACCAGCCATACCGCAGATCCTAGGGTACTCAATAGCAGGAAAGAATTGTAAAAAAAAAAAAAAGGTGTGTATATTTTTTTCCTCTGTCTCTGAGGCCGTAGGGGGAATTTTTTTTTCTCTCAATGGAGATAAAGCAATTGTCGGATCGTGTGGAGCAGCTCGCTGTGGAAGTGCGGGGAATTTCCGCCTACCTTACTCATTCACATGCTGCTGAACCAAAGATCCCTACTCCTGATGTGTTTTTTGGGGATCAGTCTAAATTTTTGAATTTCAAAAACAATTGTAAATTATTTTTTGCCTTGAAGCCTAACTCGTCAGGGAGCTCCGCGCAGCAGGTTAAAATTGTCATATCTTTGCTGCGTGGCGATCCCCAGGATTGGGCGTTTTCTTTGAAACCAGATGATCCTATTCTGACTAATGTGAACGCATTTTTTCAAGCCTTGGGGTTGTTGTATGACGAACCTAATGCTATTGATCAGGCTGAAAAGACCCTGTTGGCATTGAGCCAGGGTCGAGATTCTGCAGAATTGTACTGTCAAAAATTCCGAAAGTGGGCGGTCCTTACTACCTGGAATGATAATGCCTTGGCAGCTCTCTTTCGGAAGGGTTTGTCAGAAGCCGTAAAAGATACTATGGTGGGATTTCCTGTTCCCTCTGGTCTTGACGATTCTATGTCATTAGCCATTCAAGTTGATCGGCGTTTACATGAACGCAGGACTGCACGAGAGATGTTGCCACCTGTTGAACAAGTGTCTGAACCTATGCAATGTGATAGAGTTTTGTCCAGGCAGCAACGTCAGGAGTTCAGAAGGCGTAATAAGCTGTGTTTTTTTGTGGAGATGCCTCGCATATTATTTCTGTCTGTCCTAAACGAGAGAAACGTTTTTCACACACGTTTTCTGTGGGTGGTGTTCAACCTAAGTTTCTTCTGGCAATTACTCTGATCTGCTCCCTGTCCACATTTTCCGCCAAGGCTTTTGTGGATTCGGGAGCAGCCCTGAACCTAATGGACTTGGATTTTGCTAAACGTTGTGGATTTCCGATGACGCCTCTGCGGACGCCTATCCCTTTGAGGGGGATTGATGCTACTCCTTTGGCGAAAAATAAACCTCAGTTTTGGACCCAGGTGGTAATGCGGGTCGCCCCAGACCATCAAGAAAATTGCAGATTTTTGGTGTTGCTTAATTTGCATGATACCATTGTTCTGGGGTTTCCCTGGTTGCAAATTCATAATCCAGTTTTGGATTGGAAATCTGTGTCTGTGGTGAGTTGGGGTTGTCGGTGTGCCCTTAGTGAGGCTCTGGTTTTTTCCACCTCTCCTCAGTCGCATGATGTTCCTGACTATTTGGCGGACTTTTATGATGTATTTAGTGAGAATGAGTCTGCGTCTTTGCCTCCTCATAGGAGTTATGACTGTGCAATTGAACTGAGCCCGGGGTGTAAATTTCCCAAGGGTCGGCTCTTCAATTTATCTGTACCCGAGCACGAGGCTATGCGATCCTATATTAAGGAGGCGTTGGAGAAGGGTCATATTAGACCATCCTCTTCACCCTTAGGTGCCGTTTTTTTTTTTGGGGCCTAAAAGGATGGCTCATTAAGGCCTTGTATTGATTATCGTGCCCTCAGCAAAATTACTATTAAATATCAGTATCTGTTACCCCTGATTTCGGATCTGTTCTCCAGAGTTAAAGGTGCTTGCTGGTTTACCAAGCTTGACCTCAGGGGGCGTATAATCTTATCCGCATTAAGCATGGGGATGAATGGAAGACGGCGTTTAATACTCCGGAGGGACATTTTGAGTACTTGGTGATGCCTTTTGGGCTCACTAATGCCCCTTCTGTCTTCCAGTGCTTCATGAACGACATTTTCCGAGACTTTGTGGATAAATTTTTGATTATCTATCTGGATGATATTTTGATCTTCTCCAAGGATTGGGATTCTCATGTGGAACATGTTCGGACTGTGTTCCGGATCTTGAGGGAGAATTCCCTGTATGTCAAAGGATCGAAATGCCTTTTTGGGGTACAGAGGATTTCATTTTTGGGATTTATTTTGTCTCCGTCAACTATTGAAATGGACCCGGCCAAGGTACAGGCCATTTATGATTGGGTTCAGCCCACTTCTTTGAAGGCCCTCCAGAAGTTTTTGGGTTTTGCTATTTTTTATCGGAAATTTATAGCAAAATTTTCTAGTATTGCCAAGCTATTGACTGATCTGACTAAGAAGGGTGCTGATGTGTTGAATTGGTCTCCGGAGGCTGTTTCTTCCTTTCAGGAGCTGAAGCGAAGATTCACTTCTGCCCCGGTGTTGCGGCAACCTAATGTCTCACTCCCGTTCCAGGTAGAGGTGGACGCTTCTGAGATTGGTGCAGGAGCTGTTTTGTCCCAAAAGGATCCTGTAACATCTAAAATGAATCCCTATACTTTCTTTTCCCGAAAGTTCTCTCCATCTGAACGTAACTATGATGTGGGGAATCGGGAACTGTCAGCCATGAAATGGGCATTTGAGGAGTGGAGACATTGGTTGGAGGGAGCTAAACATCAAGTCGTGGTCCTCACTGACCACAAGAATTTGATTTACCTGGAGTCGGCCAAACGCTTGAACCCTAGACAGGCTAGGTGGGCCTTGTTTTTTACACATTTTGATTTTGTGGTCTCTTTTCTTCCTGGCACTAAGAATGTCAAGGCTGACTCTCTCTAGGAGCTTCTTTGCTGATTCTCCTGTGGTGACCAAGCCTGCTACCATCTTAGGCGAAGGGGTAGTTCTTTCTGCCATCTCGCCCGATTTGAGACGTGCTCTGGAAGATTTCCAGCAGGACAAACCTGAGCGTTGTCCCAGTGGAAAGTTGTATGTTCCTGACCAGTAGAAGAAGAGAGTGATGTCTGAAGTTCATTGCTCTGCATTGGCTGGTCATCCAGGTATTTTTGGTACTAGAGATCTGGTGAGTCGGTCTTTTTGGTAGCCCGCCTTGTCTTGTGATGTCAGGAATTTTGTGCAGTCCTGTGGGACTTGCTCCCGGTCTAAACCTTGTTCTCGCTCTAAACCTTGTTCTCGCTCTAGTGGGTTGTTGATGCCTTTGCCGGTTCCCAGGAGGCCATGGACCCATATTTCAATGGATTTCATCTCTGATATGCCTGTCTCTCAGAGAATGACTGTTATTTGGGTGATTTGTGATAGGTTCTCTAAGGTGGTTCATCTTGTACCACTCCCTAAGTTGCCATCTTCCTCTGAGTTGGTGCCCCTGTTTTTGCAACAGGTGGTTCACTTGCATGGGATTCCTGAGAACATTGTATCTGACAGAGGAGTTCAGTTTGTGTCTAGATTTTGGAGGACTTTCTGTTCCAAGCTGGGAATTCAGTTGTCCTTCTCCTCTGCTTTTCACCCTCAGACCAATGGGCAGACGGAGAGAACAAACCAGACCTTGGAGTCGTATTTGAGATGTTTTATTTCCGCTGATCAGGATGATTGGGTTTCATTTTTGCCCTTGGCCAAATTTGCTTTAAATAATAGAGCTAGTTCTGCCACTTTGATGTCACCTTTTTTTTGTAACTTTGGGTTTCATCCTCGATTTTTCTTCAGGGCAGGAGGAGCCTTCTGCCTGCTCAGGTGTTGACACTGTGGTGGAGAGAATGCACCAGATCTGGGACCAAGTGGTGGATAAGTTATCTCTCTCCTAGGAAAAGGCCCAGCGGTTTTCCAACTGACATAGGACCATTGGTCCCCAGTTTAAGGTTGGTGATATGGTTTGGTTATCATCAAAAAATATCGCTATGAAGGTGGCTTCTCCTAAGTTTAAGCCTAGATTTATTGGACCTTACAAGATTTTGGAAATTATTAATCCGGTCTCTTTTCGTTTGGCTCTTCCTGTCACATTTAAAATCCATAATGTGTTTCATAAGTCCTTGTTGAAGAGGTTTGTTGAACCAGTTGTTCCGGGGGTGGCACCTCCGGACCCTGTATTGGTTGAAGGTAACATGGAATATGAGGTAGAGAAGATACTGGATTCCCGTCTGGCTAGACGGAGACTCCAGTTTTTGGTTAAGTGGAAGGGTTATGGTCAGGAGGATAATTCCTGGGTCTCTGCCTCTTATATTCATGCCAAAAGATTGGTGCGTGCCTTTCATCGGGCTCACCCTGATCGCCCTGGTGGCGTGGATGAGGGTTCGGTGACCCCTCCTCAAGGGGGAGGTACTGTTGTGAGTTCATTTTCCCCTTCACCATTGAGGTCTGATGAACTCCCTCTTCTGGTGAAGGAAGGTAGTGAGGCTGATTACCAAGCACCTGAGCAGGATGATGATGACTGGGTGACTGGAATTGCTGACTAGATATAAGGCAGCCGACGCCCTTCTGCCTTGCTGGTGATTTCCCTGAGGGATTCTAGGAGACCAGTCTGATTCCTGCTCCTCAAAAGCTAAGTTTTCTGCTCTGCTTTTTGCATTTGTGTTTTGGTTTTGTTTTGCCTTGTTTTTCTGGATTTCTGCCATTCCCTGCTGGGGTGAGCTGAATTCCTTTTTGCTCTGTCTTCAGAAAATACCTGAGTACTGATATAGTCTTTTTGAAGCCTAGCGTCTTCAGGGCTTTTTTCTCTATCAGTCTGTTGGCTGTTGTTTTGATAGGGTTTTGGCGGATTGCAGACAGCAGCTTTTCTATCCTGTCCTATTTAGTTAGCTTTGGCCCCATCATTTGCTCAGCCTATCTTTCTATCTGTGTGAGTATTTTTCTTCTTGCTTCACCGTCATTATATGTTGGGGGCTGCCTATTGCTTTGGGGTCTGCTCTGGGGCAGTTTAGATTTCCCTTTCTGTCTTTAGGCTATTTAGTTCTCTGGCTGTGATCGAGGGGTCTAGGGCACCGTAGGAACCCCCCACGGCTACTGCTAGTTGTTGTTGATAGTTTCAGGGGTCTGCAATCCGATAGCTGCCAACTTCTCTGGTTTTCTGGACTTAGCTAGTATTTCTGTTTTTGCCTCCTATGGTGACTCATTCATAACATCCCTCCAACCAATGTCTCCACTCCTCAAATGCCCATTTCATGGCCAACAATTCCCGATTCCCCACGTCATAGTTGCGTTCAGATGGGGAGAACTTTCAAGGAAAGAAGGCACAGGGATTCATCTTAGAAGTCACAGGGTCTTTTTGGGACAAAACAACTCCTGCACCAATCTCAGAAGCGTCTACCTCCACTTGAAATGGAAGTGAGACATCAGGCTGCCGTAGAACTGGAACTGAAGTAAATCTCCGCTTAAGCTCCTGAAATGCTGAGACAGCCTCAGGAGACCAATTCAGCACATCAGCTCCCTTCTTGGTCAGATCAGTCAGTGGTTTGACAATACTAGAAAAATTACCTATAAATTTACGATAGAAATTTGAAAAACCCAAAATCTTCTGGAGAGCCTTCAAAGAAGAAGGCTGAACCCAATCATAAATGGCCTGTACTTTGGCCGGGTCCATTTCAATAGCCGATGGAGACCAGATAAATCCCAAAAATGAAATCCTCTGTACACCAAAGAGGCATTTTGATCCCTTAACAAACAGAGAATTCTCCCTCAAAATCCGGAACACAGTCCGGACATGTTCCACATGGGAATCCCAATCTCTAGAAAAGATCAAAATATCATCCAGATAGATGATCAAAAACTTATCTACAAAGTCTCGAAAAATATCATTCATAAAGGACTGGAAGACAGAAGGGGCATTAGAGAGCCCAAAAGGCATCACCAGGTACATAAAATGTCCCTACCGAGTATTAAACGCCGTCTTCCATTCATCCCCGTGCTTGATGCAAATAAGATTATACGCCCCCCTGATGTCAAGCTTAGTAAACCAGCAGGCACTCTTAACTCTGGAGAATAAATCAGACATCAGAGGTAACGGGTACTGATATTTAACCGTCATCTTGTTAAGGGAACGATAATCAATACACGGTCTTAATGAACCATGTTTCTTGGCCACAAAAAAAAAAACAGCGCCTAAAGGTGACGAGGATGGTCTAATATGACCCTTCTCCAACAACTCCTTAATATAGGATCGCATAGCATCATGTTCGGTTACAGATAAGTTGAAAAGCCGACCCTTGGGAAATTTACACCCAGGCATCAACTCAATTGCACAGTCATAACTCCTATGAGGAGTCAAAGAAGCAGACTTACTCTCACTAAATACATCAGAGAAATCAGCCAGATAATCAGGAATATCATGAGACTGAGGAGAGGTGGAGAAAACAGGCGCGTCCCTAAGAACACACTGACAACCCCAACTCACCACAGACACAGATTTCCAATCCAAAACTGGGTTATGAGTTTGCAACCAGGGGAAACCCAGAACAATAGTATCATGCAAATTATGCAGCACCAAAAATTAATAATTTTCTTGGTGGTCTGGGGCAACTCGCATTATCACCTGGGTCCAAAACTGAGGTTTATTCTCTGCCAAAGGAGTGGCATCAATACCCCTCAAAGGAATAGGCGTCTGCAGAGGCATCATGGACAAACCACAACGTTTAGCAAAGTCCAAATCCATCAGATTCAGAGCTGCTCCTGAATCCACAAAAGCCTTAGTAGAAAACGTGAACAAGGAGCAAATCAAAGTGACTGCCAAAAGGAACTTAGTTTGTACACTACCCACAGCGAATGTGTGTGCAAAACGTTTCTCTCATATAGGGCAGACAGAAATAGTATGAGAGGCGTCTCCACAGAAAAAACGCAGCTTATTACGCCTTCTAAACTCCTGACGTTGCGCCCTAGACAACACCCCATCACATTGCATAGGTTCAGACATTTGTTCAAAAGGTGGCAGCGCCTCCCGTGTAGTTTTACGTTCACGTAAACGCCGATCAACTTGAATGGCTAATGACATAGAGCCATCCAGACCAGAGGGAACAGGAAATCCCACCATAACATCTTTCACAGTCTCTGATAAACCTTTCCGAAAAGAGCTGCCAGTGCACTATCATTCCATGTAGTAAGGACCGCCCACTTTTGGAATTTTTGACAGTATAACTCTGCAGGATCCTGACCCTGGTTTAATGCCAACAGGGTTCTCTCAGCTTGATCAACGGCATTAGGTTCATCATACAACAACCCCAAGGCTTGAAAAAATGCATCCACATTAGTCAGAATAGGATTTTCAGGTGTCAGAGAAAAAGCCCAATCCTGGGGATCGCTGCGCAGCAAGGAGATGACAGTTTTAACCTGCTGCACAGAGCTCCCCGATGAATTAGGCTTCAAGGCAAGAAATAACTTACAATTATTCTTAAAATTCAGAAATTTAGACCGATCCCCAGAAAACACATCAGGAGTAGGGATCTTGGGTTCAGCAACATGTGACTGAATGAGGTAGGTAGAAATTCCCTGCACTTCAGCAGCAAGTTGCTCCACACGATCAGACAGTTGTTTAAACTCCATTAGGAGACAAAAAAAATCCTCCTACGGCCCCAGAGAAAAAGAGGAAAAAATATAATAATAATAAAAAAAAAAATTCTGACACTTTTTTTTTCTTTTTAAACAACTCTTTCCTGCTTTTGAGTACCCTAGAATCTGCAGTATGGCTGGTGATTCTGTTATGAATGGGTCACCGAGGAGAAAAACAACACACGCTAAGTCTCAGAAAACCAGAGAGGTTGGTAACTATGCAGATTGCAGATCCCCTGATCTTAACACACAACTAGCAGCAGTCGTGGAGTGTGCCTACGATGGTCCTGGACATCTCATCACAACCGGAGAACTAAATAAGCCTACAGTAAGAAAAGGGAAAACTAACTCCCCCAGAGCAGACCCCAAAGGAAAGACAGCCCCCCACATGTATTGACGGTGAAGCAAGATGAAAACACAAACAAAGGCAGAAAAATAGGCTGAGCAAACGATGGGGCCAAACTAACTTGAAAGGACAGGAAAGGAAAGATACTGTCTGCAATCTGTCAAAAAACCCTACCCAAAATAATGTCCAACACTTCTGATAACAAAATTAACCCTGAAGTCACTAGACTTCTCCCACTTTATCAGCACTCTGAAATATTCTGAGACAGAGCAAAAAAGAGGCCAATCTAATAAAAGGCAAATTGGCAAATACAGATAAATAAGAGTGGAGATTCAGCACAGCCCAGCCGGGCTGGCTGACCACACAAAAACTGAGCTGACCAACAAGAGCAAGTGTGAAAATTAGCAAAAAAACAAACTTAACTTGAGAAGAATGGAGCAGAGCTGAAGTCCAAGACCTGAGAAGCAGACTGAATCACCAGCAACAGGATAAGGCGTCGGCTGTCTTATATCCAGTCTGATACTCCAGAGATCCAATCATTATCCTCCTCGTCAGGTGGCAGACCATTACCAATTAAACTAACCTCACCACCTCCTGTCACCACCAGAGGGAGAACGGAAGGAGAACTCCCAGCTAGTGGAGCAGAAAATGAGCTCATAACACCGGGAATGTCGGATGTTTTATTCAGGAAAGATATATATCTCTGTACCGTGTTAGCCATTAGATAGAAGAATATTTAGAATTGAGAGTCCTCAGTGGTTGATACCTTTTAATGGCTAACTTAAAAGATGGCAACAAATTGCAAGCTTTCGAGACAATGCAGGTCTCTTCATCAGGCTAGACTAATACAAAATCTGAAGAATAGCATATTTATACACAACACAGCACATAAATAACTCAATAGATAAGACAAGTGATGTGAAGCGGAATAGTCATCGTGGGAGAGAGATAAGCATAAATATTGGAACAGTTCATAGATAAGCAGTGTGAAGTTTTTATTGCCCTCTGATTGCGTGGCGATGAGAATTCATCCTTGTTCTCAGTTTTTGCCCGGTCTCCCCCACATACAGACCCCCAGTTGGACATTTAGTACAAATAATTAAGAACACCACATTAGATGTGATGCAGCTGAACGTACCTGGGATCTTGTAGTCCTGATGTGAATTGGGGATCTTTATCTTGTCCGTGGTCATTATAAATAGACAGGTTTTACATTTTTTCTGGTTGCAAGGAAAGGTTCCTGCAGCTGTTGGAGAGGACAGGGAGCTTCTGACAAATCAGGACTACAAGATCCCAGGTATGTTCAGCTGCATCACATCTAATGTGGTGTACTTAATTGTTTATACTAAATGTCCTACTGGGGGTCTGTATGTGGGGGAGACAGGGCAAAAACTGAGAGCAAGGATGAATTCTCATCGCCACACAATACGAGAAAAAAGAATGGATCTACCTGTGGAAAAACATTTTTGTATCCCTGGCCATAGCATGATGGACATTAAATTACTTGTATTAAAAGGTAACTTCAAGTCTCAGAGAGAGAGAAGAATCTTTGAGTACAAATTTATGAAAACTTTCGACACATTCAGTGCAGGTATTAATGTGTCACATGGATTTTTGTCTTTTTACATCAATTAAGGAATTTGCTCCTCAGACCATCCTGGGGTCATCACAACACAGAACCAGACCAGCAATCAGAGGGCAATAAAACCTTCACACTGCTTATCTATGAACTGCTCCAATATTTATGCTTATCTCTCTCCCACAATGACAATTCCGTTTCACATCACTTGTCTTATTTATTGAGTTATTTCTGTGCTGTCTTGTGTTTAAATATGCGACTCTTCAGATGTTGTATTAGTCTAGCCTAATGAAGAGACCTGAGTAGTCTTGAAAGCTTGCAATTTGTTACCATCTTTTCAGTTAGGCTAGTTTCACACTAGCGTTTTTTTGCGCTGCGTTTGGAGCGCACATGAAACACATGCTAAAAGCGCATGCAAACGCTTGTAAACGCTGCGTTTTTTTGTAGCATTATTGTGCGCATACCTACAAAAAATTGCAGCGTTTTTATGCGTTTGTAAGCGTTTTTCATGCGTTTGCATTTTTTATGCGCAATAAACTGGAGAAAAATTCCTTGAAAAATTCTTGCAACACACTCCACCAATGGGACAGCAGTGGGCGTGTCTTATGGAAAATCTATACATAGCCCCTGTTTACAGCTGAATTCTTCACATTTGCTTGCATTTGACTTGAGAACATGGATCTGCGCTGGAAGAGCTTTGACTTTGACTTGGATCTGGACATGAGGATGGCTCAGGCTTATGCCGTTGCTTGCCATGAACAGAGGGAGAGAGAGAGGCAGCGGCGGTGTTTGTGGATACATCCCATTATTGAACTTCGGGAGAGCCGTGGAGCGTACCACACCCTCTACAGCGAGCTCCAGGCAAACCCGAAGAAATTTACGGATTATACCAGGATGACCAAAGAAACCTTTCACTATTTGCTTGGTCGGGTAAAAGAAGTCATCCGGAGACAGGACACGCAGCTCAGGCGTGCGATTACTCCTGAGGAACGGCTCCTGGTCACATTAAGGTACGTAGTTTTGCTAAACCAATGCCTGCTGATTTTTCTTGGTTGGGACATGTAATCTTCCAAATCTGGCAGAATTACAGTTCTGCCATGTCGTTAACAAAAGGCTGCCATAATTTTTTGATGCCATGTATTGAAACAAAGCCTGCAGATTTTTTTTTTTAATTTAACGTGTGTCAAAAAATTACAGTACGTATAAACAAATATTAATTTTTTTTGTTTTCTTTGTGTCACAGATTACTGGCTACTGGAGAGACCCTCTCGTCACTGCACTTCCAGTACCGGATTGGAATCTCCACGTTGTCTGGAATTGTAGCGGACACCTGCCAGGCTTTGTGGAACGTTCTTTGTCCTGAATTCATGCCCCTGCCAACCGCAGAAAAGTGGTTGGAAATTGCCGTTCTGGACTGTCTGCAATTTCCCTGTTTGGGAGCGGTGGATGGGAAACACATCCGGATTATCAAGCCCAAAAGAACAGGCTCCGAGTACTACAACTACAAAAAGTACTTTTTTACTGTACTCATGGCCATTGCGGATGCAAAATATCAGTTTTTTTGCAGTGGACATTGGGGCATTTGGCCGTGGGAATGACTCCCAGGCTTTAAAGAACTCAGACATGGGCAGGAGGTTGTATGGCAACAACTTCAATTTCCCCATGCCACGGCCTCTTCCCAACACCGAAGGTCCGCCACAGCCATTTGTAATGGTTGGTGGTGAAGCATTCCAGATGTGACAAAACCTGCTCAAACCCTACTCCAGCCGGGACTTGGACCTCAACAAAAGAATTTTTAATTACAGGCTCACCAGGGCCAGGAGAACAGTAGAGTGTGCATTTGGTATACTTGTATCTAGATGGCGCATTCTTGGCACAGCTATTAATCTGAAACTGGAAACAGTGGATGAGGTGGTCAAGGCCTGTGTCGTTCTACATAATTTTGTAATTTCTCGAGAGCACCCGAACTTAGATCTTGATAATGTTGCTTCAAACCCATTGCCTGAATTCACTCAGCACCCTCTCAGGTCATCCGTTGAAGTTGGCCAAATGAGGGACCAATTTGCGGCCTACTTCAACTCAGATGTAGGACGGGTGGAATGGCAAGAGCAAATGGTGTAAAAAAAATTTCTTGGTGGTATGTTAATAATAAAAAAAAATTTTTTGATACCTGTTGTTGGTATGTTAATAAAAAAAAACCTTTTTGATATCTGTTGTTGGTATGTTAATAAAAAAAACCTTTTTGAAACCTGTACTGAGTGCATTCTCTGTTTTTACACTCCCAAAACCATTAGCAAGTATCCAGGTATATCAGTGAATTTATGATGCTGTGTTTTGTGCATCATGAATTCACTGATACTCCTGAGTAGGTAACTCTCTACATTCATAGAATCATAGAATCATAGAATCGTAGAGTTGGAAGGGACCTCCTGGGCCATCTGGTCCAACCCCCTGCTCAAAGCAGGATTCGCTAAATCATCCCAGTCAGATGTCTGTCCAGCCTCTGTTTGAAGACTTCCATTGAAGGAGAACTCACCACTTCTCGTGGCAGCCTGTTCCACTCATTGATCACTCTAACTGTCAAAAAGTTTTTTCTAATATCTAATCTGTGTCTCCTCCCATTCAGTTTCATCCCATTGCTTCTAGTCTTTCCTTGTGCAAATGAGAATAAAGTTGATCCTTCTACAATGTGACAGCCCTTTAGATATTTGTAGACAGCTATTAAGTCTCCTCTCAGTCTTCTCTTTTGCAAACTAAACATTCCCAAATCCTGCAACCTTTCCTCATAAGACAGGGTTTGCAGACCGGTCACCATTCTGGTCGCTCTTTTCTGAACTTGCTCCAGTTTGTTGATGTCTTTTTTAAAATGTGGTGCCCAAAACTGGACACAATATTCCAGATGAGGTCTGACCAAAGAGGAGTAGAGGGAAATAATGACTTCACGTGATCTAGACTGTATGCTTCTGTTAATACATCCTAGAATTGCATTTGCCTTTTTTGCTGCTGCATCACACTGTTGACTCATATTCAGTCTGTGATCTATTAGTATACCCAAGTCTTTTTCACATGTACTGTCACTTAGCCCTATTCCTCCCATTCTATATATGCTTTTTCCATTTTTATTGCCCAGATGTAGTACTTTGCATTTCTCCCTGTTAAAAACCATTCTGTTTGTTGCTGCCCACTTCTCCAGTTTATTTAAATCTTTTTGAATCCATTCGTGTAATATTGCACAGACTGAATCAAGCAAGGTTCCCCAACTTCAACAGATCAAATTGTAATGAAATCCATATCAAGAGCCAAAAAAAAAGGATTCCATACAACATGATCTGTTGGTGGCCCTTGAGGACTGGAGTTGGGGAACCCTGCTGGATCCACTCTGTGCAATATTACAAGAATGTAGAGACTGCACACGTTATGAAGAATTCAAGGTATTGAACTTTAGATATGTTTTATTCTTCGTCCTCCAGCACACAGCATAACAGTTGCATTCCCATGCTACCAGAAGTGAAACTGAAACTTTCCTTCTCATCCCTCTTGTCTCCACCCTCCAAGTCCCATAAGTCTGGCTTGCTTAAAGAGACAGATCTAATTATTATACATTACATCATCCCCTTTTTTTTTTTTTTTTTTTTATAAATAATCTATATTACTGATAAATGCAACAACATGAAAACGTCCAAAGAAATCATATGTCTGTTTTGTCTTATTTGTTCAATTCTAAAACCAGAGAAACAAACAACAAAAAAAAACAAAACAAAACAAAACTGTAGTTACACTTCTTCAATGAGCCTCGATGGAGCTCTTCTCTCTCGTGTAGGATAACGTCTGGGCTCATTGAGAGGGTTCATTGTTGATGGACCAGCTACCTCTTGTTGGTCCTCTCCACCATCGGATACCAAATCTTCCACCAAAGAGAGTTCATTGTCATCATTCTGCGATATGACTTTAAAATATGAAGAATTTCGCGTTATGGAGTGTCCATCTCATTCAGCTGTGATCATGCTGCCTTTCCTTTTGGTAACATAATATTTTGCAGGACCATATACAGGTGAGGTCTTGTTGGTTGGTCTTTGACGTACCACCACGACATCCCCTCTTTCGATGGCACTTGACTGTGTTTTTCGCCTTCTGTCTGCATAACGTTTCATGGCTTGTTTGTTTGAGAAATCTGTGGATCTCACTGAGGAGTCACTCGGTCGGGGATGGCTGGTCACATCAGGGAGACGTATACGCAGGGTTCTGCTGAACATTAAATGAGCTGGAGCAGCATTAGTAGTGGAGTGTGGCGTATTGCGGTAATTACGCATGAATTTGTATAATGACGGTTTCAGTGGGATGTGCTCCAGACTCGCTGCCTTGATACGTTTCCCCAGAGTGCGCATAAAACGTTCCACAATTCCATTGGCTTGCGGCCAGCAAGGTGTGATTTTCCTGTGATTGAATCCCAAGTATTCAGAAAATTGTGTAAACACATGTCCATTGAATGGAGGTCCATTGTCTGTTTTGACCACCCTTGGAATTCCATATGCCGAGAAAATGTCGTCCAGCTCTGGTATGACATAATTAGCAGATGTTGAAGAGATAAATGAAATGACAGGGTATCGAGAATATTCATTAATTGTTACGAGAATGTATTGGCCATTTGGCAATGGTCCATATATATCAACTGCCACTTCCTCCCAGACAGCAGTGGGTAACGGAGACATTTGTAATGGCTCTAAGTTTGATGATGGAGTGATTAATTGACAAGTAGAACAGCGTCTAATCTTTTCTTCCACCAAGTGATCCATATTTGGGAACCACACTTTTTCTCTGAGTAACTTCTTTGTGCCAACAATTCCTAAATGACCTTCATGTGCTATCTGTATGACTAAGTTACGCAAAGTCTTAGGTACAACTAGTTTGGTACCTCGAAGAATGAGGTGTTCTTCAGTGACTGATAATTCCTCACGTACGTTTGAGAATAGTTTTAACTCTTTCAGATCGATCTCAGAATCAGGAAATTTTTCTTTTTGAATTTCATGCCACCTTCGATTTTGGATGATTTGTATTAGGGCACAGAGTGTCTTGTCTTTTGTTGTTTCATTTATAAATTGATCAAGAGAAAGTGCTTTTGGCACGGCATGATCTGTAACAAAACGTAGGTATTCTTCAATGGAGGAATGCACAGGTATATCATCATTAGTAGGATGTCTTGAAAGATAATCAGCCGGATTGCTGTATTTTCCAGGTTTGTGAACAATTTTATAGTTGTAGTCCTGTAGACGTAGGCCCCATCGTTCAATTCGTGCAGGCATTTTAGCTCTGGGATTTCCAAAAATTGTAAGAAGTGCTTGATGATCTGTGACAATGGTGAAGGGAGCTCCATAGAGAAATAAGTGAAAGTGTTCACATCCCCAGACAACTGCCAAGCTTTCTTTTTCAGGTTGAGAATATTTTCTTTCAGTGTTTGTTAAGCTCTTACTTGCATAAGAAATGATGTGAGGATTTTGATTGTTATCCTTGTACTGCGCTAGAATAGCATCCAGTCCCACGGGACTGGCGTCCACAATCAGTTCAGTTCGAAGAGCTGGATCAAAATAAGCCATAGTGGTTGTCGAGCAGAGTTCATTTTTAATTGTTTCAAAAGAGGCCTGACAGTCTTGAGACCATTGAAAAATACAACTTTGTTTTGTAAGTTCCCGTAGTGGATTGCTGATTGTTGAAAAATTCGGAATATATCTAGCACAGTAACTTGCCATTCCAAGGAAAGAACGCACTTCACTGGCATCCTGTGGAATTGAGGCTGTTCTGATAGCTTCCACTTTCTTGGGGTCTGGTTGTACTCCTTTTGCCGAGAAGATGTGACCATAGAATTCTAATGAACCCTTGTCAAGCTTGCACTTCTCTTTGTTTAAAGTGAGTCCAGCAGAAAGCAGGCATTCGAAGATAGCATATAAAGCACGATTATGCTCAGCTTGAGTTTTACCAAAAACCAATATGTCATCACTGTAATTAAAGGCATTTGGGATGTGTTGAATGACACTCCTTATTGCATCCTGAAAAATTTCTGCTGCTGAGCAGACTCCAAAAGTCAATCTTTTGTATCTTCTGAGGCTCCATTTAATAAATGAATAATGTCATCAATCGTAGGTGAGATATGTCTTTCCCTCTGGATAGCGGTGTTGGGTAGGCGCATGTCAACACACAGTCTCACTTGATCAGGAGTCTTTGGTTTTGGAACTACCACAAGTGGAGAGACCCACGGAGTGGGACCAGTAACAGTTTCAATAACGTCCTCATCCATGAGCAATTGGAGTTCCTTTTCTACCTTCTGTCTCAGGTGAAATGGAATACGCCTGTGAGGCTGGGCTACTGGACGAACATTGTCATCCACATGAAGGTGTACTTGAGAGTCCTTTAGTTTTCCCAAACCACTAAATAGGGAGGGAAAGCTGTTCACCATAGTTTGTACATCCATATCCGCAGGGTCAGTTATGGTATGAATAATCTGGATGAGCCCTAGCTCCAAGGCAGTGTGATAGCTGAGAAGACAGCCTCCCGATCCTTGTAATGTGTGGAAAGTGGTTTTCTGCCTGTTTTCTTTATATCTAATTTCAGCATCAAATTGTCCCATTATAGCTAGAGGTGTTTTAGATCCATAAGGAAAGATTTTAGTCTGCACTTGTTGTAAGACTGGCCTTGTTTTCAATTGTTCATATGTAGTGCCATCTATGATATCCACTGAAGCTCCTGTATCTATTGTAAAGGTAATGTCAGTGTTGCAGATTGAGAGTGTAACACAGGGAGACTGTACTGAACCAGTGACAGAGGTAGTGAACACATAGTTCTCAGTCGCAGACATTTCTTCTGTGTCCTGATTTATCACTTTTACATCTGCAGATTTTGTCATAGGCAGCGGAGGCTTGTAGTGCGCTGATTTGCAAACAGCTGCAAAATGATTCCCTTTTCCACATTTACTGCAGGTTTGTCCCATAGCTGGACATTTGTCCTGGTGGTGAGGGAAATCCTGTCCACATCTATAACATTTCTTCTGTTTCTGGGCTTGTTCGTCTGGTAAATTTTTCTGTTTGAGATTATGCACATGTAATTTATCTCCATTCTCCATTACGGTAGCCTGATGATCTGCTATTTCTATAGCACGGGCCATTTTGAGCAAATCATGTAGAGAGATATCCTGCTGCAGAGCCTTACGCCTTAGGTTATTAGACGAGCAGGTGACAATTATTTGAGTTAGGATTTCATCATCTACATCTGTAAAGGCACATCCATGTGCTAACTCTTTTAGCCGTGTGACATAAGTGTCTATGGACTCTTCTGGAAGCTGCTTGGCAATCCTGAATTTATATCTTTCATATCTGATGTTCTGTTTGGGGTTGAAATAGCCAGTGAGAGCTTTAGTGCAGTTGCTGTATGTGTCTGTTTCTGCTGCAGGTAACGTACTGTATATGTCATAGACTCCTGTGCCTACACAATGCAGGAGCAAAGCTCTCTTTCTTTTCTCCTCCTTTATGTCCATGGCTTCTAGGAAATTCTCAAATCTGTTTAGCCATTTTCTCCAGTTATGGGAGAGATTAATGACATCAGTCATATCACACTGTGGGAATGTGTGCAAGTAGTCAGCCATGATAGAGTCTCTCAGTGGTGCTGGCGTGTGAAACGGTAAAATAGAGTCCGTACTCACAGCAGTAGGTGATTATATCCCATCCTCGTCGCCAGTTGTAATATCTACACGTTATGAAAAATTCAAGGTATTGAACTTTAGATATGTTTTATTCTTCGTCCTCCAGCACACAGCATAACACTTGCATTCCCATGCTACCAGAAGTGAAACTGAAACTTTCCTTCTCATCCCTCTTGTCTCCACCCTCCAAGTCCCATAAGTCTGGCTTGCTTAAAGAGACAGATCTAATTATTATACATTACATCGTGGAAAAGAAAAATCATGTAGATTGGATTTCTTTTTTGGACAACACATATCTATATGACTTGTCTTTTCCACAGCAGTCTCTACAGTCTCTACATTCTTGTAATATTGCACAGAGTGGATCCAGCAGGGTTCCCCAACTCCAGTCCTCAAGGGCCACCAACAGATCATATTGTAATGAAATCCATATCAAGAGCCAAAAAAAAAGTCGTAGTTACTCACCGGTTAACGGTATTTTTCGGAGTCCATGACAGCACCACCTGAGAGAGGGGATCCGCCCTCCAGGAACAGGAAATCCTACAGATACATAAGGGCGGCACCTCTCCCACGCATCAGTTGGTTTACAAAGCACAAGAGGACGCAATGGTTAATGGCATAGTTTATATACAATACTCTACATGACTATCAGTTACCCATGTACATATAAGAGGAAGAAGTGCACACCCAAATTAAACTAAAGGGAGGGAATGTACGGGTGCTGTCATGGACTCCGAAAAATACCGTTAACCGGTGAGTAACTACGACTTTATTCGGTCGTCCATGACAGCACCACCTGAGAGAATTACAGAGAGTAATAATTACTTTAGGGAAGGACTACAGCCTGCAGAACCCTGACACCAAAGGAGAGGTCTGAGGAAGCACCTGGGTCTAGTCTATAATGGTTATAAAAGGTGCTCGGAGAGGACCAAGTAGCTGCCTTACATATTTGGTCGATTGAGACCTCCGATCTCTCTGCCCACGAAGTTGCCATGGCCCTGGTGGAATGCGCCCTCAGCTTGCCAGGGGCCGGTTTGCCTTTTGAGGTGTATGCTAATGAAATGGCCTCCCTAATCCATCTTGCTATCGAACTTTTTGAAGCCCTAAGGCCCTTTCTAGTGTCCTGATAGGAAATAAATAAGGCGTTATCTTTTTTTCAGGGGTCGGTAACTGCCAGGTACTCTAGGAGACATCTCCTAACGTCTGGCGTGTGTAATTTCCTTTCCTTATCGTTCGTGGGATTAGGGAGAAAGGATGGAAGAACTATCTCCTGAGTTCTATGGAAACTGGAGGCTACTTTAGGTAGGTATGCCGGATCGGGTATAAGAATTACCCTATCATCCCTAAATTGTATGTAAGGAGGGAGTCTAGATAGTGCCTGGATGTCACTCACTCTACAGGCAGATGTCAACGCCACCAGGAGAGCCACTTTAAGGGATAGGTTTCTCGTGGAAGCTGATGATATAGGTTCAAACGGGGCCTCTGTCATGGCCATGAGGACTAGGTTTTGATCCCATGGCATAAACTTATTCCTCACAATCGGTCTGGACCTGCCTGTTGCTTTAATAAACCTATTGATCCAATGGTTGCTGGCGATGTTGCAGTTGAACAGTGCCCCAAGAGCCGACACCTGTACTTTGAGGGTGCTGGTGGAGAGTCCCATATCTAGACCTTTTTGCAAGAACTCTAAGATCTGCGCTATGGGAGTGGGCTGTCCAGCTACTACCCCTGAGGTCTGAAGGAATTTTTTCCAGATCCTCACGTAGATTTTTGTTGTAACCAGCTTTCTGCTTCTAAGCAGGGTGTTAATTAGGGCCGGGGAAAAACCTTTCTCTTTTAGCAGTGCCTGTTCAAAATCCACGCCGTCAGAAGTAGGCCAGCTACCTGAGGATGGTAAACTGGGCCCTGGGACAGGAGGTCTGGGACGTTGGGTAGGATCCAAGGGTCGGATACCGACATGGTCCTCAGGCATGAGAATCATGCCCTCCTGGGCCAAAACGGGGCGATCTCTATAATCTTCGCTTTGTCCTTCCTGACTTTCCTCATTACCAGGGGTAGTAGAGCCAGGGGAGGGAAGGCGTATGCTAGCCTGAAGTCCCATTTGATTAGAAGAGAATCTACTGCCAGAGGGTTCTCCCTGGGATTCAGGGAGCAGAACCGCGGCACCTTCTTGTTCTCTCTGGTGGTGAAGAGGTCCACTTCTGGCAGTCCCCATTTTTGTACTATCTGGTTGAAGATGGACGCTTTTAAGGACCATTCTCCTTGCTTTAGGAGGTTGCGGCTGAGGAAGTCTGCCGTGGTGTTTTCCTTGCCTTTTATGTGCAGAGCTGTTAAAGACAGGAGATGTTGCTCTGCCCACTGGAACAGCCGTTCTGCTACCTCCATCAGGGGCTTGGACCGAGTGCCGCCTTGGTGGTTGATGTAAGCCACGGTGACCTGATTGTCGGAGAATATATACGAACATGGTGCCCCTGTAGATACATAAGAAGGTTTTTAACTGCCTGCTCTACGGCTGTTAGTTCTTTCAGGTTGGAGGACATTTCCAACTGATGACTATCCCATACATCCTGAATCAAGGTTTTCACCATGTGGGCCCCCCAACCCGTAGGGCTTGCGTCCGTGGTGACTACCCGGGTTATGTTACATTCCCAGGGTACCCCTCTGGCTAGATTGTTGTTGTCTAGCCACCACTCAAAGGATTTCAAAGTCTGTTGGGACAGAGTCAACCGGCCTTCTAGATACCCGCCCAGGATTTTTTGGTGGCGTAAGACTTCGCTCTGTAGCACCCTTGTGTGGAACTGGGCCCACCGGACCCCGGGGATGCAGGATGAGAGAGAGCCCAGGAGGGACATTGCCTTCCTGAGAGACATGGTGTGGTTATTGGAGGCGTTCAAGACCTGCTGACGTAGGCGGACCAATTTTTTGGGAGGAAGACGACATTCCTGATTCTGCGAATCAAGGATTAAGCCCAAGAACTGCTGGACCTTCATGGGATGTAGACGGGATTTCTTGATGTTTAATAACCACCCTAACCTTTCCAAAGCCAATTTTGCTTTCTGCAATTGATCCAGACAATGGACTGCTGTTTTCCCTACAATAAGGAAGTCATCCAGGTAGGGGATTACTAGGATGTCTGCCTCCCGCAGATGGGCCATAACCTCCGCTATAACTTTAGTGAACACCCGGGGGGCAACTGCTATACCAAAGGGAAGGGCGACATATTGGAAATGCTGTAACGACCCCTCTAAATGAACTGCCACTCTAAGGAAACGCTGATGAGACGCATAGATGGGTATATGGTAATAAGCGTCCTTTAAATCCAATACCACCATAAAATAATTTTCAAACAGCAACTTTATTGGGGAGCTGATCATTTCCATTTTAAAGGGTCGAATGACTAGGTATCTGTTAAGTGCCTTTAGATTAATTATGGTCCTGTAGGAATTATCCGGTTTACGGACCAAAAATAGGGGGGAGTAGAAGCCTTCGCCCTTCTCTGCCTCTGGTACCTTTATCAGTACCCCCTTCTGGCATAGTTCAATAACTTCGGTTTCTAGGGCAGTCTGTTCCATCAAGGAAGACCTAAGCGGAGTGACTCTAAAGCTGCTCTGGGGGACACGGGCAAATTCGAGCTTTAGGCCTGCGGCCACCAATCCCAGGATCCAGTTACGGTTCGAGATCCGCGACCAGGCTGAGTAGAAGGCCGATAGCCTACCTCCCACCGAGGCCTCTAGTCATTGGGGAGGTTTCTTGGACTCACGGGATGCTTCTTGGCGTCCCCCTCCAAACATAAAACCGGTACCTTTTCTTTTCTTATCTTCCCATCTGCCTCGGTCCCTGGACGACCTCCTCCGAAAAAATCTCTTCCTAGCAAAGGGACGCCTATAGGAAGTGGTGGGTAGGGAAGGGAATTTCTTTTTATCATCGCCAGCCTTCTCCAGGAGTTCATCTAGGACTGATCCGAATAGATATTCTCCCTCACACGGGATGGAGCAAAGCCGGGATCTGGCCTGGATATCCCCGGGCCAGCATTTCAGCCATATAGCCCGTCGGGCTACATTCGATAGCCCTGCGGCCTTGGCTGCCATCCTTGCAGAGTCTGCTGAAGCGTCGGCTAAAAAGGCTGCCGTATCCTGGATGGTAGGTAGGGTTTTTAAGATAGATTCCCTCGAGGCTCTGTCCACTAGCTCTGTTTCCAATTGATCCAGCCAAACCATCATAGATCTGGCCGTGCAGGTAGCTGCGACCGCCGGTCTCAGGGCGCCAGCCGACATTTCCCATGTGCCTTTCAAGTAGGAGTCCGCCTTTTTATCCAGCGGATCCTTCAAAGAGACCATGTCATCAAAGGGAATAGTGGATTTCTTGGATGCTTTAGCTACTGCTGCATCCAATTTTGGGGCTTTGTCCCACTTATTCACCACAGGGTCCTCAAAGGGATATCGCCGTTTAAAGGCTGGTGGTAGGGAGCCTTTTCTTTCAGGTTTCCTCCATTCTCTATTAATCAAACTTTGGACCTTGTCGTTTAACGGGAACGACTTACGTTTCTTGGGGTCTAAACCCCCAAACATTAGGTCCTGTGCTGACCGTTCAGGTCTGGAGTCTGTTACCCCCATGGTAGCCCTGACTGCCTTGACTAGTTTGTCCACTTGGTCAAGACCTAGGCAGAAACGGCTGGCGTCTTCCTCTGAAGAGGACGCGGATGCGGAGGTGGAGGGTTCTGAGGAGTCTTCGTTCCCTCTAGGGTCTGCTGAAGAGCCTGATTCTGAGAAGCTTGTCCTCTTTCTCTTCCTAGACGACTCCCCCTGGGGTACGGATTTTAGGGCTTTAACCTCCGCTCTGATTATTTCCCTTAGACTTGTAGCAAAGTCAGGGGTCTCTTCTGCCACCTACAGGAGGGGGGACCGAGTAAGGAAGTATGCTTATAACTTTTTGGGACTACGCCCCCCCTTTTCTCATTTCCTTTTTTTTTTTACTGTCTGCCGTATGCATGACTGGCACAGCCTCTTAGGGTAGGCATCCAGCAAGGGGCATTTACAAAGGGCGCATTCCCTGTTTTTTGCCTTGTCAGTACATTTCTTTCCCTAAAGGAGGAAAAACATAAGGGGGACACTGCGTCAGGGCACATTCACGAAGATCTCTTACCCTGAGCAGAAGGCGTAGGTACCGGATCACGGGGGGGCGAGCTGGATCCTTCGGCCTGGAGGAACTTCTATGGCCGGATTGTCCAGTTCGTTTCTTCTTTTGCTGAGAGCTGGTTTGGGACCTCTCTGAGGTACGTTCCTGCTCTTTGTCCAGCTGGGGCACGGGAGCTTCCTGCTCCTCCATCCTGCATCCGAGCTGAAGCCGCTAGTCAGTGCCTCTGTGCCCTTTTTCTTCCCCCGGTAATCCGGGATCGCAGGTGACGTGGCCAGGGGCTGATTTTTTGCCCCCTCTCCCCCGTTTTCCTCGATGTCCCTCCCTCTGCGTGTCGCGCCCCCCCCGCTCTGTCGGCGCCCCCCCGCCACATCCCCCGGTCTGGGCGCGCACGAGGACGCGCAGGCCCCCAGCGCCACAGTGGCGCCCGACACACAGCGCCCCCCAGACGTCACCAAGGCGCAGCCGCACGCCCCTGACGCGATTTGGGGCCGAGGGGAAACGCACCGTGAACCAGCATCGGGATTCAGGGGAGGAGAGGCCATACTTACCTGCCGGCGCCGGCCCTGAAGACCGGCATCCGCCGGACCCCGCTCCCACCTGCCCCGCACACTGATGTGGAACCCTGTGCGGGCCACCATGGCGCTTCCAGGGGACTCCGCACTGCCCGAGGTAGGAGACTCCCCCGCTACCTGAGTCGGACAGCCGGCCTGGGGATTCCTTCATCCATGATGGCATGATCTGTAGGGAATCCTGTCCTCCAGGAACAGGAAACCAACTGATGCTGTGGAGAGGTGCCGCCCTTATGTATCTGTAGGATTTCCTGTTCCTGGAGGGCGGATCCCCTCTCTCAGGTGGTGCTGTCATGGACGACCGAATAAAAAGGATTCCATACAACATGATCTGTTGGTGGCCCTTGAGGACTGGAGTTGGGGAACCCAGCTGGATCCACTCTGTGCAATATTACAAGAATGTAGAGACTGTTGTGGAAAAGACAAGTCATGTAGAGTTGTTTCGTTGACAACACATATCTCCAAGACTGACACAAGAAACATGTCTCAGTAATGGAGATATCTGGTGGGAAAAACGCTAAGTGTACGGTGCAGTGTGTGTAGTCGGCGATTTACACAGTAACCAATCAAAATATTTTGAAAGCACAATTGCACATTTATTTTGTAACAAAAACTAAAAAAAATTTTTTTATTAGGAAAGACGTTTGGGGGAAGATTGGGATACTTTGGGTGTGTGGAGAGACGAGGAACGACTGGAGGTTGAGGAAGGGGTTCTAGGAGAAGGGGCGACGAAAGTACTGGGGGAAGGGAGCTCTTGATTGGACATGGAGGCAGGTTGAGACACATTAGTAAGAGAGGGTGGATGGACGAACAAAGTTTTTTTTTCTTTTTCTTTGGCGCAGGAATATCTTGCCCGGACCGACTTGCAGCCTGTGACCGCATTACTTTGGTGGACCGCCTGGTGATGGTGGACTGTGTTGTTGCCCCGTAAAATAGGAAATGCGGATCACTCCTTTGCTGCTCTGTGGTGGCGGTAGAAGTGGCAGTGGCGGTGCTAGAAGGGGAGAAAGTTGGGTCAGTGCTCCTCCAATGAACAGTGCTGGCGGTGCCCTGTTGCTGAAGAGTGCTGGCAGTGCCCTGTTGCTCAAGAGTGCTGGCGGTGCCCTGTTGCTCAAGAGTGCTGGCGGTGCCCTGTTGCTCAAGAGTGCTGGCGGTGCCCTGTTGCTCAAGAGTGCTGGCGGTGCCCTGTTGCTCAAGAGTGCTGGCGGTGCCCTGTTGCTCAAGAGTGCTGGCGGTGCCCTGTTGCTGAAGAGTGCTGGCGGTGCTCTGTTGCTGAAGAGTGCTGGCGGTGCTCTGTTGCTGAGGAGTGCTGGCGGTGCTCTGTTGCTGAGGAGTGCTGGCGGTGCTCTGTTGCTGAGGAGTGCTGGCGGTGCTCTGTTGCTGAGGAGTGCTGGCGGTGCTCTGTTGCTGAGGAGTGCTGGCGGTGCTCCTTTGGGGTTGACTGGTGGTGTCTGTGGCCCAAGCAGGTTCTGTGGTGGTTTGGGTCCAAGCTGGTGGTGCTGTGGCAGTGGTGGTGCTCCATACAGGAGCAGCGCTTGGCATAGTGGTGGTGGCGGAGGAGTGTCCAGCAGCACTCAGACTTGGGGTGGTGTAGTGGTGTACGGCTTCGCTTGGAATGCAGGTGGCCGTGCAGTGGTATGCAGCAGAAGTCGGTAGTGTGGTGAAGCGAGTCAGCGGTGGAACTGTTGGAAATGACACCACTGACGGCTGCACTTACCGATTCTGCTGCATAGCCTGCAAGTAAGCAGTGTTGCAGGCCTGTAACACACTCAGCTGTTGCTCAGGACTAAGGTGTTCCGCCATGCCCTGTTCAATTTTACGGAAAAAATGGTGCGCTGGTCTGTTGAGGTCGGCCTCCAGACGGTCGAAGAGGTGTTCCATGTGGTTAAAACCGCTTTCCATTCTGGCGGACAGCGCCTTGAGGCTGCCCTTAAAGGCCTCGCTCAAGAGCATGAACTCGGGCATGACAGGCTTGTCCGAGGCCCTCTGCCGCTGGCGGGTAGTGCCCGCATAACCAGTGACAGAGACCTGGGACAGGGGAACACCTGATTGACCAGCTTCCTGGTCACCAGCTGTCTGTGTTGCTGACCTGCAAGATGCTTCCTGGCTGTCGGATGGCTGGGACAGGTCCGAGGTCGATCGATGAAGAACCGCTCCCGGGACAGGTTGCAGGGTGCTGCTCCAAGTGCTGTGTAAAGAAAGGGAAAACATTAGTATCATGCATTTACAAGAAGCATCACCTGTGGATTTGAAAAGCACATAGTAATAACAAACCAGAAAAAAAAAAAAAACTTACGCTCTGCTGACAAGGATCGGTCTCAGGAAAGCCAACTCTCGATAATAGCGGTACTTTCTTCTGCGCCTTGCCGCTGAACCACTCCGAACCTGTCCTTCAGCACGAAGATCAGTGTTGAAGTGGTCCTTCATCGAGCGCCAACGTGTGCGGATTTTGTTCACTGTTGGGGAAAAAAGAAAAAAAAAATTAGAAAATGCACTTAAGGAAACTTAATTATCAGCACACACACCGGATAGAACTTTGCAAACAGTCAATTCTGCAGCACAAATAAAATTCTAGACACAATGCAGTCACTGTTGATACTGAGGACACTGTTATGTTTCCTGCTACAATATATGTAGCAGCGAAAACAACAGTATCATCCGGAGCAAGAGTGAAAACCGGATCATCACAGCAGAAGACAAAAATCAATCACTGTTTTCCACATGGCATTGGTGTTTTGAATTCAAGAATATATCTTGCCACAAAAACACCAGCACCATCCGGACCATAAAGCAATGCAGCAGTTGAAGACAAAAAACAATCTATGTATTCCACAAGGCATTGATGTGTTTAATGCAAGAATATATCTTGCAAAAAACACATCAGCACCATCAAGACCATACAGCAATGCAGCAGTTGAAGACAAAAATCAATCACTGTTTTCCACATGGCATTGGTGTTTTTAATGCAAGAATATATCTTGCCAAAAAAACACCAGCACCATCAGGACCATAAAGCAATGCAGCAGTTGAAGACAAAAAACAATCTATGTATTCCACAAGGCATTGATGTGTTTAATGCAAGAATATATCTTGCAAAAAACACATCAGCACCATCAAGACCATACAGCAATGCAGCAGTTGAAGACAAAAATCAATCACTGTTTTCCACATGGCATTGGTGTTTTTAATGCAAGAATATATCTTGCCAAAAAAACACCAGCACCATCAGGACCATAAAGCAATGCAGCAGTTGAAGACAAAAAACAATCTATGTATTCCACAAGGCATTGATGTGTTTAATGCAAGAATATATCTTGCAAAAAACACATCAGCACCATCAAGACCATACAGCAATGCAGCAGTTGAAGACAAAAATCAATCACTGTTTTCCACATGGCATTGGTGTTTTTAATGCAAGAATATATCTTGCCAAAAAAACACCAGCACCATCAGGACCATAAAGCAATGCAGCAGTTGAAGACAAAAAACAATCTATGTATTCCACAAGGCATTGATGTGTTTAATGCAAGAATATATCTTGCAAAAAACACATCAGCACCATCAGGTCCAAAAATCAATGCAGTATCACAGAGCATCTTTATACTTACTGAATGCCCTTTTTGTACTTGGAGAGGCTCTGTCCCAGCCATCCATCATCGCTGCGGCCACCTCATTCCAGAGCTACCGGGTCACCACTGTGTCTTTGTACTGCTGGTCACGGCTGTCCCACAACGGGATACGCTCCTCAACTTGGCGGATCAGGTGCTCGTTGTCGATGTACACTACTTCTTCGTCATCCCGTTGTGGAACCTAGAAAAAATAATATAATGTTTTGAATTTTGGAAAATGAAACAGATACAAAAAGAAACAGAGAAAAAGCAAGATAAATAAAGACAGAAAAAAAATATACTGTATACTAACATTGTGTCTCCTCGCCACAACTTGACTACGCTGCTCCCGCTCAGAATCCTCCCGCTCAAACCGCTGCCGCTCTTCACCTTCAGTGCCCATGTCCAATGTCTGTAAAGAAAGAAAAAATTAAACACATTTATAGAGGCAGATATACTTACCCAAAGGCAGCAAGATCCTCACCTCACGGTCAGCTTGGGCCAGTTCTTGCCGAGATGGCGAATACACCGATCCAGAAGAAGACATGCTGAAATGAAAACAAAAAATACATTAGTACATTATAAAATTGTACAGGACACACAGACATTATGTTGAAGAATACTCATATTTTGGCTCCTGAAGCTTGAATCCACACTTGTAAAGGCTCTTCTAGGCTCTTGTCTGGTCTCTGTGCAAGGCTGTCTGTAGAGTAATTTGTTAGGGCTGGCGGAACGCACCAAATTATAAAATAATAGTAGGTGCGTTCACAGCCCGGAGTCCACCGTGCAGAGGTGGTACACTGCTGCTAAGTAATGGCGGAAGAATTAAGCGGTGTGAAACCAGTCACACGTGGGTTACGTCGCCCAATGTGAACAGGGCGAACTCTGTTACTGCACAGAGTCGCACCACCGCTGAAAGTAGATGCCGAAGCCTGTTAACTCACAGAGCTCGGCCAAAAGAGCACACAGTGTACGGCCACAGAACTCTACCCCAAGGACACGGGGTTAGAGTCCTTCTAGGCCCACTGAATGCGCGGCGTCGCTCCCGCGAGCGCCGATATAGACGCTGGCTATGGAGCATGTGCACTGAGGCGTGCCGAGTCCCTGGTGAGGCCAGATGCCTGACTCAACCTCAGACCTACCTACGCCTAAGCCTGGGCGCTAGCAGGCTAGGCTGCACAACACATGCGTACCAAGGGTAGGGGTATCTTAATGAGTCATTCACCAAAGACATTCATACGTGCATATATCACTCACTCCACATAGTCTGTAAATACAGTCTATACTAGCGCATGGGCGAGCGGCCATGCAAACCTTTTATAGCCACGGGCGTCTGGGACCTTCCTGGCTTCTCGGATGGGCCAATCCGAACACGAGCAGGACCTGAGCATGTGACCCTCGATCTCCAATGGGAGATCACTCCACGGGCGTGCTCAGTGGCCCGACATGAGGACTTAGTCCCTGGAGAATCTCGCTGCTGAGCAGCATGCATTGTCATAGCTGTGCCAGAGGTGGCAGCAGCAAGCAAACCCACGGAGTTGGCCTGGGCAGAGCGCCGGGACCGACGAATCTGCTGAGCAGGCTCCACTGCAGCTGAAGAAGAATGGGAGACCACTGTGTGCATGGCTCTGGATTCCTGCTGTGCAGTGGCAGGAACCCGACGCCTAACATTACCCTCCCTCCTAGGGCCCCATCCCCTCTGAGCCTCGCTACGCTCAAACACCGCAATGAGGAGCGGAGCGTGGATAGCTCCCACTGGCTCCCAGGTCCGAGCCTCTGGACCATGACCCTTCCAATCCACCATATAAAACTTTTTGCCCCGCATCACCTTGCATCCCATGATGGCATTGACCTCAAACTCGTCCGAAGACAAGTCTGATGTCCCGGCAGATGACTCGGAGAATCGGGACAAGTGAACAGGCTTAAGGAGGGACACGTGGAATGTATCAGAGATAGCCAAGTGTGGTTGAAGGGCCAAAAGGTAGACCACAGAACTGATCTGCTCGAGGACCTTGAAGGGGCCAATGTAGCGCGGTGCGAACTTAGCGGACTCTACCCGCAGCCTGATGTTTCGGGCGGAGAGCCACACCAAGTCGCCTGGGGCAAAAGTCGGAGCAGGGCGCCAGTGTGCATCAGCGAAGGTCCTCATTCTCTCCTTGGAAGCTCAGATAGCATCCTGGGTGCGATCCCAAATGTTGCGTGCCTCCACCGCCCAGTCTGCCACCCTGGAGTCCGTGGATGGCATGGGCACAGGGACGCGCGGATGCTGGCTATAATTTAGGAGGAATGGGGTCTGACCAGTGGAGTCGGCCACAGCATTGTTAAAAGCGAACTCTGCCCATGGCAGCAAGGATGCCCTGTTGTCCTGCCTGGCCGAGACAAAATGTCGAAGATGTGATCAGGGTCTGGTTGGCTCTCTCTACCAACCCGTTCGTCTCTGGATGATAGGCCGAGGAGAGATTCAGCTCAATGCTGAGCAGGGAACAAAGCTCTCTCCAAAACCGGGATGCAAACTGAGGACCCCGGTCACTGACAATCTTGTCCGGCATGCCATGCAGGTGGAAAACGTGCTTAATGAACAACACTGCCAGGCCCCACGCAGAAGGTAACCGGGAGAGAGGTACCAGGTGCACCATCTTAGAGAAATGGTCGGTGACAATCCAAATGACCGTGCTGCTACTGGACTTGGGTAGCCCCACCACAAAATCCATGCCGACCATCTCCCTGGGCCTGTCCGCTACTGGCAGAGGAAAAAGAAGCCCAGCGGGTCGCTGCCGAGAGGACCTATTCTGAGCGCAAGAGACGCATGCCTGAATATAGTCCCTGACGTCTCGGGCCATATACGGCCACCAGTACGTCCTCGCCAGAAATGTCCACCCACCCTGGACGAATGATCCCAGAGAGGACCTCCGGTTGCAGACAGGCAGGGACAAATGTCTTGCCCGGAGGTACTGACTCAAGGGCAACTGGAGCCACAGTCCTCAGGCTCTCGAATGGGACGATCAGCCGAGGCTCCTCCTCCTCTTCCTCCGATGACACCACGGAGCGGGAGAGAGCATCGGCCCGGACGTTCTTCTCCCCGAAGAGAAAATGGAGGGTGAAGTGGAACCAGGAAAAGAACAAAGACCATCTGGTCTGGCGAGAATTTAGCCGCTGGGCTGTTTGTAAATACACCAAGTTTTTGTGGTCGGTGAACACCTGGAAAGGATGGCGAGCCCCCTCCAGGAGGTGTCTCCACTCCGAGAAGGCCAACTTCATCGCTAGCAACTCCCTGTCCCCGATAGCATAATTCCTCTCCGCCGCTGTGAAGGTCTTGGAGAAAAAGAAGCATGGGTGCTTCCGACCTTGCGTGTCCTTTTGAAACAGGACCGCTCCAGCACCGACGGAAGAGGCATCCACTTCCAGAATGAAGGGCTTATCTACATCGGGGTGATGTAGAATGGGAGCGCTAGCGAAATGGGACTTAATGGAGGAGAAGGCCTTGGAGACCGGTTCCGACCACAACTTGGGGTTTGCACCCTTCTTGGTGAGGGCTATCAAGGGTCTACCAAAGTCGAGAAGTGGGGGATGAATTGGCGATAGTAATTTATGAACCCCATAAAGCGCTGCACTACTTTGAGAGAATGAGGTTCCTGCCAATCCATCACCACCTGTAGCTTGGCAGGATCCATGGCCAACCCCCGGGCGGAGATGATATAGCCCAGGAACGGCAAGGACTGCTGCTCAAACACACACTTCTCCAACTTGGCATAGAGGGAGTTTGCCCGCAGGCGATCGAAAACTTTGCAAACATCTCTCCGTTGGGAGTCAATATCTGGTGAGTAGATGAGAATATCATCCAAATAGACTACAACCGAGGTGGTAAGCAAATCCCGGAAGATATCGTTCACAAAGTCTTGGAAGACGGCCAGGGCATTACAGAGGCCGAAGGGCATCACCAGGTATTCATAGTGCCCATCCCTAGTGTTAAATGCCGTCTTCCATTCGTCCCCATCACGGATGCGAATCAGGTTGTAAGCCCCCCGCAGATCAAGTTTGGTAAACACTCTCGCTTCCCATAGCCTATCAAACAGCTCTGATATCAGGGGCAGAGGATACTTATTCTTAACGGTGATGGCGTTAAGACCCCTGTAATCAATGCAAGGATGTAGTTCCCCACTCTTCTTCTGGACGAAGAAGAATCCCGCCCCCGCTGGTGACACTGACTTCCTAATGAATCCTCTTGCCAGATTCTCCCTGATGTATTGAGACATGGCCTCTGTCTCCGGGAGAGATAGGGGATAAACTCGGCCCCGGGGAGGCTCAGCACCAGGCAAGAGGTCAATAGGACAGTCATAGGGGCGATGCGGTGGAAGGGTCTCCACCGCCTTTTTGGAGAACACGTCCGCATACTGTCGATAGTGTTTAGGGAGCGAGGAGAGATCTGCGGGAACCTCGGTGGAGGCAACCTGAACGCACTCCCTCAGACATCTACCCTCACATGATTTACTCCACCCAATAATCCTCCCTGAGGACCACTCTATATGGGGGGAGTGGAACCGCAACCAAGGGACCCCTAGAAGTACCTGGTCAATACCCTCGGGCATGACGAGGAGGGATATCGTCTCCTGATGAGATGGAGCCACTGAGAGTAACAAGGGGGCAGTCTGGTGGGTTATCTGTGAGGGTAGAGTGGCGCCGTTCACCACTCTGACGGTGACTGGTGTAGACATCATAACCAGAGGTATAGTGTGCCGTTGAGCGAAGGCTGACGACATAAAATTGCCCTCTGCCCCGGAATCCACGCAAACCTCCCACCGCCAGAATGGAAGAATCAACCTCAAGTGTCCCCTTAAAGGACAGCTTGGAGGAAAACGCCGCTGATTCTAGTGCGCCGCCTCCTACGGCCACTAGGCGAGAGTGTTCTCCCAGCTGCTGTGAGCACCGGTTGGCAAGGTGACCGGGCTGCCGGCAAACATGACAGCTCACAGGCGCTCGAGCGGACCGGGGCCTGGATCCCTCACGGGAAGCCCCCTGACGCTCGGACGCCCGATCGGAAGATTCCAGAAGTTTAACAAAGCTAGGTGCCAACCTAAACCTCTGCCTACACTGGGCCCGCTCCAACCTTTGCTCGGTGAAGCGAAGATCAATACGGGTGGAGACAGTGATAAGCTCCTCCAGTGTAGCGGAAATCTCCCTGGTGGCCAGAGCGTCCTTCACATGGCCAGCCAAAGCTCTCCAGAATGCCGGAATGAGGACCTTATCTGGCCACTCTAACTCTGAGGCCAGCGTCCGGAACTGGATGGCAAAGTGGCTGACCATGGACGAGCCCTGTGATAATGCCAGCAGCTGGAGCGCGGTGTCATGGGTGACTCGTGGCCCCAGGAAGACCTGCTTCAGAGTGTCCAAGAACCGCGAGACACTCTGCACCGCATAATCACCACGCTCCCACAGCGACAAGAGGGAAATAATAAATTCCACTATGTGCCCACGTAGCGTTTTTTTCCGGACACTAAAAACCGGACTCCTTCCCAGAAATCGCGCGTTTTTTTCAGCGCGATTTTGCCGCGATTTTCACATGCGATATTCAAGCACTTTCCAAGTGATTTGAAGCATCGCTTGGAAAGTGATTGACAGGTTGGTCACACTCGTCAAACATAGTGTTTGACAAGTGTGACCAGATTTTTACTATTGAGGCCGCCTATGCGGCATCAATAGTAAAAGGTAGAATGTTAAAAATGATTAAAAAAAAAAAAAATCGGGGTATATTTACCTTCCGAGTCCCGCGCAGTCTCAGTGGCGCTCCCATTCCCAGCGACGCCTTGCAAGACCTGTGATGACGTTGGTCTCGCGTTGCTATAGCGATCTCACGAGACCGCTAGAGTCACTCGAGACTACGTCATCACAGGACTTGCCGCAAGGCATTACTGGTAACGCTGAGGCCGGGAATGCAGCATGGGCCGTCGGAAGGTAAATATACCCCGATTTTTTATTCTTTTTTTTACAGGGGTATGGTACCCAGGGCCTGGAGGACAGTCTCCTCTCCTCCACACCGTGGGTACCAACCGCACATGAGACGCTTAACTTCCCGCATGGTGGGCATAGCCACATGCGGGAAGTAAGCGATTCTCATGCATTCCTATGGGTGCGGAATTGCGGCAATTCTTTGCGATTCCGCACAAAAGAATGATCATGCTGCGATTTTTTCTGCAATGCGATTCCGCCACGGAAAAAAGCTCAGCATTAGCACAGCATGTGCGGAATGCCATAGGAATGCATGGGGGGGGCAGTCTGTACACGATTTTTAAACGTTGTCGCGCCGAAAATCGTGGCAAAAACGCTTAAAAATCGCTACGTGGGCACCCAGCCTCAGCACGCTCAGAGGGGAATCGTGGGGCCAGCAGCTCCAGCTGTATAGAGCACTGGCTTATGAAACCCCTACAAGAAGCACTATCACCCGAGAACTTCTCAGGCAGCGGGAGGCGGGACAAAGTCGGGGCAGGGATGGCTGTGGTCACACGGGAGACAGCCATTGTGGCTGCCTGAACAGCAACCGCAGTAACATCCGCAGCTGAGGCTGAACGCTCTAGAGCCGCCAACCTGCCCTGCAGCTGGCGGATGTACTGCAGCAGTCGCTGTTCGTCCGCCATTACTAGCCAGACGCTGGCGCTAGTACTGTATAATGTTAGGGCTGGCGGAACGCACCAAATTATAAAATAATACTAGGTGTGTTCGCAGCCCGGGGTCCACCGTGCAGAGGTGGTACACTGCTGCTAAGTAATGGAGGAAGAATTAAGTGGTGTGAAACCAGTCACACGTGGGTTACGTCACCCAATGTGAACAGGGCGAACTCTGTTACTGCACAGAGCCGCACCACCGCTGAAAGTAGATGCCGGAGCCTGTTAACTCACAGAGCTCGGCGAAAAGAGCGCACAGTGTACAGCCACAGAACTCTACCCCAAGGACACGGGGTTAGAGTCCTTCTAGGCTCAATGAACGCGCGGCGTCGCTGCCGCGAGCGCTACTATAAACGCTGGCTATGGAGCACGTGCACTGAGGCGTGCCGAGTCCCTGGTGAGGCCAGATGCCTGACTCAACCTCAGACCTACCTACACCTAAGCCTGGGCGCTAGCAGGCTAGGCTGCACAACACATGCGTACCAAGGGTAGGGGATTCTTAATGAGTCAGTCACCAGAGACATTCATGCGTGCACACATCACTCACTCCACATAGTCTGTCAATACTAGCACATGGGCGAGCGGCCATGCAAACCTTTTATAGCCACGGGCGTCTGGGACCTTCCTGGCTTCTCGGATGGGCCAATCCGAGCACGAGCAGGACCTGAGCACGTGACCCTCGATCTCCAATGGGAGATCACTCCACGGGCATGCTCAGTGGCCCGACATGGGGACTTAGTCCCTGGAGAAGCTCGCTGCTGAGCAGCATGCATTGTCATAGTTGTGCCAGAGGTGGCAGCAGCAAGCAAACCCACAGAGTTGGCCTGGGCAGAGCATCGGGATCGATAAATCTGCTGAGCAGGCTCCACTGTGGCTGAAGATGAATGGGAGACCGCTGGGTGCATGGCTCTGGATTCCTGCTGTGCAGTGGCAGGAACCCGATGCCTAACAGTAATTGTTCCTGAAGATGCTTTTTTTTTATCTACACTCCTCCCAAACAATGTTGCTTATTTAGGGGGAGTTTTAGACAAGTGTCTAGACATTGTTTACTCAAATCGCGTGCGCTGACGTGCGCACTGCCAAGCGCTCGTCAGTGACCACATAGACTGTAATGCTATTTTTGCGCACACACCGAGCGCACACGTGCGCGCGCGATTTTTTTAACGATGTCAGCGGAACAAAAAATGCAACATGTAGCGTACGGCGTGTCTGGGCACACACCTGTAAAATGCGCAGCGCACGCTAAACGCTGAAGAGCGCGTACATTCGCAAGACCCTGCGACCACCATGTTAAAGATAGGGGAACATTGCGCTTGCGCCCGATAGCGCACGATGCGCTGCGCAATCAAATGCTAGTGTGAAACCAGCCTTAGCCATTAAAAGGTAGCAACCACTGAGGACTCTCAATTCTGGATGTTTTATACGCACCCATAGACTTGATGGATGCGAGTGACCTAAACTGTGGAACCACTCCCATTATGCCAAATTGGCATTGAGAAAAAATCTCAGCTCTACTCTGCCCCAAACTATAACACTGGGCCGAGCCATGTCTGATGAAACACCAGATAGCACCAGTCGGATGCATACGCTCGTGTGAGCGAGGATTTATAGTCTGTGGCGCCTTTCACACAAACCCCAGGGTGATCTGGCGAGTGAAGTCAGGTGACTCAGAAGAGGACTGGGGCTGCGCTGGAAACCGAGGAAGACGGCGATCGGGCAGAATATTAATGCACCTGACAGACAATACACACGCATAGAACCATGGAGGGAATTCAAGTTTTGTTTGGAGTTCTTCTTTAACAGGAAATGTAGGTCGCTATATCTTGAATTTATTAAAAAATTAATAACTCCCTGAGCGCAGCATTTAAATGGAGCACGTAGTGACTTTATTCCCCGACCCCTGATGCAATCATTGGGCACTGATGGGCTGGGGTCCTGCTGAAGGAAAGTGCTGGAATAGGAGCAGTGAGGAATAACTTGTGTTCCTTAAAAAATAAAAATACATCTTCAAGTGGAAACCTCCTACTACCAGTTACTGTATGCTTACAGTAACCCCTTCCGACCCTGGCCCAAATTAACCCTATAAATTGCTTTATATGCCAGCTCAGCAGCTGTGAGGGACGCATCTATCGGACACTCCAACAAGCCCGTCACTGGCTGCATGACGTCACGTGGTAAGCACATCCTGTGGAACGCACAGACCCGGAGCTCCTGGAACGCATAGACCGGAACTAAGGTGCCAGGAAAGGAGAGGAGACGGCTAGTGGCGGAAGTAAACAGGAAGATGAGTCTGCGCTGAGTAAGTGCTGCGCTACTGCTGTTATCGCGCTGTCAGTGCTGCAGGGGAGTTTATTAATGGCCGCAGCTCCGGAGGGTGCCGGTGCTATTACTATGAGTATAGTCTGTCACTGGTGACCACCATAGATGCATACTGAACCTGAAGGTACATCTATTTCCGTATGAAGCAGGTGGGAATGCGTTCTGCTGCTCGCTGGTATCAGCCAGTTTGGGCTGCATTTGCACAGTATCCTGGGCGAGGTGGTCACTGATAGCAGGGCATAGTGGTGCCCCCATTAGTGTTCTCACACTGCTCGCCATCCCATGGCTTGTTGCATACGCATCTAGAAGACAGGAGCTGTAGACATTGGCCCCCCGTGAGAAGCCGTCTCTTCATGTGAGTGTTGTTATGGTTTCAGGACCACCGTTTTGTTGCCTGCCGTCCGATGCTTCCATCCGATGGACGGCGCTCTGCGCACAGCGGATCCTCAGGTACACTGGGCGGACACCGTCTGGATCTAGTGACATTCGCTGTAATGGATTAGTAAGACTGTCCTTTACCGTAGGGTGGAGTTCAGATACATATGCAAGTCGAGGATGGAGAAATCATGTGTGTGAAGATTAAGGAGGAGGAGATACCTGCTGATATCGACCTACGTAAGAAACAATCACAAATGGATGCTGTGTTCTTTCTCTGCCCCACTGTCCCCTATCAGCTCAAACACATGTTATGGCCTCTGTTAGGCTACATTTACACTGTATATTTTATTTGGTTCATCATTATTCACAGAGCTTTGCACTAGGGGAGAAAAAGTTCTAAAAGGGATCCATCTGTCATGTTTACCCCTAGAAGGTAAAAGGAGCTCTTTATCAGCATCCTAATTCCCTTTTAAATCATGCCTGAATTGGCCCCAAATGTACGCGTTAATAAACTAAGTTTAATCGTTATTATTTATTTATATAGCACCATTAATTCCATGGTGCTGTACATGAGAAGGGGTTACATCCAAAGTATCATCCCTGCCTGTGATCCCTGGACTAGTCCAGGACCATTGTCAGTCAATGCCACTGTGTATGTGTGTGTATGTAGCACTCCAACAGCAGTGTGATTGACATCTTAGTGTGCTTGTGAAGTTCTCTCCTTTCTCTGCACACGCCATTGACCACATGCAAGGAGAGCAAGGTCAATTAAACTTTAGATTTTTAACACCCAAAACCTAAAATGAGCAAACCCCCTGTAGTAAACATATGGCATTTGTGCATGAAAATAACATAGAGTACTTAGTTAACATAATTTTGAATAAAAAAAAATGTAAGACATCCCACCTTGTGACAGTGACCCTATTTGGGACAGTCCTAGCCTTATATATCAAATGATGTAAATGTGAATAAAGGCTGAGCAGGACTGAGAGCCCAACTAATGGACACCCAACAATGGGGAACTATATGAATGCAATGTCCAGCTCAAGGAAAAGAGAGGCCACCCCCTTATTTTAGTGCAGAAACCTAAAGCAATGAACTGGAATATAAGTTGGTATGCTTGCACACTAAAGGCACTTGTTCACACTGGCCACTGTACAGACAAAACTTAAGATAAAAGCAAAATGAGCAAGTACCCTGCAGCAAATAAATAGCAATAGTGCTTGAAACTAACATAGGGTACTTAGTTAACATAAGTTTGATCATAAAAATCATCCTACCGCTTCAAGGTGACCCTATTCATGACGGTCCTAACCTCTAGTATTAAAACCTTACCATATGTCAAATGATGTAGATGTGAATAAGGGCAGAGCAGGATCGAGACCCTGAATAATGGACACCCAGCCATGGAGAGCTGTATAAACTTAGATGAGTTGCACCACTCTTGCACTGAAATAAAAGGAAAAGAATGCTGGAGTGATGCTTTAAAATATTTTTTAGGCAAAGCAAGCACTCGTGTATGGGAGTGTCGATGGAGATGGCTGTGTGACAAATGATTGGCCAAAGCATAATTCAGCAGGCAGCCATCTTATGTGTATGGTCAGCTTTACTGATACAAGGCTGGTCAAAACCGATTCCCAGCAGGGTGCATGCAGACAGACCACCAAGCTGTCATGTCTAGCACTGCATTCAATTTCCACCAACATCATTAGGAATGTGACACTATAAACCAATTGTACTTAGCTTGTCTCTATGTAATTGTAAATCTACAACTCCAAGGCAAATATCGCAGATCCACAACAGTTGCAAATGTCATCTTTTCTTTATCGCCTTATTGGGGGACACAGAATACCATGGGTGTATGCTGCTGCTGCTAGGAGGCTGACACTATGCAAAAACAAGAAAATTAGCTCCTCCCCGGCAGTATACACCCAACGACAGGTACCAAGCACCTCAGTTTGTGCTTAGTGTCTGTAGGAGGTGGACTGGGATCTCCCCAGATCCGCAGTTTTTATCCATTTTTCCTTTCAGGTTTAGTTTGAACTTTTTAATTTTTCCCTCTTTTCTCTTTTAGGTTCTTTTCCATCGGGAAACAGGGTATAGTTATCACTCTGATTTCCTATATCATGCGGCTGAGGGAGCAGTGTGGTGTCACCCACATCGCAACTCTCAGTACTGCAGGCAGGACTTTTTCCCTATCACCTTCCGGTGATAAGGGTTGTGGACAGGTGGCTGGTCCTTGCCGAATCCCACTCCTCACCCCTTTCTCGGGACAGGGCTGAGAGGAAGACGGCGATCGCAGGTGTTTCAAGCCGTCTTCTGCAGGATGCGGGTACAGAGGACTCCTTCCCCTCCCAGCGGCCTGCCGTTTTCCCGTGGGCCCCTGTGGTCATCCTCTTCTGGGATGTCAGGTAAGTGCCTGTACGTTCCCTCCGGCCCCGCATAAGCTCCAGTGACATGGGAGAAGAAGGGACCTGGTTTTGCAGTTCCACAAGTTTGAATCTCCCGCCCTTTTCTGCCTGTCACGCGCTCAGCGCTTGCCTTCCTTCACTTTCCCTGCTCTAGCCAGGGTGTCTACGGGGATCCCCTCACTCACCGCAGCGTCAGGACCTGGTCACATCCTTAGCGCGGTATGTCGGGCATGGGGCTGCGGCGCCGTCAGGGTGGGAGGCACTTTCACTTTCCCCTCAGCGCGGGGAATTCCTCTGCTCTCCCTCCTCCCTTCCTGAGCGCGCTCTTTTCAGCGCGCCCTTTCTAGCCCATCACAGGGCTTCTTTCTCTCTTGGATGCCAGCCCCCTCTTCTGCCATGCCCTCCCCAGGCGCTATTAACCAATCACGGCGCGGCCGCTAAGCTCCGCCCCCATCTCCCAGCACAGCGTTTCCTGACGCCTGAACCACTCTTTCCTGCGCTGCTTGGGAGACACTTCGGCGTTTTCTTCTGCTGCTCACAGAATCTCGGTAGGCTCGGCTCTGGGACAGGGATTAGCTCTCCTCGGCAGTTATTTCCTAATATCTGCAGCCAATCAGTGCAGTTTATTTATGCCCATCCCTTCAGGGGATCTCTGCTTCAGGCCCACCGCTACCTATTACGCCTGTGCGCGCTGTAAAAAGAAGTGGGCATCGGGTCAGTCGTCCCCATTCTGCCCCCCCTGCAGTCCTTCAAATATGTCAGCATCTCAGGAACGCACAGAGTCCCGGGCGGAGGGCGCTCTTCCCTCCTCTCTCCCCCCGGAGTGGGCCGTTGCAATGTCACAGTCTGTTTCTGACTTGACAAAAGTATCACAGTCGCTGGTCCAGGTCTTAGAACGATTACCTCAGCTATCCTCAGCCACCTCTGCTCCGACCACACCTCGGGGTGAGTCGTCCGCACCTGACCGCGACCTTCAGAGAGACAGACAGGGAAGGACTTCTAGGAAGCGGGCTCTGTCCACTTCGTCTTCGGGCTCGCAGGGCCCTTCCGCGCCCAGGCCTCCTTCTCCTTCCTCGGATGACAACCTTCAATCAGGCGAGGATTCTCATTCGGAAGCTAGCTCAGAGGGGAACAGCGTTTCTAAAACGCGGGACATGGTCGATAGTCTTATTGCAACTATCTTCCAAACACTAAAACTTAAACAGGATGAGGCTCCAACTCAGGAAAACTCTGTTCTCCTTAGACGAGCCAGACCTCCGTCTCGAACCTTTCCCAATCACGACGATTTCGACACTACCTTATCCAAACACCGGGAGCGCCCTGAGCAACGTTTCTCAGGCCGCAAGTACTTGGACGTTCTGTACCCCTTTGACGCAGAACTGCTCTCCAAGTGGTCCAAGGCTCCCGAGGTAGATCCTCCAGTTTCGCGGATAGCCTCAAAAACGGTGCTCTCTCTGCCAGACGTGGCATCGCTCAAAGATCCTACTGACAGGCAGATTGGATCTCTGGCTAAGTCTATCTTTGAGGCATCTGGCGCCTCTCTCTGCCCTATTTTCGCATCCGCCTGGGTGGCGAAGGTCATTTTCGCAGAGGCATCTTAGCGTCAGCTCCTCAAGACGAGTTGGCAGATCTTGCAGATCAGATTAACCAGGCGGGAAAATACCTTTTGGCCGCCTCCTTGGACGCGGCCGGCTGCGTAGCAAGGGCTAACAGCAACATAGTAGCTGTACGCCGAGTCCTTTGGCTAAAGTCATGGAATGCGGACACTACTTCGAAAAAGTCGCTTACCAATCTGCCATTCCATGGCTCTAGGCTCTTTGGAGCAAAGCTGGATCAGATAATTGCCGATGCCACTGGAGGTAAAAGTACTTCGCTTCCCCAGTCTCGACCAAAACGTCCTTTCAACAGAAGGGGTTTCGGCCGTTCAGGCCCTTTCGTCCCTTCTCTGCCACAGAGAGAGCCACTCAACAGGATCGGCCGCCTGCCACCAGGGAGCGGGATCAGAGGAAACCTTCCTACAAACCCGCTCCTCGCTGGAGATCTAGAGGTCAATATTCCAGATCTGCAGGAGCCAATTCCGGCAGAATTTCGTCTAAGTGACGGGTCACCCCCACCTGGAATTTCTTCCAGGGTGGGAGGCAGACTTTCCTTTTTCGCGGATGCTTGGCTGTCCGTTGTCGACTATGCTTGGGTCAGAGAACTCGTCGCGTCCGGTTACAAAATCGAATTTGCTTCACTCCCGAACAGACGGTTTTTCCTGTCTCGGCCTCCGCGACAGCGGGCCCAGATTCCGGGTTTTCTGCAGGCCATTTCCTCCCTTCTTTCCGCCGGAGTCATTGTTCCCGTTCCCTCAGACGAACGGTTTTCCGGGTTCTACTCCAATCTCTTTGTGGTCCCGAAGAAAGACGGCTCTCTTCGTCCTATTCTGGACCTCAAATTGCTCAATCGCCACGTGAAGATTCTTCATTTCAAAATGGAGTCTCTTCAGTCGGTGATTGCTTCCAAGGAGCCCGGGGAATTTCTCTGCTCGGTGGACATTCGGGATGCCTATCTGCACATTTCAATTTGTGTGCAACACCAGAAGTATCTTCGATTTGCGTTTCAGGGAGGCCACTTTCAGTTCACAGCTCTTCCTTTCGGCCTGGCTTCAGCGCCCCGGGTTTTCACGAAGGTGATGGCGACCGTCATGGCCATCCTTCGCTCCAGAGGGATTCTCATCATCCCTTATCTGGACGATCTTTTGATCAAGGGTTCGTCTCACCAGGACTGTCTCCGGAGCCTTCAGATAACCCTGGACACTCTCAGCCGCCTAGGTTGGCTGGTCAACAAGGAGAAGTCCATTCTGATCCCCACCCAGCGTCTGACCTTTCTGGGTATGGAATTCGACACGGAGCTAGCACGTGTTTTTCTTCCAAAGGAAAAATTTACAACTCTGTCCAAGGGCATCAGACCTCTCAAGAGGCCTGCTCCCATTCCCATTCGGTTCTGCATGAAAGTCCTAGGGAAGATGGTGGCTTCCATGGAAGCAGTGCCCTTTGCACAGTTTCATCTTCGCCCCCTCCAGCTGTCTCTGCTTTCAGCCTGGGACAAGACCACGATGTCCTTGGACCGTCCTATTCGGCTTCCTCTCAGAGTGAGGCAGTCTCTCACTTGGTGGCTACGGCCAGCGTCAGTTCTCCAAGGGAGGTCATTCCTTCCGCCTCAGTGGCAAATCATCACCACAGATGCGAGCCTTCTAGGATGGGGAGCCGTGTTCCATCAGAAAGCGGCCCAAGGCCGCTGGAAGCCACAGGAGTCTCTCCTCCCAATCAATCTTTTGGAGATCAGGGCTATTTTCCTGGCCCTTCTTCATTGGCAACCCCTCCTCTCCGGCAAGCCGGTCCGGATCCAGTCGGACAACGCCACGGCCGTGGCGTACATCAACCATCAGGGGGGCACGCGCAGCAAACAAGTAATGTCAGAAGTGGCCAAGATAATACGCTGGGCAGAACGTTACGTTCCGACAATCTCCGCCGTCCATATTCCAGGGGTGGAAAATTGGGCAGCCGACTTTCTGAGTCGCCAGGACCTAGCGTCCGGCGAATGGTCCCTGCACCCCGCGGTTTTCTCTCAGATATGCGACCGTTGGGGCACCCCGGATGTCGATCTCATGGCATCTCGGATGAACCACAAGGTGCCGCAGTTCGTAGCCAGGTCCAGGGACCCTCTAGCCGTCGCATGCGACGCACTGGTGAGTCCGTGGTCCCAGTTTCAACTTCCGTATCTGTTCCCGCCTCTGGCATTGATCCCTCGGGTGGTCAAAAAGATAAAATCGGAAGGCGTACCAGTGATTCTAGTCGCTCCAGATTGGCCAAGACGGCCTTGGTACGCGGAACTGGTCAACATGCTCACGGACGTTCCCTGGAGGCTTCCGGACCGTCCAGATCTTCTCTCGCAAGGCCCCCTTTACCACGAGAATTCTCAGTCTGAGTTTGACGGCATGGCCGTTGAGACCGCAATTCTGAAGGAATCAGGTCTGTCCAGTCAGGTTATTCAAACTATGATCAGAGCCAGGAAACCAGCCTCTTCCCGCATTTACTATAGGTACTGGAAGGCTTTTTTCCGTTGGTGCGATGATAACAGAGTCTCCCCAATGTCTTTTTCTATCCCGTCTATCCTGGGGTTTCTTCAGGCTGGGTTAGACGCGGGTCTGTCCCTCAGTACACTCAAGGGCCAGGTTTCCGCTCTCTCTATCCTCTTCCAAAGAGAGCTAGCTTCTCTACCACAGGTCAAGAGCTTTCTACAAGGGGTTTCCCACGTGGCTCCTCCTCATCATTCGCCAATAGACCCGTGGGATCTCAACCTCGTCCTTAGCGCGCTCCAGAAGGCGCCGTTCGAGCCTCTCCAGGACATTCCTTTGTCCCTTCTCTCTTGGAAGGTCACCTTTTTGATCGTCATTTCATCCATCAGAAGAGTTTCTGAATTGGCGGCCTTGTCATGTCGTTCCCCTTACCTCATTCTCCATCAGGACAAAGCCGTTCTCAGACCCGTTCCTTCTTTTCTTCCAAAGGTGGTTTCCGCTTTCCATATCAATGAGGATATCGTCCTTCCTTCTTTTTGTCCGGCTCCATCTCATCCTCTTGAGAAGTCTCTCCACAAACTGGATGTAGTTAGAGCCCTGCGTGTCTATCTCGCCAGGACTTCTTCCTTTCGTCTGTCCGATTCCTTGCTGATCATCTCTGAAGGTCGCCAGAAGGGCCTTCCGGCTTCCAAATCCACGATCGCTCGCTGGATTCGTTCTACCATTCTGGAAGCGTATCGTCTTCAGGAAAAGCGGCCCCCTCCGGGAGTAAGAGCTCATTCCACCCGGGCTGTGGCGGCTTCCTGGGCTGCTCGTCACCAGGCCTCGGCCATGCAAATTTGCAAGGCTGCAACCTGGTCATCTTTGCACACCTTCACGAGGTTCTACAGGGTTCATACCCAGGCCTCGTCTGATGCTGTGGTTGGTAGGAAGGTTCTGCAGGCGGCGGTGGCTCACCGGCCGACCTAAGCCTTTCTGTTTCTTTCGTTCCTTATTGCTGTTCCCACCCTTGGGACTGCTTTGGGACGTCCCATGGTATTGTGTCCCCCAATAAGGCGATAAAGAAAGATGGATTTTTGGTTCTTACCGTAAAATCTCTTTCTTGGAGCCTTCATTGGGGGACACAGCACCCTCCCTGTTTAAGTTGTACCGTGTTGGGTCTTAGAGTCCCTTGTTGGGTTGGTACATATGGTTCGAGTTTTTCTCGTTGCTTCTCCTACTGCTTTTTCACCAACTGAGGTGCTTGGTGCCTGTCGGTGGGTGTATACTGCCGGGGAGGAGCTAATTTTCTTGTTTTTGCATAGTGTCAGCCTCCTAGCAGCAGCAGCATACACCCATGGTATTCTGTGTCCCCCAATGAAGGCTCCAAGAAAGAGATTTTACGGTAAGAACCAAAAATCCATCTTTTCCCACATTAAGTTGAGAATTGGTGAACAATGTATGGTATTTACTCCTGCAGATGGGTCCAGTGAAAGAAATCCACCAGAGAGACGCCTGAGACTTCGGTACTCACATGGCTTAAAGCCAGAGAAAGAGGTAATAATATTTATTGTGTACAGACAATAAAGATATAACAGAGTAACACATTCAACAGATAACAAGAGGAGTGAGGGCCCTCCTCCCAAGCTTAAAGTCTATGAGAACCACTGGGGGTAAATGGTAACAGGTGCTTGTATTGTACAGTCCACCCATAAGTATAATAATAGTCAAAATACACTACATAATCCAGTCATCAGCCAGTATATGTACAAATACAGATAAAAAGTGCTATTAAGTGCATGAAAATTTTGGAAAGGCAAAACGGGAATAGATAAATGAGGTGAGGTAATAGGTCAGTCTAAAGAAATGCATTTTTAGGGCACGTTTAAAGTGCCCCTGTCAGCAGGATTATGCATAGTAACCTACACACAGTGTCGGGTCAGCGCCGTTATACTGAATAAAATGATACCTTGGTTGGTGAAATCCGTCTTGTGGTTGTTGGTTAATCTTTATTTTCAGTTTTGTGTTAATGAGATTCTCACGCCCTAAAGTAGTGTTCATGCATGTGGTGCTCTGCTTAGGCATTCATAATGCAGGCTGCTGACAGGTCACTGCTCCCTCACTCACCTGTCCCCTAGTTTTACATAATGAATACCATCACATACTGAAGGAGACAAAAAAAAAGCTGCAGGCAGGTGCTGTCCGTGGCACCTGCGCTGCAGCATAATCACATGGTTACTGTGCACATAATCCCTTTTCCAGATTTTCTTGAGCGAGGAAATAAAAAAAAAAAAAAAAAGTAATTTTGAAAATGGCACCCGCCTCGCCTGCGCAGTAGCAGCTATCGATTTGTATAGAGATCTGATAACTGTTGTTGGAAATTATTGGCAATTTTCAAGACACCCGGTTAGAAACCGACTCCATGAGGATGGTCTGAGGGCCCGACGTCCACAGATGGGAGTTGTGCTCACAGACGGTTTCTAACCGTTTGTGCAGACACATGCACGTTTGTGGCCTGCTGGGGGTCATTTTGCAGGGCTCTGGCAGTGCTCCTCCTGTCCCTCCTTGCACAAATGTAAAGACAGAACCCGGTGCTCAACTTAGTGTTAAAGTTATAGGTGATTTTATTCAATCCCAAACAGTAGCATATACAAAACATTTCGGTCCATGCAAAAGACCTTCATCAGCTGTGTACTGAGGGTTATGATAGATATACAATGGCCAACCACAGGATAACAATACGGTGAATGCCAAGAGGCTAGGTATATTTAGGTAACAGGAGGGTAGATGCAGCCTTAGTTATAGCTGCTGACAGGGTTTCCACCGTTGGAAACTTAATGAGATGTGAGGAAATAGGGTCAGTAGTGCAGGTAGTAGGGCGAGAAGATGTGAAGAGCCTGGCAACTTCTTCTTTTGTGACAGTTTCACAGACAGAAAGTGAGTTAGATGAAGTGCAGAAGGGAAGTGAAGGCATAATATTAAAATGAAAAATCATGGATGCAGGAGAGTTTGTTACACTCTGACTGTGAGTTCCAGAAAGCCCAATTAAAGGAGAAGCCATGCAAAGAATATTAATGATATTAGCAGGGTTTCCGTGTGTAGTAGAGAAGGGAGTTAAACTTACTATTACAACAAGGACCTGGGTTAGGCTGGGGTCAGACTTGTGAGAAAGTCGAGTGAATCTCGCGCGTCAATATCCGGCACTGTGCCGGCACTCGGATCGGAGCATTCAGCTACATAGAAATACACGCAGCTGAACGCTCCGATCTGAGTGCTGGCGGCAGTGTCCGGTATTGACGTGCGAGACTCGTCCGAGTTTCTCGCAAGTCTGACCCCGGCCATAGGGGAGATATCTCATGTGACTAGGAGAATAGAGAGAGTGAGCAGATGGTTCATTGATCTGTGTGGTTTAAGATTGTGGAAAGAGGATGAGAACTGTACATAGGAGAGGGGAGGAGAGAAAGACTTATATGGATGAGGTGCATAGAGTATTTGAAAGGGCAGTAGATATGAGTGTTTGCAGTAGGCAGAACATATGGTGAATACAAATGAACTGGGAACAAGTTTGATTGTGTTGAATGTCTTATCTGTCTCCTGCCCTGTCCTACTGCCATATTTAACTGCCTTGGCACTTAGAAAAATATGACACTTCAATAAAATCTGCACAATTGCCTCAATGCACAAAGTGCCTTCACTGTAAGTAAGTATCATCTACATGCAGAAGTAATGGTGGCTTTCCACCTTGTTGTGAATGTTGGATATGACATTGGTGAAGGACAGTTACTGTCCAGCTTTTGATGATGATAAGGCTGCCATTGATTTACTATTGTTATTCTCTAGGAACTTTTACTTTACCTCCATTGAATAGAATTGTCTTCACTAATTTGCCTGGTATTCTAATGATATGAGATGGGGCTTCAGTCTTGCATGGGTGGTACACCTTGAAGGATCTACTTGTTTGTTTCGTTTGCTATTCAAGAGATGGCAAAAGATGTGCTGCCATTGAGGCATATTTTGTGTCTAAAGATTCTTTCATAATATTAGCAGAACAAAATCTTTAAAGGGTACCTGTCGCTCGGTGTTTCCGATGTAACTTACAACCACCACCTTTCAGCCCCATGTGACAGCGTTCTATAATTCTGTATGTATTAATCCAAAAAAATAAAGAAAACCTTTTCTTATACACACCTGTCAGGTAGTCCAGTCCGATTGACGTCGCTTGTCTTGTTTTAGTGCCTCCTCTCTTCTTGTGATGCCGTTCTCCTTCTCTGCTTCTTGTGAATGATGTGTCCTATGTCATCCACACAGTGTTACCGGCATCGGGCTCCTGTGCATGGCGCACTTCTCTCTGCCCTGCCGAGGGCAGAGCAAAGCACTGTTTAGTGCATTCGTGGGGAAAGGCAAAATAGCTGCAGGTGTTCGGTGCTGCAGGGGCTCTGCCGACATTTTGTGAAAGGCCAGAGCCCCTGCAGTTCCATGGTTTCCTATGCGGTGGACTCCGGGAAAATGGCTGCCTTTGGCGGTGCTAAGATCTCATCTCCTGAGATCTTGGTGCCGAGATCTCCATCTGCGCATGCGCCGCCCTCGGCAGCCATTTTCCCGGAGTTCACCGCATAGGAAACCATGGAACTGCGGGGGCAGAATGTCGGGAGCACCGAACACTCGCAGTGGCTCGCCTCACGTCTAAACAGCCCCTCATCCCAGGCTGCGGCCTGCAGCAATGCTCCACTCTTTCCTCCTCCAGCAGCGACCTTGGGACCCCGCTTCACCGCAACCACCACCCCCCGGTAAGCAGTAAGATGCATGGATTACACTGGGGAACAATTTGAAAAAAATTTCTGTTGAGTTAGGTTTTTGAGCTGATTTATACTAAAATTGGCATGCTGATTCCAAAAATGTAGTCAGTTTTTTTCTATCACGTCAAGTTTTTCCTCCTCAACTTACCTGCCATAGAAGCACAATTGCACTGATTTCTGTAATAAGACTTGTTATCTGAGTACAATTCGACTCATATAGAAAAAAAACAAAAACTTTTTAGGTACAGTAGTTTACATATTTTTGAGAAGACAAAAATCCTATAGTTAAAAACTTGACGTGATAGAGAAAAACTGAGATCATTTCTGGATTCAGCATCCAAAAATTAATTAAGAACAGTTGTCTGACCTAACTCCTAAAAAATTGCGTTCCCCAGTGTTATAAGAAGCTCCACCATTTTATTAAAAAAGTTTTTTTTCCTATTTTTCTCCTCAAAATTTGGGGTTGATCTTATAATCCGTAAAATACGGTACCCTGTTGTGACACAGATATTCTGTAAAGCAGAAGGAGGACTTGGTTAGTTTTGCTCAACAGATGATTCCCAATTTATATTTTTTTATTTTAAATTAAGATTATTACCAAAATATTAATAGGAGTTTATTAATGTATTTTTAGGAGGAAAGATTGAATATTGTTCTAGTTAATACTGATCCACTGATTGATGGAGACAGCTCTTACTTGGATAATAAGGAAGAGGAAATTCCTATAGATTTCTGCCCAGGTGAGGAATGAAAACTAAACAGATATGTCAATGTGCTCCTTCACTCACTATATTATTGCCACATTTTACACAATCCTCACCCACTACATTACGCACATTAGCATCAGGAGCCATCAGCCCATGTAGGCAGACTGCCTGATGATAACAGGACTAGGTAATGTGCACAACTTTGCCATATTTTGATGGCCTTTTACTAATTGACTGATTTTCCATTCAGTCTGTGGGTGCCCACACTTATATGATGATGGGTGATCTGCAAAGGATGTGTCAGATCTCTCATTCGACAGCAGATGTTGGAGTAAAGTAATATATTGTGTGTTAGAGTTCATCATGCCTTGTTTTAGCTCCCACAGGAGATGACTGCTACCTTTCTTGCCTGAACCAGTGTTCATGTGATGGTCATTGAAGACTTATGGGTAGCCACAAAATTCTGGTCCTCAAATAGCAGAAGAAATGTTAGATTGGAAAAGATGGCTATGAATTAATCCAAAACAAGTTGGCTAAAAGCTGATTTGTCACCAGATTTCACAATTCAAACTCTCTTAGACCTGATGAAGCTGGTGCATTTTCTCTGATAGTCTAAATCATAATTGCTGTGCAGTTCTTTGAGAAATGTTAAACTTAATCGCTGACCATTTACTCTGATTATCAGTTCCTCAGTGTTCCTCCTCCTTGGTACTGACATCTCACGCTACTCAATACAATTTGACATAAGATAGATGTTTAAAGTAAGTACGCCTACTTGACCAGGTGTAAGAGATCTTAATAATGGATGCTGTTCATTTAGAAGTCATTCAATAGAGCACAGTTCTATAAGAAAAAATGGAAGTGCATATACTAGAACATTGTACTAGAACAGGGGTGGGCAGTTAATTTTCCCAAGGGGCCACATGAGAAACTGGCACTGCTGTGGAGGGCCGAACCAGTCGGCTGAACTTAAAGCGGCAGTCCGAAACCAAAGGTGAATTTCATATTAAATGTATATCTATTCAGTGTAATAATCTAATCTCGTTTTCTACTATACTACAATGAAAAATTCCCTAATGTATCCTCTACATTCTGACTTCCTGTCTTTTTTTTTTAACATCCCATGACATTTTGTTTGAGATTCACCAGTGCATGCTGGGATACTCGAAATGAGCCATCATTGGGGGTTCAGAAGCTGCGATCACTGCCACAGCCTCTGCACCCTCTCTGAAATGAGGCACTATCAGTGATGTCTGTTTTGGAGGCTTGCCCTGCTCACCTGATAATACGTCGGTTGTAAATTCTGACGTATACTCAGTATGAGCTCCCTGTGCTATATTCCTTTGACTGCACAGTGACAGTGCGCTCCATTGCTGGCTCTAAAGAGAAGTGATGACCTGACAGTGACCATTCCAGTCTCTGAAACAGATGACACTTCATGGTGGGTAAAGCAGCTGTGGCAGAGACCGCAGGCTCTGCACCCTGATGATGTCCCGTGTGAGTACCCCAAAATGCACTGGGATTCTCAAAAAAAAAATGTCATTGGAAGTTAAGAAAATCAACACAAGCAGACAGGAAGTTGGAGTAGAGAGGGAATGTTAGAAATGTTTTAATTGAAATATATTAGAAAAGTGTCAGTTTTGTCACTTTATAAAAAGCAGTTGCTTATGTGATTAATTTTGCTTGAGCGTATTAAAAAAAATCGTTATTTTCATCCAGAAAAAGAAAAGACGATTTTCCATCTGTATTATCATCCTTATGGCATCCATTTTTATACATCAGAAGTGAATAAAATTTTAAAGAAGAAATAGTGTCCTGTGTTAGTAATGGAAATGTATTAGTAAAATCGGATGCTATACGGATGATTCATATGGTATCCAATTTTTTTTATTTTTGCACGCCCATAGACTTCAACAGGCAAGTCTGATCCAAAATAGAGAGGAGACTGATGGGTGCTGTGATTTTTCTCACACAGACATTTTCTGACTGTAATCTGGATAGTCGAATTCCATAACACTGCTCCTAGTGCTCTGTCTGAGGTCGGGTTTATTTTTTTTCACAGACAGCACTTGGACAAATATTACAGTCGTGTGAACATAGGCTTACAATACTTGTTGCAATAAAGCTTATTGTAACAAGTAGTGTTGAGCATTCCGATGCTGCAAATATCGGGTATCAGCCGATATTCGCTGTATCGGAATTCCGATACCGAGTACCGATATTTTTTCAATATCGGAAGTTCCCATAATGCAATGAGCCACTGTTGTGGCCCTGATTGGCTGCCGAAATGACGTCATCATGATGCGCCGTCAGTTCGGGCCTTCCGGGGGGTCTGTGCGGACTGCCCGGGGGTCTGTGCGGACTGCCCGGGGGTCTGTGCGGACTGCCCGGGGGTCTGTGCGGACTGCCCGGGGATCTGTGCGGACTGCCCGTGGTCTGTACCGGCCTGCCAGTGGTCTGTGCCGACTGCCCGGGGGTCTGTGCGGACTGCCGGGGGGCTGTGCCGGCCTGCCGGTGGTCTGTGCCGACTGTCCGGGGGTCTGTGCAGGCATCGTCCGATGGGACTACAAGTCCCATCGGGCTATGCCTGCTACCATGACGGTGATTGACACATTAGCCAATGATGGGACAGTAGTAGTCCCATCATCCGGCTAATGTGTTGAATGTAAAAAAAAAAAATACATGCTACATATATAGTACATGCATGCAACATGCATACTACATATATACTACATGCATGCAACATGCATACTACATATGTACTACATGCATACTACATATATACCACATGCAACATGCATACTACATATATACTACATGCATGCAACATACATACATACTACATATATACTACATGCATGCAACATGCGTACTACATATATACCACATGCATGCAACATACATATATACTACATGCATGCAACATACATACTACATGCATGCAACATACATATATACTACATGCATACTACATATATACCACATACAGTGGGGCAAAAAAGTATTTAGTCAGTCAGCAATAGTGCAAGTTCCACCACTTAAAAAGATGAGAGGCGTCTGTAATTTACATCATAGGTAGACCTCAACTATGGGAGACAAACTGAGAAAAAAAAATCCAGAAAATCACATTGTCTGTTTTTGTTTTTTTCATTTTATTTGCATATTATGGTGGAAAATAAGTATTTGGTCAGAAACAAAATTTCATCTCAATACTTTGTGATATATCCTTTGTTGGCAATGACAGAGGTCAAACGTTTTCTGTAAGTCTTCACAAGGTTGCCACACACTGTTGTTGGTATGTTGGCCCATTCCTCCATGCAGATCTCCTCTAGAGCAGTGATGTTTTTGGCTTTTCGCTTGGCAACACGGACTTTCAGCTCCCTCCAAAGGTTTTCTATAGGGTTGAGATCTGGAGACTGGCTAGGCCACTCCAGGACCTTGAAATGCTTCTTACGAAGCCACTCCTTCGTTGCCCTGGCGGTGTGCTTTGGATCATTGTCATGTTGAAAGACCCAGCCACGTTTCATCTTCAATGCCCTTGCTGATGGAAGGAGGTTTGCACTCAAAATCTCACGATACATGGCCCCATTCATTCTTTCATGTACCCGGATCAGTCGTCCTGGCCCCTTTGCAGAGAAACAGCCCCAAAGCATGATGTTTCCACCACCATGCTTTACAGTAGGTATGGTGTTTGATGGATGCAACTCAGTATTCTTTTTCCTCCAAACACAACAAGTTGTGTTTCTACCAAACAGTTCCAGTTTGGTTTCATCAGACCATAGGACATTCTCCCAAAACTCCTCTGGATCATCCAAATGCTCTCTAGCAAACTTCAGACGGGCCCGGACATGTACAGGCTTAAGCAGTGGGACACGTCTGGCACTGCAGGATCTGAGTCCATGGTGGCGTAGTGTGTTACTTATGGTAGGCCTTGTACATTGGTCCCAGCTCTCTGCAGTTCATTCACTAGGTCCCCCCGCGTGGTTCTGGGATTTTTGCTCACTGTTCTTGTGATCATTCTGACCCCACGGGGTGGGATTTTGCGTGGAGCACCAGATCGAGGGAGATTATCAGTGGTCTTGTATGTCTTCCATTTTCTAACTATTGCTCCCACAGTTGATTTCTTCACTCCAAGCTGGTTGGCTATTGCAGATTCAGTCTTCCCAGCCTGGTGCAGGGCTACAATTTTGTTTCTGGTGTCCTTTGACAGCTCTTTGGTCTTCACCATAGTGGAGTTTGGAGTCAGACTGTTTGAGGGTGTGCACAGGTGTCTTTTTATACTGATAACAAGTTTAAACAGGTGCCATTACTACAGGTAATGAGTGGAGGAAAGAGGAGACTCTTAAAGAAGAAGTTACAGGTCTGTGAGAGCCAGAAATCTTGATTTTTTTTGTTTCTGACCAAATACTTATTTTCCACCATAATATGCAAATAAAATGAAAAAAAAACAGACAATGTGATTTTCTGGATTTTTTTTTTCTCAGTTTGTCTCCCATAGTTGAGGTCTACCTATGATGTAAATTACAGACGCCTCTCATCTTTTTAAGTGGTGGAACTTGCACTATTGCTGACTGACTAAATACTTTTTTGCCCCACTGTATATACTACATGCATGCAACATACATATATACTACATGCATGCAACATACATACTACATATATACTACATGCATGCAACATACATATACTACATACATACTACATGCATGCAACATACTACATACATACTACATGCATGCAACATACATATATATAATACATGCATGCAACATGCATACTACATATATGCAACATATATACTACATGCATGCAACATACATATATACTACATGCAAAATCCATACTACATATATACCACATGCATGCAACATACATATATACTACATGCATGCAACATACATGCTACATACATACAACATATATACTACATGCATCATGCATACTACATATACTAGATGCATGCAACATACATATATACTGCATGCAACATACATACTACATATATACCACATACATGCATACTACATATATACTACATGCATACTACATATATACCACATGCATGCAACATGCATACTACATATATACCACATGCATGCAACATGCATACTACATATATACCACATGCATGCATACTACATATATACCACATGCATGCAACATTCATACTACATATATACCACATATATACTATATGCATGCAACATACATATATACTACATATATACCACATGCATGCAACATGCATACTACATATATACCACATATATACTACATGCATGCAACATACATATATATTACATGCAACATACATACTACATATATACCACATGCATACTACATATATGCTACATGCATGCTACATACATACTACATATATAACACATGCATGCTACATATATACTACATATATACTACATGCATGCAACATACATATATACTATATACAATAAATACATATAGACATACAGTACATATAACATAGAGTACATGCTCACCATCACTTGTCACTTTGAGCCCCGAAGCCATTGTCATCTGTGGAATAAATATTAAAATAACAAACCACCAATATACTTACCCCTGATCAGCAGAAGTCCACGAGTGTCCCACGACGATCTTGCGTGGAGAACAGCAGCATCAGCTGATGCTACCGTTCTCTACGGGCTCTAGGAAACCAATGACGGGAGGTAGGTATCCTTCCGCACTGTATTCCTCCGCCACTGTAAAAAAAAAAAAATCCCTAGTCTCACTTTATGGCAAAAGCTGCGTGGGAAATTTCTCACACAGCAATGCCATAAAATGAGACTAGGGACTTTTTTTTTACAGTGGCGGAGGAATACAGTGAGGAAGGATACCTACCTCCCGTCATTGGTTTCCTGGAGCCCGTAGAGAACGGTAGCATCAGCTGATGCTGCTGTTCTCCACGCAAGATCGTCGTGGGACACTCGTGGACTTCTGCGGATCAGGGGTAAGTATATTGGTGGCTTGTTATTTTAATATTTATTCCACAGATGACAATGGCTTCGGGGAGCAAAGTGACGGTGAGTATGTACTCTGTTATATGTACTGTATGTCTATATGTATGTATTGTATGTAGTATATATGTATGTTATATATGTAGTATGCATGTTGCATGCATGTGGTATATATGTTGTATATATGTATGTTGCATGCATGTGGTATATATGTAGTATGCATGTAGTATATATGTTGTATATGCATGTTGCATGCATGTAGTATGTATGTTGCATGCATGTAGTATGCATGTTGCATGTAGTATATATGTATGTTGCATGCATGTGGTATATATGTAGTATATATGTAGTATGTATGTTGCATGCATGTAGTATATATGTATGTTGCATGCATGTAGTATATATTCATGATGCATGTAGTATATATGTTGTATATATGTAGTATGTATGTTGCATGCATATGGTATATATGTAGTATATATGTATGTTGCATGCATGTAGTATATATGTGGTATATATGTAGTATGCATGTTGCATGCATGTGGTATATATGTAGTATGCATGTTGCATGCATGTGGTATATATGTTGTATATATGTAGTATGTATGTTGCATGCATGTAGTATGCATGTTGCATGCATGTGGTATATATGTAGTATGCATGTTGCATGCATGTGGTATATATGTTGTATATATGTAGTATGTTTGTTGCATGCATGTAGTATATATGTATGTTGCATGCATGTAGTATATATTCATGATGCATGTAGTATATATGTTGTATATATGTAGTATGTATGTTGCATGCATGTGGTATATATGTAGTATATATGTATGTTGCATGCATGTAGTATATATGTGGTATATATAGTATGCATGTTGCATGCATGTGGTATATATGTAGTATGCATGTTGCATGCATGTGGTATATATGTTGTATATATGTAGTATGTATGTTGCATGCATGTAGTATATATGTGGTATATATAGTATGCATGTTGCATGCATGTGGTATATATGTAGTATGCATGTTGCATGCATGTGGTATATATGTTGTATATATGTAGTATGCATGTTGCATGCATGTGGTATATATGTTGTATATATGTAGTATGTATGTTGCATGCATGTAGTATGCATGTTGCATGCATGTGGTATATATGTTGTATATATGTAGTATGCATGTTGCATGCATGTGGTATATATGTTGTATATATGTAGTATGTATGTTGCATGCATGTAGTATGCATGTTGCATGCATGTGGTATATATGTTGTATATATGTAGTATGTATGTTGCATGCATGTGGTATAAATACATACCGAACCACAAGGAAAAAAACCGAATTTTATGGTCAATAGTACAAATATTTAAAAATAAAAAATAAAAGAAATTTTAAAAACAATAATAAAATTTAAATTACCTTTATTATATAATAGTGGTACATATATATAAAAAAGCAATGTGTGCTGAAATTACATTAAAATATATACCTGTATAGGTTTAATAGACAACATACACAACGGTCCACATATGTGAGATAATGTAATTACACCTTTTTTTTAAAAAAACTTGTCCTGTAGAAAAGTGACAAAAAATATATAAAGAGCCAAACAAAATATGTCTAGGCTCAAACAGAGTGTCAGTATATTCAAAGCAAAACTGCAAAAGTGCAATATAAGCCAACAATAGTGAAATGTTCATCCAAATGGTGCAACTAAAGTGCTGAGTGCAAAAAAATAGAAATGGAAGTGCACAAGGACAAATGAGGGTGTATACCTTTAAGGACCGCTGGTAAGCGAGCAACACAGCCCCGATTATGTATTGTGTGAGATAATATATTAGGTGTAATTACATTATCTCACATATGTGGACCGTTGTGTATGTTGTCTATTAAACCTATACAGGTATATATTTTAATGTAATTTCAGCACACATTGCTTTTTTATATATATGTACCACTATTATATAATAAAGGTATTTTAAATTGTATTATTGTTTTTAAAATTTCTTTTATTTTTTATTTTTAAATATTTGTACTATTGACCATAAAATTCGGGTTTTTTCCTTGTGGTTCGGTATGTAAGTTTCTCTCGAATGGTCTACCATTCCCCCATGAGCATCCACTATTAAACGTTGGGAATAGGAACCCTATATGATTTCTGCTATATAATTCTTTTTAATTTTCTACGTTTCTTTGTGGCATTGCTGGTAATCAGGTCAATTGGTTTCAATGCATGTGGTATAAATGTAGTATATATGTAGTATGCATGTTGCATATATGTAGTATATATGTATGTTGCATGCATGTAGTATGCATGTTGCATGCATGTAGTATATATGTATGTTGCATGCATGTGGTATATATGTAGTATATATGTAGTATGCATGTAGTATATATGTATGTTGCATGCATGTAGTATGCATGTTGCATGCATGTAGTATATATGTATGTTGCATGCATGTGGTATATATGTAGTATATATGTAGTATGCATGTAGTATATATGTATGTTGCATGCATGTGGTATATATGTAGTATATATGTAGTATGCATGTAGTATATATGCATGTTGCATGCATGTAGTATATATGTATGTTGCATGCATGTGGTATATATGTAGTATGCATGTTGTATATATGTATGTTGCATGCATGTGGTATATATGTAGTATGCATGTTGTATATATGTATGTTGCATGCATGTAGTATGAATGTTGCATGCATGTAGTATATATGTGGTATATATGTAGTATGCATGTTGCATGCATGTAGTATATATATGTTGCATGAATGTGGTATATATGTAGTATTGTTGTAGTATGCATGTAGTAGTTGCATGTAGTTTATATGTTGTATATATGTATGTAGCATGTATGTATGTAGCATGTATGCAGTATGTATTTTTTTTTTTTTTTTTTTTTTTACATTCAACACATTAGCCGGATGATGGGACTACTACTGTCCCATCATTGGCTAATGTGTCAATCACCGTCATGGTAGCAGGCATAGCCCGATGGGACTTGTAGTCCCATCGGACGATCCTGCACAGACCCCCCCGGGCAGTCCGGCACAGACCCCCCCGGGCAGTCCGGCACAGACCCCCCCGGGCAGTCCGGCACAGACCCCCCGGGCAGTCCGGCACAGACCCCCCCGGGCAGTCCGGCACAGACCCCCCGGGCAGTCCGGCACAGACCCCCCCGGGCAGTCCGGCACAGACCCCCCCGGGCAGTCCGGCACAGACCCCCCCGGGCAGTCCGGCACAGACCCCCCCGGGCAGTCCGGCACAGACCCCCCCGGGCAGTCCGGCACAGACCCCCCCGGGCAGTCCGGCACAGACCCCCCCGGGCAGTCCGGCACAGACCCCCCCGGGCAGTCCGGCACAGACCCCCCCGGGCAGTCCGGCACAGACCCCCCCGGGCAGTCCGGCACAGACCCCCCCGGGCAGTCCGGCACAGACCCCCCCGGGCAGTCCGGCACAGACCCCCCCGGGCAGTCCGGCACAGACCCCCCCGGGCAGTCCGGCACAGACCCCCCCGGGCAGTCCGGCACAGACCCCCCCGGGCAGTCCGGCACAGACCCCCCCCGGGCAGTCCGGCACAGACCCCCCGGGCAGTCCGGCACAGACCCCCGAGAGGCTGTACAAGGACAGAAAAGGGTTTTTCTTATTCCGATACCGGAAGTCCCATAGACTTGAATGGGACTTCCGGTATCGGAATTGGCGATGCCCGATACTTTTTTCGTATCGGGCCGATACCATCCGATCCGATATTTTAGGGTATCGGATGGTATCGCTCAACACTAGTAACAAGTAATAGTAGTTGATCAAGCAATAAATTGGGAACATTGAAAAAAAGTTTTCTCCCACCTCTACTTCACATGCAGAGATCCACATCACATATGGGAAGGAGCTGACAGGAGGGGGTGGGAATCCTTATTGCAGTCTATGAAGTGGATGTGAGAAGCCACAGATCACAGGGGGAGCACTATGGGGGACTTAATCCTTACCTGTCCTGCACAGGACATACAACAGCACAAGCTGGGAGCAAAGAGGGAGGTAAGGGTTAACTCTCACATACAAAGGTGAGGACTCCAGCCCTCTGGCTGTGAGTGTCAGGGGGCCCTCAGAGGAACACTCAGGGGGCCAGATGTGGCCCGCGGGCCGCAGTTTGCCCAGGCCTGTACTAGAACATTGTAGGCTGTACCTTCCTTCTTAAAACGTCTTTTTTATCATTTACAGTAGCATCGGAACCTCTCGGGACTCATTCACGCATTGTTAAGAAGTACGTAACTATTGGGCCATCCAATCATACAGGCCATTCCTTTACCCCCGTGTTGACTATTACCAAGCTGACTCATATCTTTTTCTTAGTAGGACAAGCAGTTGCGGCAGAGCCAGCACTTTCTCACACACACGAAAAAGGCCATCTGCCACCAGGTAAGTTACTGATTCTCTGTGTCAAAAATTGCTTTATTTGTAATTAAGCAAAGTTGTTGTTTTTTTTTTTTCAGAATGTCTGACAGTCGAGGTTATATTGAAGTAAACAGTCTCATAATGGCTGTGTCCCATCAGCCGGCCATCTGGGATGCCAGGGACCCCAGTTACATGGACCGGCTTAAGAGGTCCCATGCTTGGGAGAGTGTATGTCAGGAAGTGACTGAGGACTGGGATGACTTGCATACAAAAACCAAAGACCGCCGATGTAAGCACAAGTAAATATGTTGCTAAAGTCCATCACACAAATCCTACCATCATTTCAGACCTGGGTGTGAACAGTTTATAATCTGCATCATAGGCCATCTTTCTTACATTTTCTCTTTGGATGTCCAGGCTAGTATAAAGGACGGTGTTACTCTGTTGTCATTTTGTTTCACGTGTTTCACAGTGAAAGATCTTCAAACAAGATGGCGTTCTCTGAAGGACTGTTACAGGAGGGAGCTACAGCAGCAGAGGAAGGCAGAGAAGAGCGGTGGACCAGCAGTAAAAAGGAAGACATACTTGTATTTTCGACAGCTCCATTTCTTGAAGCCTGTTTTGGAGGCTCGCCGACAAGTTTGGAAGCAGAAGTCAGGAGACTGGTAAGTTTTGGTTTTCTTTTTACTCTATACAACGAGACCTGGGTAAACAGCAGCCCGTGAGCCACATTCATCTTAGTTATTAAGGTTGAAGGAAGACTTTAACCTTGCTTTTTGTGTCCGTCCCATAGACTGGGACAGATAAAGGGCTGGAAATCAAATGTGACGAAGCAGTTCAGTGCTGGCTGCATTGCATCCAAACAAGGTGCACCACACCTGATCAATGTAGACCTCACCCTTAGACGTAGGTGCAGCTGCAACATAGGCGAATCAAGCGAGTACAGGAGCAAGACTTGGGGTAGAAGAAAGAAAGTGAGCTAATTTGTTACAGAGACAAAGATCAACACAGGAATAGAGCTCATAATAAGGATTGCATGTAAGTTTATTATTCTTAAAGGGAATCTGTCAGCAGGTTTTTGCTACCTAATTTGAGAGCAATCCACAATGTATCACTTAGATTACTGGGTGCAGCCGTTCTAACTCAGAGCTTTTAAATTTAGCAATGAAGCAGAGCTGAGAAAGCGCCCCCACTCACACCACAGCTATCCCTGCCCACACCAGGCACTCCATGTACAATGCCCATAGTGGGGTGCCTATCACAGGAGGGCGAAGTTAGACTAGCAGGCAGGCACTGCTGTAGACCAGGCACTGATAATAACCGGGTGATAAAATCTTCAGTGTAAAGGCTCTTTTACATTTAGCGATGCACCAGCAATCCCGACCACGATACGACCCGGTCAGGATCGCTGGTGCATTGCTAAATGGTCGCTAGTGAGCTGCCACACAGGCAGATCTCACAGCGATGCATTAGCGATACAGCGGACGATGCTCACCTTTCAGACGTCCACACGTCGCTCGTCGGCGCTACAGGAAGCGCCCGACGAGAAATGGAGCCGGCCGATCTCGCGCGATCAGCGACAGACAGCGGGGGAGCCGGTCGGAGGCAAGTATCACACATAGCGATATCGCTATAACGTCACAAAATCGGTGACGTTATAGCGGTATTGCTAGCGATATCGCTATTTGTAAAACCCCCTTAAGTAAGCAACAGCACACAGCTTGATAAGTGACACATTGTTTAAATCTGTATGTTAACCCCTGCCTCATGCTGTCCACACATTACATAGCAAAAAACTGCTGGCACATTTCATTGAAGGCTGAATAACAGGAGCAGTATGATTTTATAAACATTCTAAAAAGCAGTAAAGTACATTATGGAAGCTGTATTGTAACATGTAGTAGAAACTAGTCAACATACATAGTTCTGCTCAGTGTTAAGCAATAAAATGAATATTAAAGAATATGCAAATAATAAAATGACCATGCTAGTAGTAATATTTAGCAAGGTTAAAGGGGTTGTATCAAGTTCAGTATCGGGTCCAGTGGCGGATTATAATGAGGTCAATTTGGGCAGTTGCCCCGGGCCCAGTGGGGTTAAGGGGCCCACAGCCCAGGCAGTGGCGGATTATAATGAGGTCAATTTGGGCAGTTGCCCCGGGCCCAGTGGGGTTAAGGGGCCCACAGCCCAGGCCAGTAAATTGCCCCATTATAATCAGCCACCGCGCAGGGCCGGATTAAAGGCAGGACAGGCGGGGCTTCAGCCCCGGGTCCCCCACCACAAGAGCTTCTAAGGGGGCCCCCACCACATTCCTGCTGGCTGCTGCAATGGCACTCCATCTTCTCCCCACCTAAAAGTGAGTGACCGTGGGGGCGGCATTATGTGCTCTGCTACCAGCAGCATCTACAAGTAGCGTGAACGCTGATGCTGCTGGTAGCGTGCAAAGGCTTGTGATGAGATCACAGGAGGTAAGGTGTCAGGGCCCCCGATCATGTGACCCCTGTCTCCTCCCCTCCTGTGACCTCATCACAGGTCCTGTGCGCACAGCACAGAGCACTGAGAGCAGCCATGTATGTGGAGTGTGGCTCTGCGGGTGGAGGTCGGTGCTGGAGGCTCCATTATTCTCTATGTGGAGTGTGGCTCTGCGGGTGGAGGTCGGTGCTGGAGGCTCCATTATTCTCTATGTGGAGTGCGGCTCTGCAGGTGGAGGTCGGTGCTGGAGGCTCCATTATTCTCTATGTGGAGTGGGGCTCTGAGGGTGGAGGTCGGTGCTGGAGGCTCCATTATTCTCAATGTGGAGTGCGGCTCTGCGGGTGGAGGTCGGTGCTGGAGGCTCCATTATTCTCTATGTGGAGTGCGGCTCTGCGGGTGGAGGTAGGTGCTGGAGGCCCCATTATTCTCTATGTGGAGTGTGGCTCTGCGGGTGGAGGTCGGTGCTGGAGGCCCCATTATTCTCTATGTGGAGTGTGGCTCTGCTGGTGGAGGTCGGTGCTGGAGGCCCCATTATTCTCTATGTGGAGTGGGGCTCTGCGGGTGGAGGTCAGTGCCGGAGGCCCCATTATTCTCTATGTGGAGTGCGGCTCTGCGGGTGGAGGTCGGTGCCGGAGGCTCCATTATTCTCTATGTGGAGTGCGGCTCTGCGGGTGGAGGTCGGTGCCGGAGGCCCCATTATTCTCTATGTGGAGTGCGGCTCTGCGGGTGGAGGTCGGTGCTGGAGGCTCCATTATTCTCTATGTGGAGTGCGGCTCTGCGGGTGGAGGTCGGTGCTGGAGGCTCCATTATTCTCTATGTGGAGTGAGGCTCTGCGGGTGGAGGTCGGTGCTGGAGGCCCCATTATTCTCTATGTGGAGTGTGGCTCTGCGGGTGGAGGTCGGTGCTGGAGGCTCCATTATTCTCTATGTGGAGTGGGGCTCTGTGGGTGGAGGTCGGTGCTGGAGGCTCCATTATTCTCTGTGGAGTGCGGCTCTGCGGGTGGAGGTCGGTGCTGGAGGCCCCATTATTCTCTATGTGGAGTGCGGCTCTGCGGGTGGAGGTCGGTGCCGGAGGCTCCATTATTCTCTATGTGGAGTGGGGCTCTGAGGGTGGAGGTCGGTGCTGGAGGCTCCATTATTCTCAATGTGGAGTGCGGCTCTGCGGGTGGAGGTCGGTGCTGGAGGCTCCATTATTCTCTATGTGGAGTGCGGCTCTGCGGGTGGAGGTAGGTGCTGGAGGCCCCATTATTCTCTATGTGGAGTGTGGCTCTGCGGGTGGAGGTCGGTGCTGGAGGCCCCATTATTCTCTATGTGGAGTGTGGCTCTGCGGGTGGAGGTCGGTGCTGGAGGCCCCATTATTCTCTATGTGGAGTGTGGCTCTGCGGGTGGAGGTCGGTGCTGGAGGCCCCATTATTCTCTATGTGGAGTGGGGCTCTGCGGGTGGAGGTCAGTGCCGGAGGCCCCATTATTCTCTATGTGGAGTGCGGCTCTGCGGGTGGAGGTCGGTGCCGGAGGCTCCATTATTCTCTATGTGGAGTGCGGCTCTGCGGGTGGAGGTCGGTGCCGGAGGCCCCATTATTCTCTATGTGGAGTGCGGCTCTGCGGGTGGAGGTCGGTGCTGGAGGCTCCATTATTCTCTATGTGGAGTGCGGCTCTGCGGGTGGAGGTCGGTGCTGGAGGCTCCATTATTCTCTATGTGGAGTGAGGCTCTGCGGGTGGAGGTCGGTGCTGGAGGCCCCATTATTCTCTATGTGGAGTGTGGCTCTGCGGGTGGAGGTCGGTGCTGGAGGCTCCATTATTCTCTATGTGGAGTGGGGCTCTGTGGGTGGAGGTCGGTGCTGGAGGCTCCATTATTCTCTGTGGAGTGCGGCTCTGCGGGTGGAGGTCGGTGCTGGAGGCCCCATTATTCTCTATGTGGAGTGCGGCTCTGCGGGTGGAGGTCGGTGCTGGAGGCTCCATTATTCTCTATGTGGAGTGCGGCTCTGCGGGTGGAGGTCGGTGCTGGAGGCCCCATTATTCTCTATGTAGAGTGTGGCTCTACGATTCGTGACGAGGGGGGCCCACAGAGTCTGAACTGCCCCGGGCCCTGGCTACCCTTAATCCACCCCTGATTGGGTCAAATCGCAGCTTACCAATTCACCTTTTGTTAAAATCCTCTCTGTTCCCAGAAACAGAGGGATTTTTATTTATATAGTGTAAAATTCATTACCTAGGTTGCCAGCCACCTTGAAGTCCTAGCCTGGCTTGGCACCTAGGTAGGGTGCGTGTAGCACAAGCAGGGTCTATTCCTGATTTCATCGTGCTGAAGTTGGCTGGATCCAACCAGATTCAGTGTCCAACGTTACAGAGGCAATGTTACCACTGCTAGAATCAATTTATTCCTGTGAATGCAAGAAGCTGGTGGCTGGGAGCATCATACTCCTAAGCATCAATTCCCGAAACTGCTGCCGGCACTCGGGACCGGAGCGTTCAGCTGCATAGAAAGATATGCAGCTTCACACTCTGTTCCCGAGTGCCGGCAGCAGTGCCGGGTATTGAAGTGTGAGACTCGCGCGAGTTTCTCACATTGCACTCACAAGTGTGACCCCGGCTTAGAGCTTTAAGTTGCAAAAACCCTCTTAAATTCAGCCTATTGGTTCGGAGCATGACAACAGTCACTTGGTCCTTTGGAAAAATTGATTGCCACACCTGATGTAGATTATCACATTGGTCCCTTTGTGGGTTAGAGTTGCATCATTAGAAAGCTATGATCGTACTTGGATGGAAACACTAAGTTTATTTATTTTTTAATGGTTATAGGCTTGTGCTACAGATAAATGATATAATTATCTTCTACAGGAGCAGCGATGTCTCTTCACCGCTGCCCCATCATTTGTTGACCGTGCATGTGACTACTTCAGCCAATCACTGGACTCAGTGTTGATGCTGATAGTGAAGACATCAGCCACTGAGAATATTGATTAGCTGCAGCAGTCATGTGCACTCAAGTCATGATGTCACCCCTGCAGCCTGTCAACAAAAACCATGGAACACTGATGGAGAGGCATGGCTCAACCTGCAGGGTGTGTGTAACTGATCTTTTTATTAATAATAATCTCCTTCCAATGATCCTTTTACGCTGAATAAGACAGCATACTTGTCAAATGTGGGGTGAAAGCACATATCCATTCTCATTTTCATAAAGAAGAAAATAATGCGGCAATCACCATATGGATTCAATATTCCAAAGTCTTTATTTCATCCGTGCAATGGTAGACTTTGTACAGGACATACGGGCTAGGGAGACATGCAGGGAACATGCGAGTGGACAACGGCCGTTTCGCGTTTAATCGCTTCAACGGTTCCAGGTTAGTCAGGGCAGGAGACAGGTGACCCACACTCTGCTCTCCCTTTTAGCCATGTGCTTTATTTCTATCCTCCTGTGTTCCCTTGCCATCCACATTCACCGCCCCATCCCCCTCCATCACGACTCGTACACATCAGCCCCTCTATACTTCACTTTTCCATGTACAGCTCCCATTCACTTCTCACTTTCCTGAAAAACCTGAGCCCATCTTGCCCAAACACATCACACAACAACACTTCTTACAATTCCAATAGCTACTTGATCTTTATCTTCCTACTCCTACTGATTTCAGGGGACATCTCCCCCATTTTCAGCCCCTACCCTACCTCACATCGAAACCTTACTAACCTTATTAATATTAGTTGCACTCCTTCATCTCCTTCTTTTAAGTGTGACCTCTGGAATCCACAGTCTGTATGTAACAAACTTCCTTTCCTGCACAGTTACTTTCTGAACAACTCTCTGAATCTGTTGGCCCTCACTGAAACCTGGATTCAGGATTCTGACACTGTCTCTCCTGCTGCCATTTCCCATGGTGGCTTACAATTCTCCCATTCCCCGATTCCCCAAGACCCACAAACAGACCTGGTGGTGGAGTCGGCAAACTCCTGTCCCCACAATGCAATTTCCAGGTCATCCCCCCCCCAGCTCCATCACTCTCAATCCCTTCTTTTGAGGTCCACACCATCAGGTTCTTCCGTCCCCTCTCCCTCAGAGTAGAAGTCATATACCGGCCCCCAGGCTCACCCACCCAATTCCTTGACCATTTGTTGGCCTGGCTGCCGCACTTCATATCCTCAGAACTACCAACCCTTATCCTGGGAGACTTCAACATCCCGATTAACACCCCCACTTCCACATCTGCATACCAGCTTCTATCACTAACCACTTCTCTCAGCCTCTCACAGCTCTCAACCTCTGAGACACACAAAGATTGTAACACCGTTGACCTGGTCTTTGTCCGGCTCTGTTCAATCTCCTACCTAAATAACTCGCCCCTTCCCCTCTCTGACCACAACATTCTCTCCTTCACGCTCAGAAATCCTCGCCCACCCCAACACACTCCTACAGTCATGGCCAAAAGTATTGACACCCCTGCAATTCTGTCAGATAATATTCAGTTTCTTCCTGAAAATGATTGCAAACACAAATTCTTTGGTATTATTATCTTCATTTAATTTGTCTTAAATGAAAAAACACAAAAGAGAATGAAGCAAAAAGCAAAACATTGATCATTTTACACAAAACTCCAAAAATGGGCCAGACAAAAGTATTGGCACCCTCAGCCTAATACTTGGTTGCACAACCTTTAGCCAAAATAACTGCGACCAACCGCTTCCGGTAACCAATGAGTTTCTTACAATGCTCTGCTGGAATTTTAGACCATTCTTCTTTGGCAAACTACTCCAGGTCCCTGATATTTGAAGGGTGCCTTCTCCAAACTGCCATTTTTAGATTTCTCCACAGGTGTTCTATGGGATTCAGGTCTGGACTCATTGCTGGCCACCTTAGAAGTCTCCAGTGCTTTCTCTCAAACCATTTTCTAGTGCTTTTTGAAGTGTGTTTTGGGTTATTGTCCTGCTGGAAGACCCATGACCTCTGAGGGAGACCCAGCTTTCTCACACTGGGCCCTAAATTATGCTGCAAAATTTGTTGGTAGTCTTCTGACTTCATAATGCCATGCACACGGTCAAGCAGTCCAGTGCCAGAGGCAGCAAAGCAACCCCAAAACATCAGGGAACCTCCGCCATGTTTGACTGTAGGGACCGTGTACTTTTCTTTGAATGCCTCTTTTTTCTCCTGTAAACTCTATGTTGATGCTTTTGCCCTAAAAGCTCTACTTTTGTCTCATCTGACCAGAGAACATTCTTCCAAAATGTTTTAGGCTTTTTCAGGTAAGTTTTGGCAAACTCCAGCCTGGCTTTTTTATGTCTCGGGGTAAGAAGTGGAGTCTTCCTGGGTCTCCTATCATACAGTCCCTTTTCATTCAGATGCCGACGGATAGTACGGGTTGACACCGTTGTACCCTCGGACTGCAGGGCAGCTTGAACTTGTTTGGATGTTAGTGGAGGTTCTTTATCCAACATCTGCACAATCTTGCGTTGAAATCTCTTGTCAATTTTTCTTTTCCGGCCACATCTAGGGAGGTTAGCCACAGTGCCATGGGCTTTAAACTTTTGATGACATTGCACACGGTAGACACAGGAACATTCAGGTCTTTGGAGATGGACTTGTAGCCTTGAGATTGCTCATGCTTCCTCACAATTTGGTTTCTCAAGTCCTCAGACAGTTCTTTGGTGTTCTTTCTTTTCTCCATGCTGAATGTGGTACACACAAGGACACAGGACAGAGGTTGAGTCAACTTTAATCCATGTCAACTGGCTGCAAGTGTGAGTTATTGCCAACACCTGTTAGGTGCCACAGGTAAGTTATAGGTGCTGTTAATTACACAAATTAGAGAAGCATCACATGATTTTTCGAACAGTGCCAATACTTTTGTCCACCCTCTTTGTTATGTTTGGTGTGGAATTATATCCAATTTGGCTTTAGGACAATTCTTTTTGTGTTTTTTCATTTAAGACAAATTAAATGAAGATGATAATACCAAAGAATTTGTGTTTGCAATCATTTTCAGGAAGAAACTGAGTATTATCTGACAGAATTGCAGGGGTGTCAATACTTTTGGCCATGACTGTACCTACCACACAGTCAGAAATATTCATGGAATTAACCCTCATACACTTTCTGACTTCCTACACTCATCACTGTCCCCAATCTCTTCTTTTTCCTGTCCTGATCTGGTTGTACACCACCACAATGACTCTCTCAGAAGCACCCTGGACCAAGTAGTGCCCCTCATCCTCAGAACCTCCAAACACAGAGTAAAACAGCCCTGGCTCACATCACAAGCTCGACTTCTCCAGCGATGCTCTAGGAGTGCTGAATGCTTATGGAGGAAAACCCGCACACAAGAAGACTTCATCCACTTCAAATTTATGTTTAGAACCTATAACACTGCCCTTCACCTCGCCAAACAGACCTACTTCAACACCCTGATCTCCTCATTGTCCAACAACCCTAAGAAACTTTTTAACACCTTTCACTCCCTCGTGCAGAAAGCACAAGCCCCTATCACAGATATTTGTGCTGATGACCTGGCCTCCCACTTTATAAAGAAAATAGATAATATCCATCAGGAAATCTGCTCCCAGCCACCAAGTGCTGTGACTCCCATCCCTCCCTGCATTTCCCCAGGCTCACTCTCCAGATTTGATCCCATCACAGTCTCCAGACTCCTCTTTTTCTCGTCCGACTACATGCATTACCGACCCCATTCCCTCATATCTCCTCCAGTCTCTCTCTTCCAGTTGTAACAACTCACCTAACCTATTTAATCTCTCCCTCTCCTCAGGCATTTTTCCATCCTCCTTCAAACACTCATTACTCCATTATTAAAGAAACCCACTCGACCCATCCTGCACAAATAACTACAGACCAGTCTCCAATCTCCCCTTCATCTATAAACTCTTGTAGTGCCTTGTCTACTCACACCTTACCCGTTGCCTCTCCACTCATTCACTCCTAGACCCTTCACAGTTCGGCTTCCACCCCCTTGACAGAAACTGCACTCATCAAAGTGACCAATGACCTTCTGACAGCAAAATGTAACGGTGACCACTCTCTGCTCATTCTTCTCGACCTTTCTGCAGCCCACTCCTGTTTCTCTTCCTATCTTTCTGACTTCTCCTTCAGTGTTTTGTTTGCTGGCTCCACTTCATCTCCTCTTCCTCTCACTGTTGGGTACCTCACGGCTCAGTCCTTGGCCCCCTTCTCTTCTCTCTACACAGCCCCAATTGGACAGACCATCAGCAGATTTGGCTTTCAGTACCATCTTTATGCTGATGACACAGTCTCCAACATCATGTCCGCTCTCTATCTGAAACTCAACCTCTCCAAAACTGAACTACTTTTGCTCCCGCCGTCTACTAACCTCCCTAAATCTGACGTTTCCCTCTCCATGGGTGGCACCATAATAACACCCCGGCAGCAGACGCGCTGTCTGAGTGTTAAGTTTGACACCAATCTCTACTTCACATCCCATATGCAGTCTCTTGCCGCTTACACCTAAAGAACATCTCTAGAATCCGCCCTTTTCTCACCTTGTTAACAACAAAAACTCTCACTGTCATCTTGATCCACTCCCGCCTGGCCTAGTGCAGCGCTCTATTAATTGGCCTCCCCGTTACTCGACTTTCCCCTCTCCAGTCTATCCTTAATGCAGCAGCCAGGGTCGTTAATCGGTATTCACACGTGTCCGCTCTACACCAGTCGTTACACTGGCTGCCCATTCATTACAGGATCCAATTCAACGTATTTGTTCTCACCCACAAAGCTCTCCACAGTGCGGCACCCCCTTACATCTTTACCCTCATTTCTGTCTATTGGCCTAACCGATCGCTGCACTCTGCAAACGACTTTCGAATAACCTCTGCACTAATCCGTACCTCCCACTCCCGACTCCAAGACTTCTGCCGCGCTGCGCCAATCCTCTGGAATGCTCTATCCCAAGAAATTAGGACCATTCACAACTTGAACAGTTTTAGGCTCTCCCTCAAAACATTTGTTCAGAGGGGACTATCACGTTCCCTAATCAGTCATTTTATTTGTAAGTGTGCATGTGTAGCCCATTCACTATCTCTATCTACCCCCCACTTCCTCAAGATGGCTGGACCATCATTGTAAATTCTCCCCCACCTCATTATAGATTGTAAGCTCTCACGAGTTGTTACTTATGACTTGTGTTTGAAACTGTTAAACTGTAAAGCGCTTCGGAATATGTTGACGCTATATAAATAAAGATTATTATTATTGTTATGCTAGGGAACACTTATGTGTTTTATTTTTTTAGCAGCATTTCTGGAAATATTCGAGATAAGACCCAAGACAAAAAGTTGGAGCCAAAGTCATTTGCCACATTTACAATCCCAGAGTCTGGAGCTACACCTACTGTACCTTTAATGGACAGTCTCCACCTGGAACAGCCCCGGAAAAGGAGAAGGCATGAGAAAAAGTCCAATTGCTCTCTGAATTCTCCAATAAGCTCTCATGGGGTTGTCAGGGAACATCAAGAGCTAGAGAAAGACGCAGACTATCACTTCTACATGTATATCATGGCTGTAACTAAAAGATTCTCTCCGGAGAAGAAGTGGGCTTTTAGAATGAAGATTATGGAGTTGCTGCAAATGCATTCTCTTGACCAGCAGGCTTCTTTCTATCCCTCTCACAACTACTCTTGCACACCAGAAGATCATATTTCCCCATCTACATACCCACCTGCTTACCCCCACTACTATCCCTATGAAACCTCTCATTCCTCCAGGCACTCCCCAGAATCTAGTTATATCCATTCTAACCATCAGCACAATTCTTCAGACCCATCCATATTGTGTGCCCCTCCTAGTCAGCCACATTCACCTATTGAATCTCCTTACCGAAGCCCACTCTCTCACTCTTCACAAACACCTTCAAGTCAGGCCAGCATAGACACTGAAGGTGACAGCTCATTTTTGGACTACTAAAAAAAAGTTATTTAAAGTTTACAGCTTGTTTAAAATAGATAATTATATATAATATATGAGAATAGTTTAAAATGTGGAATGTAAACAATAAACCTATTATTTTAATCTTGTCAATTGTTTATTTTTGCATTCAAACATTATGTGGAAAACCAGGCACAGTGAAGATATGACAAGGAAACGCTCTTAAAGGGGTTGTTCACTAGTGGTCAAGCTTTTAGTTAGTAGCTCACTATACTTACCTCCTGTTCCAACACTGGTCTGTCGCATTTCCCAATGGTCACTTGACATAATGTCACATGACCGCTGCATCCAATTAGTGACTGCTGATTGGCTGTAGGGGTCACAGTACATTATTTAGAAACCACCATAGGAGAGACAGTACTGAGATTAGAAGAACAGCATTGGTCCGGCCGGGACGTATAGTCTTTTTCCTTTGATACACCTTGGGGCCAGGTGATGACAACCCCTTCAAGATACATAAGCTTTCATACGTAATATGTAAATTCTATATTCAGTAAAAAAATAAATGAAGTGATGTAGATACACTTTTCTAGCTTTAACACTTGCATTAAATGGCTTATCTTTTGACTACTAAAAACACAAGGAATGCAGAAAACTCCACAAAGGTGAGACAAGACACCTAGCACAAGGGGAAGACCATGAGAGAGAAATTAGAGCTTTGATATACTGTATCATAGGATCACATACACCCAGATGGCTATCCACTATCCGCGTATATTAGATATTTGATAGTAGTCCTAAGGCCCAAATGACTTCAGATGCTTCTGAATTATTATTCCCGGAGCCAGTCAGATGTTTATGCTATGTAATGTCTTTCAGCTGGGAAAAGTTCATAACATGAGGCAAGGGCTACATGCTCCTATGAGTGGACTATAAGAGTTTTAGCATCTGTTAGAATGGGCTGAAACAATCTGCTGGATTTTGTGATGATGGCTTTAGGAGGAAGATTCAACAAGTACAGTAATAAAGAGGTTGTTGTGGAACATCACTGACTGTATAAAACCTTGAGTATGAGCCTTTCTCCAGAAGAGAACTGATCCTGGGCAGATCTAAAATAAATGGAAAGAAATCCAATATCTAGCTGACACACATAAAGTGGAGGAAATGGAAAGAAATCCAATATCTAGCTGACACATAGAGTGGAGGAAATGGATTCATTAAGGGTATGGGACTAAGGCTACGGCCACACTCAGTATTTAGTCAGTATTTCACATCAGTATTTGTAAGCCAAAACCAGGAGTGGGTCAAACCATGCGAAATTGTTGCACTTGTTTCTATTATACCTTGTCCTCTGATTGTTCCTCACCTGGTTTTGGCTTACAAATGCTTTGAAAAAATACTCAATAAATACTGATAGTGTGGCCGTAGCCTAACAGCGAGAGACTGGTACAGAGAGGGAGAGGCCCTTTCCTGCACAGTTTACAAACTACAGGGTATTGGTGAAGGGTGAGAGTAAATTGGGGCGCCAGCAGCTCCGGTGGATGTCAGGGGTTAGTTGGGTCATTGCAGGCTAGGCTTTCCTGAAGAGTTGAGTTTTCAGGTATTTTTAGTCTGAAGGTATCAGTTGTGGAAGACAATCGCATGTGCTTTGGCATTCCATTCTTGCAGATAGGAAAGCTTGAAAATTCATGCAGTTCATTAGGTGCGGAAAATACTAGCGCAAAGGAGAGAAAGAAGTCTCTCAAGTACTCGAGATTAGTTTAGAGATATATAGGGCAGACAGATTTATGTACGGCCTAGTAAATCATTGTTAGTAGTTCAAGTTGGATTCACTGGGGAACTGGAAGCTAGTGAAGGGATTGGCAGAGAAGTAGCGAAGGAGGGAGTGATAGATGGCAGACCACAGAGGAGGATAATCAAGTTATCAAGGTGAGGGTTGTTGAAGGCACGCACTAACATTTTAAAAGATTCAGGGTTGAGGAAAGTATGAATTCTGGATAATATTTTTAAGTTTCAGGAGATGGTAAGGGCTTGGATGTGTGACAGAGCACGTTCAAGCATTACACCAAGGCAGCGGACTTGTGATACAGGGGAAAGTGTGGTGTCATTTATAGTGCTAACTCTGCCAGGGAGGGTTGAATGAGATGGAGCAATGATGATTATTTTTTTTTTTCGACATTTAGTTTTAGGAAGCATGATGAGAAGGAAGATACAACTGATGGGCACTTTGGGATTCTGGACATCATTTCTGTTGACTTCTGAGCGAGAGAGTTTGTCTGAGTGTCATCAGTGTACAGGTAGTACTGGAAGTCATTCGAGTTTGAGTTGTCCTAGGCCATAGATATATATGGAGACAAATAAAGGTCCCAGGACAGAGTCTTGCTGGACTCCAACACAAATGGCAAAATGAGGAGGTAGTCTAGAAATAGAGCTACTAAATGTGCGGTTAGTGAAGTATCAGGAGATCAAGGATAGGTCAAGATCTTTACTGCCAAGGGAAGAGAAGATCTCTAGTAGGAGAAAGTGGTCAACTAAACTGAAGTCAGAGGACAGGTCTAGGAAGATTATAGAGTATTGACTTTGCAGCTAGTCAGTTGTTCATAAGTTTGGTTGGGGCAGTTTGAGTGGAGTAGTACAGACACCGAATTGTACAGAAGATTGTTGGAGAGTGTGTTAGATGAGCGGTGGGAAGAAAGTTCGATATGGACATGCTGTTCAGGGAGTTTAGAGGTGAACGGAAGTAGTGATATGAGTCGATAGCTAGACAGAGATTGGGTCAAGTGATGGCTTCTGCAGGATATGCCTGATTGTGTGTTTGAAAGATTGAGCGGAAGACACCAGAGGTTAATTATAAGTTGAAGAGGTGCGTGATAGCTGGGATAAGCATGGTGGTGAGGCGTGACTAGGGAAGAAAATGATCAAGCTTTACTTCAGTGATGGTGCGACAGAAGATTATGGGGGAAGGGCATTAGTCTGTTATGTAGAGGGGTTGTGGTTGTAAAATAAAGCTTTTTATGGTGTGCCCGTTTTTATTTTTAAAGTACACTGCTCAAAAAAATAAAGGGAACACTTAAACAAAAGAATATAACTCCAAGTGAATCAAACTTCTGTGAAATCAAACTGTCCATTTAGGAAGTAACACTGCTTGACAATCAACTTCACATGCTGTTGTGCAAATGGAATAGACAACAGATGGAAATTATTGGCAATTATCAAGACACCCTCAATAAAGGAGTGGTTCTGCAGGTTGGGACCAGAGACCACATCTCAGTACCAATGCTTTCTGGCTGATGTTTTGGTCATTTTTGAATGTTGGTTGTGCTTTCACACTCGTGGTAGCATGAGACGGACTCTACAACCCACACAAGTGGCTCAGGTAGTGCAGCTCATCCAGGATGGCACATCAGTGCAAGCTGTGGCAAGAAGGTTTGTTGTGTCTGTCAGCGTAGTGTCCAGAGGATGGATGCGCTACCAGGAGACGTGGAGCGGGCCATAGCAGGGCAACAACCTAGCAGCAGGGCCGCTACCTCCACCATTGTGCAAGGAGGAACAGGAGGAGCACTGCCAGAGCCCTGCAAAATGACCTCCAGCAGGCCACAAATGTGCATGTGTCTGCACAAATGGTTAGGAACCGACTCCATGAGGATGGTCTGAGGGCCCGACGTCCACAGATGGAAGTTGTGCTCACAGCCCAACACTGTGAGCCCAACACTATCAGCACAGTAGCCAGAGCATGTAGTAGATACCAGGAGACGTGGAGGGGGCCGTAGAATGGCAACAACCCAGCAGCAGGATCACTACCTCCTCCCTTGTGCAAAGAGGAGCAGTGCCAGAGCCCTGCAAAATAACCTTCAGCAGACCACTAACATCCATGCGTCTTCTCAAACTGTCAGAAACACACTATGAGGGTGGTATGAAGACCCAACGTCCACAAGTGGGTGTTGAGCTTACAGCCCAACACCGTGCAGGGCGATTGGCATTTGCCAGAGAACACCAGGATTGGCAGATTCAACATTGATGCCCTGTGCTCTTCACAGATGAGAGCAAGTTCACACTGAGCACATGAGACAGACGTGATAGAGTCTGGAGATGCCGTGGAGAACGTTCTGCTGACTTCAACATCCTCTAGCATGACCGACTTGGCAGTGGGTCAGCAATGGTGTTGGGAGGCATTTCTTTGGAGGACCGCACAGCCCTCTATATGCTAGCCACAGGTACCCTGCCATTAGGTACCGGGTTGAGATCCTCAGACCCATTGTGAGACCATATGCCGGTGCAGTGGGCCCTGGGTTCCTTTTGATGCATGACTTTGCTGGGCTTCATGTGGCTGAAGGGTATCCTCAGTTCCAGCATGATGAAGGCAATGATGCTATGAACTGGCCTGCTAGTTCCCCAGACCTGAATCCAATCAAGCACATCTGGGACATCATGTCTTGATCCATCCACCAATACCATGTTGTACCACAGATTGTCCAGGAGTTCACTGATGCTTTAATCCAGGTCTGGGAGGAGATCCCATCCGCCGCATCATCAGGAGCATGCTCAGGCATTGTAGGGATGACATACAGGCACATGGAGGCCACACACACTACAGAGCATAATTTCTGTGTGTTAAGATATTTCCACTGAAGTTGGATCAGCCTGTAATTTGATTTTCCACTTTGATTTTGAGCATCATTCCAAATCCAGACCTCCATTGGATATAAAATTTGATTTACATTGATAATTTGTATGTTCTATTGTTCTCAACGCATTCCACTATGTAATGAATGAAGATTTGCAACTGGAATATTTCATTCAATGATATCTAGGATGTGGGATTTTAGTGTTCCTTTTATTTTTTTGAGCAGTGAATAACATATATAAGATAAATTACACAAACTGACAGACTGGTACAGAGGTAGAAAGAACCCTGCCCTCACGGGCTTGCAATCTACAGGGTAAGGAGACAGTAGGTTGTGGGAAAGTTTCAGAGGATGGTGGGAGTGTTGCTCTGGAAAAATCTTGAATGCAATTGGGTGAAGAACGGAGGCAAATAAGGAAGACTTGTAAAGTCTTGTGTGCTGAATATATGAGAGTATTGAAGTAGTCCTGTTTAGCAGACGTGAGGACAGATTTGGAAGAAAAAATTGCTTGTTTGAATGTGATTAAGTCTACCTATTAGCTTATTTTCTTCCAGTGCCGCTCTGCAACCCTGGATACATGCAGCAGCTTTTTTCTATGAGCATGGTGTGCAAGGGTTGTATATTGATTCGTCACATTCTGCTGTGCATGAGAGGGACAACCAAATTAATATTAAATGAAAGTTTGGCGCTGTAGAAAACTGTGGCTGTGTCTGGGCTGTGGAGTGAGGTTATGATGGAGAGCAGTTGAAGAGCGTTAGAGAAAGTGTTAATGTCCAGGTGTGAGTAAAAATTGAAAATGAGCGTTAGAGAAAGTGTTAATGTCCAGGTGTGAGTAAAAATTGAAAATATACCATTTTAGTGCTCATTACATACTGTAGCACTCAGTTGACACGTGTCCCATAAATTGTTAAACGGTTTGTTCTGGACTTATGAATTGATTACCTATCCCAATATAAAATCATAGAGGTTCAACACCCCCACTGATCAGCTGAGCTTGTCTCGGACAGCAGCCTGAACTAAGCGATGTACTGTAACAACCCTGTACGTTTTATGGTGGCTGCAACCGAGCACTGCAGTTCATTCTTAGATAAAGTGCAGTACTTGCTTGCAGTCACTAAGCAGTGTACGGCTGCTGTGTTCTGCCCGTGCATTACTGGTTCTGCTGCCGAACCAGTGTTCAGCTGATTAGGGTTAATCATTGGCAGCCAGTTAGTCATTGATAATGGGTTACTGTGCTCCCGCTTCCTCCGTTTGTCCAAGATTTGTCCGAAGGGAGTGAGAGCACAGCAGCGGAGTATCAGCCGCTGATTGGCTGCAAGACTCATTGTGGAATGAACATAGTATCTAAGAAGAGGTTGTTGTAGTGGACAACTCCTTTAAGTCCTGGAAAACCCCTTTAAGTGTGTTCTCCCCTCTGCAGCAGTGTTCTACAAGTCTATGTTCTATGGGAATACTGCAGGACTTAAAAGGGGCAACCATTTAGCTTAGGGAGCGTGGTTTTCGTCAATTGGTTTTTGGGATCCATGTCGCTCTACCAGCCCCCTTGAGCTACTGGTAGCATAGAAAACCTAAATTTTCCATTGACATACAACAAATCTGACTAAGGGCTTGTTTTTTGCAGGATGAGTTGAAGATTTTATTTGTGCCATTTTGGGTTAGATAACATTTTTTATTGCTTTTTTTTATTTTTATTTTTGGTAGACAAAATGAACAAAAACAGCATTTCAGGAATTGTCTTTAACTTTTTATGGAGTTTTATGTTGTTCACTGTGCAAGAAAAGTGATAAATCTACGTTATTTTGTGGGACTGTTCGATTATAGCGACACCAGGGTTATACAGTATTCATACATTTTGCTATTTTTGTACACCAAGAACACTTTTTTTTTTCAAAAATGTATTTGTTTTTTCCATCGCCATATTCTGAGAACTATACCTTTTTATTTTTCTGCTGTAAGATCTATGTGATGGTTTATTTTTTGTTTGATGAGATCTTGGTACCAGGTAGCAGAGTTTCAGCTGCAATATATAGATGATAATTATTGCTGTTGGTGCCCATTCTGCTTCTAAACTGGTTCCAACATTGCGATGTATGGTGCTTTGTGGGAACTCCTCGGTTGCTGTGACATCCATGTATGGCGGATGTCAGGAATGGGTTAAAGACGCAATTTTCATTTTTATCATTTTCTTTTTATGTTCCTTTTTTCATACTGCTACAATTTTTATGATTTTTCAGTCAACAGATCCATATAAGGACTCATTTTTGTAGGACAAGATGCAGTTTTGAATGACAACTTTAACGTTACCATATAAAGTACTGAAAACAGAGAGAAAAAATCTGTGTGAAGAGAAATGATGAAAAAAAACTACAATTTTACCATCCTTTTATGTGTTTTACGGTATCAATTGTGTCTGAAAATTTAACCTGGCAACATGATTCTCTAGGTCGCTACGATTATGGCGATACCAAACTTACTCAGTTTTATTATTTTAGTAGTTAAAATTTGTAAAAAAAAAGTCTATCATTTATAGGAAATTAATGTTCCATATAATAATATTTAGGCTCCACATTAATATTTGGAATATTGTAGCATTCTCTCCGCCACATCCTGTTAGACAAAGGGGGAGAAGAAGGACTGAGACTCCCAAGCTGGAAACCCTCCTATGAAAAACCTCATTCCCAACCTCTGCTATCTGCTGACAGAGATGCTGAGGACTGGGAAGTACTGTGTCCTCCCGGATGTATGCAAGTGGATACATTGTTCCAGACTGTGCTGGGATTCTGACACGGATCAGGAGGAAGGACTGCTGTGCTCTGTGCTAGGCTGACCATGTCCCACCATGCTGATAACTCCCACCAGGATTAGGCTAAGGCTTATTTCCAAAGGTGAGTATGGTGATGGGTCTGTCTCACTAACTAAACTGAAATTCCCTCCGTATGCTGGGAATGCCCCGCCAATGCCCCTTATCTGTCCCTCTGGGTGAGCTGGCACGTATAGGAGCAAGATTGTAGTGCTCCTGGTCAGACTTGTAACTTGTAGTAATATTGAGTCACGCTGACTTTAGCAATACTGGCTGTTATAGCTACAGGGAATGTTCAATGTGTGTAGTGGGTAGTAATAGAAAAGGATGACATCTGGGACTTGTAGTTTCAGCTTGCAGCAAATATCCTTTGTAAAGCAACTGTACTAAGGATCATCCTTCTGCCTAGAACTGGAAGAATCTCCTGTTCCTTGCACAGTACTGAGTACGGGATGGGTGACATAAGGTGATAGGCGATAGCAGAGAACAATAGGGTTGAATAGGGTGGCATGGTTTCATTGGGGTGTCAGGTTGATTGGGTTTAACAAATGGGGCATAGAAGATACAATGTAACGGTGGTTGACGGGAAATTATAGCATAATGGTATTTTGTGTTACTTCTTCCTATGAGAGGTAAATTACATCTTTTATTGTTATCCAGCACACTAAGTGATGAGAGGGGTTAATCAGCCATGTTTAGTACTAGGCCGGTTGAACAGCTATAGAGTGGGAGGAGTACAGAGTATAAATACCCAACTTTCTAGAGCATTTGAGTGTGGGTGGGTTTGGACGTGCAAGCTCTGGAGATGTGCTTTGGTGTTAAGGAAAGCTGGACGTATGGAAATTGCAGGTCTCCTGGATTGAATGTCCTTTTCTAAATGACATGGAAGCTGAAATCTAAGACAAGAGGGCTAACCAGCACTATTGTATGGACTTGATACTTTATGTTTTACCTACATAAAGGCTGTATTTATGTTTTCTGGTGATGTGGTTTATGAAGAGTGCAATAAACCAGGTGGACTTTAAATTGACCTTAAATAGAAACGGTTCCTGTGTCTACCTCTTTAAGAAGCCGAGTGAGACGACCTACCACAATGGCAATAGGGATGTAATTCTAAACAGCAGGGCTCTCATGCACACTGACACTGCCTCTGAACAATTAAAGCCACAGTGTCCCCAAAAACTGTCAGTGACCACTATATTATCCCCATTAGCTGGGCCTTCATTAGCGGCAGGCAGACCAGGCAGCTTCCTAGGGCCCATGCTCCTCCAGGGGCCCCCAGCCAGTGGCGTGCCACTAATAAGCAGCACACCATGCAGCTGCTATGGAACCCATGAGAAAGAGGGTCCAGGCGCCATGCCTCCCGCCGCATTGCGCATTCAACTTTATTGGGACCACAGATGCCGATACAGTTGAAATTAGTTATGGAGGAGAGAGTCAGATGACGTTCCCATCACTGCACCTCTGCCTCTGACTCAGCGTGTGCCAGATGTGGAGCTGATGAGAAGCTCTGCAGAAGCCAGAACTAGGGGAATAAGGAGGAGAGGTAAGTATTGTGTGTGTGGTGTGGAGGGTAGCACTATACAGTGTATGTGGGGAGGCTGCGTTATATTGCATGTGGGGGGACTGCACTACACTGTGTATGGGGTGAAGCTGCATTATACTGCATGTTAGGGACTGCACTATACTGCGTATGGAGTAGGCTGCACTATACTGTATATGGGTGGCTGCACTATACTGTGCATGGGGGAGGCTGCAAAATACTGTTTGGGGGCTGCACTATATTGTGTGGGGGGTGCTGCCCTATACTGTGTGGGAGGGCTGCATTATACTGTGTTTGGGGTGAATGCACTATACTGTGTGTGTGGGGTTGCACTATGCTTTGTGTGGGAGCGCTGCATTAAACTGTGGGTGGGGCAATTGCACTATACTGTGTACATGGGGGACTGCATTATACTCTCAGGAGGCTGCATTATGCTCTACGAGGGGGCTACACTATACTGTGTGTGGGGATGAATTATACTCTGAGGGGGCTTCAGTATACCCTATGAGGGGGTCTGTAGTATACGCTATAGGGGGCTGCAGTATTTTCTATGAGGGAGGCTACATTATACTCTATCAAGAACCATGGTCAGTGCATTATACTATATTTACTATATGAGACCTGCATTATACTGTGTCATGGACTATCTGTCTTCATCATTCTTCCTCAGCTGAAGTAAAGAGGCCGGGAAACAAACGTCGAACAATTTCAATATTGTCGATCACGCTCGTTTAGCGGCCTGAACTCAGCGCATGTAAATACAACTGAAATGTTTCTGTGTGATGTGCAATATGTGAGTATTTTGGGCCTCACTTTAAACTTTTGCCCAGGACCCCACTTTGTCTAAACCTGGCCCTGCCCATTAGTGACAGCCAAAGTACTCTCTTAAGTTAGGGTATGTGTACAATGTCATTTTCTGCCATTTTATCATTGGGTTCACTGAAAACAATGGCAGGAAAAGCTCAAATGCTCAAAATAATGGTCCTATTAACTTGTATGGGAAAAAGATTTGCTGATCATTTGTTCAGGCTTTCTAATACACCAAGTGTTTAAAAGAAGTGAAATGTACATTCTTCAGGCATAGACAATAAAAGTTACTGGGAAAGTTAAAAGGACACCCATAAGATACCCACGCGTCTTTTTGAGCGTTTTATCAGGATTTTTTTCATTGTTAAATTCATTTAAAAAAAAAAACAACTGAAAAATCTCAGTAAAAAGAATGCTGAAAAAAAAAATTGGTGGAAAAAAGCTGCTCAGAAAATGACTAAAAATGCTACCAAAAAAAGTATACCTCTAATGTAACACATCTTCTTCCAAGTAATGTCAAGTGAGAATGTGGCGCCCCTGAGGCTTCAGTCGCCACAGAGGTACTGCACCTTCTCCTAAGGTGTAGTGCCCCACCATCCAGGTAAGGTGCGAGCTCCTGACCACGCTCCACACCTGCATTCCACACACAGGATAGTTCAGTGGGGCCACCTAACAGCTTCAGGCTGGGGGTTAGCAGAGCACCCCTCGTGGAACCCTGCTTTGTAACACGAGATGTGCTGGGAGGCTGGTGGAGTGAGATGATATAAAAGAGTGGGAAGAGTGAAAGTTAGGGGGCAGAGCAGTGGGTTAGAGGAGAGAGAAGAGAGAAAATGGGTGTCTGAGGGACGTGCTGCAGCAGGTCCCAGTGATCTGGGCTGCTGGCACGAGAAAGACCAGAGAAAGAGACTGATAAGATTGATAACCTAACCTTCCATAAGAGAGAGAGAACAGATCGGAACGAAGGAGAATAGAAGGACGGTGGGAAGCTGGTTGAAGAAAGATAGAGAACCCTTCCAGTCCAGAGAGCGCAAAGACCGGGGCCCGGTCCCCGAGGTTGATTGGATCTTTATGTCTGGCAACAGACACCGGAGGAGTAGTGAGCCACTAACGCCTTGCTCCCATCATAGACTTGGGACACAACAGCAACTGAATAGAGAGCCGGGATGCAGTGAGGAGTCCCCGAAGCAGGCTACAGCTGTCTGTCATACAAGTAAAGACTAGGAAAACCTAGAGAGAGGCATTCCAGGGTAACTAAGTACTGGAGTGCTTCGCACCTAAAGGCGCATTGGAGGAGTCGTTCAGTAAGGTACATGTTGGCGGAGTGTGGAAGGGAGAATCCTATCCTGCCTGGAGGTTGGCTGGAGCCCTGACCTGGAGAACACAGTACGGAGGCAGGCATGTGTGTGAACTGCAAACAGTGAGTAAAGCTTTGGAACCACATACTCTGGTGTCCTCCAGTTATTCCCGCACCGTTACACCTGAGTATCAGCATCCATACCATTCTGCGCCTCTCCTCATCCATTGCACCTACACTGCCCTGGGGCTACAGCTCCACCTGTGGGGAGCTATACCATCTCTGCTGCACCACACCATCAGTCCCAGCGGATCTGCATGCAGCGTTGGCTCAACACCTTGCCAAACACCACGGGTGGCGTCACGAACTATTCTACCATTAGCTACATCACCGCCATTGATAAGATAAGAAAAGATAAGATAATCCTTTAATCGTCCCACCATGGGGAAATTCAGAGCATTACAACAGCAAGGCAGGAACAAGTACAGATGCATAAAGGCATCTGATATTGGGCGCCCAGGGCCACAGAGCGGGTCACCGCTGCTGTGACACATTCCCGCCTGACACCGGCCCGGTACCGAGTACCCCGCTGCCCTGGGTGTGCGAGGGCGACCCAAGAACAGAAGCATTAAACAGTGGTAGACTGGGATGAGGGATATAGAATACAGATTGAATTGGCCTATATGGGTGAGCGCTGCATCAAATTTTACTTTTAAGGATACTATTTTCTGGACTGTGTTTTGCTTTATATGATGCTGAGCACCATCTACCTGTATAAGAGAGGAGAACTGGTGAGTAGTGCTGATTTTTTTTTAATTTAACATGATGGTGAACTATTACAGACTACCCAAGACTGTATAGTATATCTACAGTTATTATTACGCTTATATATTGCCATGATATTCCACAGCGCTTTACACGCATTATCATCGCTGGCCCCACTCACAATCTATCAGTATGTCTTGGAGTGTGGGAGGAAGCCCGAGAACCCGGAGGAAACCCACATAAACACGGGGAGAACATACAAATTCCTTACAGATGTTTGAACCCAGGACCCCAGTGCTGCCAGGCTGCAGTGCTAACCACTGAGCCACCTTGCTGCCCAGTTACTTTATGCTTATGTTTTTGCAACAGGTCATAGGTCATGCATGATGAACACGCACCAAGGTGACATGACTGAGCGGCTATTACATCTTACCCTGGAGATTATCTACTTGCGAACTGGACAGGTAAGGGATTCTGACAATTCATGCATGTCACACAGTAGCACTTAATTTATAAACAGAAATTGGAAATGTACAAGAGCAAGAATCTATTATATTTAGCATTGTCTGTCGTATTAGGATTATGGACCAATGAAGAAGTCTGAGGAGCCCATCGACGGCCAACATGAGTCAAATAAACCAACCATGGAACTTGACACAGAAAATGAGCAAAAGATCATGGACCTCACTAAAAAGATCATCCATCTGCTGACTGGAGAGGTGAGCGCTGGTGGGAATACTGGGTCATTACATGATAACACAAGGAATAATGTGTTTGGATAATTTATCATTGTCTCTCAGGTTGCTATAAGGTGTCAGGACGTCAGTGTGTATTTCTCCATGGAGGAGTGGGAGTACATAGAAGGACACAAGGATCTCTACGAGGACGTCATCATGGAGAAGACCCAGACCCTCATGTCACTAGGCAAGAAAAAGTCTTCTGTCGCATGTGCACCATCTTTTTAATGATCTTTCATAGCCATATGACTTCTACCATTGAAACAAATTACTTACAATTTGTTTCACCTGTACAAGACCCAAGCCCAAAATCATGGTAAGTGGCCACATGGCAAAAGGAAGGAACCGTTCAGGTCATGTGAAAACACTCCCAAGCATCCACTAGGTTATATGATTAGCACATAACCCTAAGATTAAAGGGGGTTTTACACATAGCGATATCGCTAGCAATATCGCTAAAGCATTACCTATTTGGTGACGCAGCAGCGATATCGCTATGTGTGATACTTACCTCCGACCGGCTCCCCTGCTGTCTGTTGTTGATCGCACAGCTCCATTTCTCGTCGGGCGCTTCCTGCTGGCGCCGACGAGCGACGCGTGGACACGGGCGGGAGGACGTCAGGATGGCCGCGTCTGACAGGTAAGTAAAGACCGCTGTATCGCTGCTGCATCACTGTGAGATCTGCCTGTGTGGCAGCTCACAAGCGACCATTTAGCGATGCACCAGCGATCCTGACTGGGTCGTATCGTTGTCGGGATCGCTGGTGCATCGCTAAATGTAAAGGGGCCTTAACTCACTGCATTTGTATCTTGTAGAAAAGTCCAACAAAAGAAGTTTATCAGAGAGTAAACCATGTCCCTATACACAGGTTGCAAAACAGGAACATCTCAATAGCTTTCATGTTTACAAGGTAAGTTCTGCCAAGCTGTGAATTTGACATTATGACTTTTGTGGTAAAGGTGATTTTATTAAAGGGTTTATAAGTGACATAATATTAATGGCCTATCCATGGGATTGGTAATGAACGTTTTATGGTGAAAGGGTAAAATGAATTGGAGATGCTTATGTGTGAGTGTAAACAATAAAAAACAAAAAACATTTTGCTAAAGGCAAAACACCAATGAACATTGACGGCCAACACGAAAAGACACATGGCACTCCAAAAGTTTCCAGAAGTGTCACTAATGCCCCCTACAGAAGTCAACGTTCTAGCAAAAGTCAGGGCCAAACTTCCAGGTTTTGGAATCCGAGAATGCAGAACAGATCCCATACCCCAACATGGCCGCTTCTCGCTGTGAAAAAGCAAGATCTTGCTCTTTGCACCAACCCAACGCTGCCAAATCCTTTACTATGTTACAACCTAAAGGATGTGGTAGGTTAGGGCAAAGCACAAAATCTTATAACACTCTCAAACTTTCATAGCAAAGGTGGAGGTGTGCACAGGTTTGTGGGTTCCACTATGCATGACCAGATCCCACAACTGGTAAGTTTGGTCCTGACATTTGCTGGAAAGTTAAACCTCTTTTAGGGAAATTATGGACACTTCTGGACACTTTTGAGAAGTTATATATAGAAAATTTATCAGTTTCTGGATGCCCTTTTTATTTAAAGAAGCACTCCTCCTCCAATCAAAATGTTTATCCTCTTAATATATTGCAATCAACATTTTAGACAACACTGTGTACATACAGTCGCTCATTTTACCTTTCTACCCAAATAATTCTTTTGTTTTCCATTAGGTCTATAACATCACGTGATTAATAACTGACTAGCTGAATCCTTCTAAGCTCTGTACAGAAACAGGAGGTCAGTTTTCCCTGCATGAGTCAAAAGTCACTGCTAAAATTCCTGGCAGGAAGAGGGAGCAGCTGGGTCAGGAGATAAAGAGGGGAATGATTTTTGCAGGGACAAGAGACTTCCTGTTTCGACATAAAGCAGAATAAAGAGAATTCTGGGTAGACAGGCAAAATGAGCAATTGTAAGTGCACAGTGGTATATATTATATGATAACTGCAATATATTAACATAGTAACATAGTAACATAGTTATTAAGGTTGAATGGAGACTTTAAGTCCATCTAGTTCAACCCATATCCTATCATAACTTGCCCTAACATGTTGATCCAGAGGAAGGCAAAAAAAAACCCATGTGGCAAACAGTAAGCTTCACATTGGGGAAAAAAATTCCTTCTCGACTCCACATACGGCAATCAGACTAGCTCCCTGGATCAACGCAATATTAAGGAAACTAGTGTATATACCCTGTAATATTATACTTTTCAAGAAAGGCATCCAGTCCCTTCTTAAATTTTAGTAGGGAATCACTCATTACAACATCATATGGCAGAGAGTTCCATAGTCTCACTGCTCTTACAGTAAAGAATCCGTGTCTGTGAGTATGCTTAATCCTTCTTTCCTCCAGACGTAGAGGATGCCCCCTTGTCCCCGTCACAGGTCTAAGAGTAAAAAGATCATTAGAAAGCTCTTGGTATTGTCCCCGCATATATTTATACATTGTAATAAGATCACCCCTAAGCCTTCGATTCTCCAAACTAAATAACCCCAAATGTAATAACCTGTCATGGTATTGCAGACCCCCTAGTTCCCTAATAACCTTGGTCGCTCTTCTCTGCACCCGCTCCAGTTCAGCTATGTCTTTCTTATACACCGGAGACCAGAACTGTACACAGTATTCTAAGTGTGGTCGCACTTGTGACTTATATAGAGGTAAAATTATGTTCTCCTCATGAGCATCTATGCCTCTTTTAATGCATCCCATTATTTTATTTGCCTTTGCAGCAGCTGCCTGACACTGGCCGCTAAATGTGAGTTTGTCGTCCACCCATACACCCAGGTCTTTTTCAGTGACTGTTTTGCCCAGTGTTTTACAATTAAGCACATAATTATACATCTTGTTCGTTCTACCCAAGTGCATGACCTTACATTTATCCCCATTAAAGCTCATTTGCCATTTATCAGCCCAAGCTTCTAGTTTACATAAATCCTCCTGTAATATAAAATTGTCCTCCTCTGTATTGATTACCCTGCAGAGTTTAGTGTCATCTGCAAATATTGAAATTCTACTCTCTATGCCCCCTACAAGGTCATTAATAAATATGTTAAAAAGAAGCGGGCCCAAAACTGATAGGAGGATAAAACTTTGATAGGAGAGTTTCTTTAAATAAAAGGGTAGCCTAGACTGGTGATAGGTACTCTTTACCGTTAATCCTAATTTATTTATTCATTTATGTAATGTTTGGCTTCTTTAGAGTGAAGATGGAGTAGAAAAGACTTTTGCCGAAAGTGTTCAGCCATGTAATATAGGGAAAATAATTGCTATTTGCTTAGGTAAGCAAGAGATTTGTGTACAGTCAAGAACATATTCTTATTTTCTACACCCTATAAACCTAGCCTGAAAACGATTATCCATCCAATAATAACTGTTAAAGGGGTTGTCTGGTACTTTAAATATTGATGGCCTAATCTTAGGATAAAATTGATTGTGAAAAGGGAAAAACAGCAATGGTATACAGTTATTAAACTATGTCAATTATTCTAAATATAGTAAAAAAGTAACAACATACTTAACACTTAAAAAGCACAAATAGAAGAACAGTACATATATCAGTATATAATTTTAGTCTGCAATAGAGATAATTAATGTGCAGCTTACTAATATGGGAAGCCAAGCGCAGTCACTGGATTATTGTGATATCGGATTAAAAAATTAAGTGAGGAACAGGTTGTCAACAATAGCAAATGTCCAATAAGAATTAGGTTCCCGTGATTCAATAAAATTATCAAGATCCTCCATGATGATTCGGGTGTAAAATAATTAAATGTTAAACATTTAGAAATAAGTATGGCATGTAATATAGCATGCGTTCCATAGGAAAAGACAGCGTGCGCTCCCTCTGGACTGCAAGTACGTCACTTCTGGTGACACAAGATGCGCGTAATAGAACATGCGGTCCATTTGATCAAACGGCATGCGTTCCCTCTGGAACCTAAACTTGCCATATTGGACTGGAAGTACATCACTTCCGGTGACACACGTAATAATGGAGTAGTCAGTTCAGTGGAACGCAAGACACCTTCTATCTGTGGAGCGCACTGCCATTCTGGGGTGGATACTCCAATAGCTGTCTGATCAGTGATAGAGGAGGATCAGTGGATCAATCTCAGAATTGCTATTATTAACTGTATCAAAGAATATCAAGGCCATGATTTATTAAATGATGCATAAAGATGGTATAATTAGTATGGATGATAAATTGTATTATGTGGGACCTTCACTCACAAGATCTGGAGACACTGACTCATTTCTTGAGAAATGGGAGACGTTACACACACTTGTCTATAAAAAAAATACAGGTTAAAAAATAATGTACAATGCAGTTTTTTCCCATTTCTTTTTAAATTGTGTTTCTAATTTCTCATGTTTCATCTGTAATTGTTAGTTTTGTATTTTGTTGAATTAGTATTTTTATACTTTTTGTAAAGTTGCTGAAATATGGATGCTAAAAATCATAATTATGTACTTGTGAACTATGCAAACACAAAATATGTATTTTTTTAATGTAATTAATTGAAATTGTACCTGTGCTACACTTGAAAAAATGCCAAGCACTTACAAAATGCCGTTTAAAACATGGAATTATAAATAAAAACATACTAGCAAAGGTTTATAAAAAAAAAGGTTTTCACTGAAAATCTAGAATTAATGCAGATTCATAGTACATAAGTGTTAATGAGCCCTCGTGCCATGATACTATTGAATTACATTGTAATACAGGATTTTTTATTTTTCAGGTAAAGAATTTAAAAATGGCATTCTTCCTGAAGGCAATAACTCATTTCAAAACTTAAATAAAGAATATGACAGCACCAAGAATTCTTCAGATCTTTTTGCCTTAGATAGACATCAGTACAGAACGGAAATCCTATCTGATTGTATGGAGCCGAGAGGTTTAGCTGGACCACCAAAAGATTTCCCATGTCTTACTTCTCATCCTATGCAAAGTCAGCAAAACCTTCCTAAGGAAAATCTGATTCTAAGTTTGCAACAAGGCAATCCTAAGAGTGATAGACTGTTCTCTTGTCCCGAGTGGGATAAAAGATTTAAGGGAAAAGATTATCTTACGGCACACCGGAAACTTCACATAAGCCAGGACCGATATCCGTGCACAGAGTGCCCCAAAATGTTTCCATACGCATCGAAACTCATCCGACACCAGACAATTCACAGTGGCAAAAAGCAGTTTACCTGTACCGATTGTGGAAAGTGCTTTATGACAAAGGACAACTTTATTGATCATCAAGAATCCCACATCATGAAGAAAAAAACCTTCCCGTGTCTTGAGTGTGGCAAACATTTTTTGCAAAAAAAAGTACTTGTAAGACATCTGAGAATACACAATGTAGAGAACCCCTTTACTTGTCTCAAATGTGGGAAAAACTTTACCCAGAAATCTGATTTAGTACGACACACGAGAACACACACTGGAGAGAAGCCATATACGTGCTCGGCATGCTCAAAATGCTTTGAACAGAAATCTGGGCTACTGAGACATCAGCTAATTCACAGAGATTAGATGGCGACTCTGGTCACACTTCTCACAGGTGTATTTGGTTTTCCTGTCTGTTGTTTGTGTGCGGTTAAAAACTTTATCTGATACTGATATTTGTGTTTTATTCTGTCTTTTTTTTTGCTAATAGCTAGAGAATGGTAGGTTTTACACAGCACAAAACCGATGTAAAAATGTTCCAAAGTGCCTGATTTACTTATGTGGCAAATTTGGGACAAATTGGTCCAGTTGTTTTACCGTAAATTAATATATTTCTTTTTCAATGTTTTGTTTATTAAGAATCAAGAAATATATGACAACATCTTGTAAAGCAAATCACCAACAATATGTAAGAAACACTGGTCATAGCTACAAAAAAATGAAAGATTCTTAGTTTTCTTTTTTTTTAGACAAGTGTGAGCAGTATATCAGTAATTCCAATTTGTAACAGTTCTGGAATAACTAGAAACCTTGAAGAGGGAAAATACATGGAACTGCAGAACTAACATTCGACAAACAATGGGTGAAAAAGAGTGGGGGGTGGGAATAGAGAGGGACAAGGGTGGATGGAAAGTAAGGAAAAAAGGGGGGGTGAAGGTCCATTAGTAGCTCGGTAATAACTTACCGTAGTTGTTTTCTCGTGCCCTAACACATTGTGAAGGGCCGTGTGAGAATTTATAAATTTTAATTTGAGGATTAGTGAAGGAGAGGCCTAAGGCTAGGTGAACCTCCCGAGCTGGAAAGTTTACCTCCTGAGCCCATGGAGGTGTCCCGCGTCGGTCCCAAGCCGCGTCCGGCACAAAGCTCCACATGCTGTTACCAGTGTCGACAGTCTGGTCACCTGGCTAACAGGTGAACGCAGCGGTCGAAAAAACGGTCGGTCCAGTGGTAATGGGTGGGGGTCTGTTTTCTATGGAGACCTTCTCCCCCAAACCGGCATTCCGAGGGACGTTAGATAGCGGTGCTTCCTCCTGGGAGGTAGAGGTCACGGTGGACTTCGGGGCAGAAGGGAACTTTATGTCCTCGGCCTTCGCCCAACAGCACGCTATCCCGTTGGTGCCACTTCCTCACCCCGTACCCATCAGGGTGGTCAACGGTTCGACCTTATCATCCCAGATTTCCCACCAGACAGCACCCCTTAGGCTCTCAATTCCACCATCTCATCATGAGATGCTGTCTCTGCTCATTATGCCAGAGGGCATCGACCAGGTGCTCCTCGGGGTTCCCTGGCTCCGTTGCCATTCCCCTCATATAGAGTGGTCCTCGTGGAGAATACTGGGATGGAGCAAGGGCTGTGTGGGATGGTGCATGGGGGGCAGCGTCCAAGTAGCCTCTGTGGAGGTGCCCGCGGATCTTTCCGCGCCCCCCACTGAGAATCTGAGGACCGTGACTCCGGTTGTCCTCGAGTCAGTGCCGCCTGGCAAGACCTTTGTTCCGCCTAAGGTTCTCGCGTGGGCACACGCATCCAGGGTGGGTGGTCACTTTGGCTACAAGCGGACCACAGAACTACTGGCAAGGTCTTATTGGTGGCCGCACAGTGCTCGGGACACTAAAGAATACATTCAGGCATATGCCTCTTGTGCTCGTAACAGGTCCTCTAAGCAGAGGCCAGCTGGGTTACGCTATCCCTTGCCGGTGGCAGAACGGGCAATGGAGGTTCGTGACAGTTTAGGTTGCGCCCTGCATGCCATTCTAGCCTCTAAGGAGAGAATGAAGGCGCCCGCCGACACCCATCGGCGCCCTGCTCCATCTTTTGCCCCTGGCGACTTAGTGTGGCTCTCTGCCCGAAATATCAGGCTGCGGGTCGAGTCCTCCAAGTTCACGCCGCGACACATTGGTCCCTTCAAAATCCTCAAGCGGATCAGCTCGGTGGTCTATCATCTGGCTCTTCCACCACACTTGGCCATCTCTGACGCCTTCCATGTGTCCCTTCTCAAACCTGTTCACATGTCCCGGTTTTCCGAGTCATCTGCCGAGACATCAGACTTGTCTTCGGACGAGTCTGAGGTCAATGCCATTGTGGGACACAGGGTGGTACGTGGCAAAAAACTTTATTTGGTGGATTGGAAGGCTCAGGGGGGAGGGGGCTCTAGGAGGGGGGGTAATGTTAGGCCTCAGGTTCCTGCAGCGGCACAGCAGGAATCCAGAGCCTCACATTCTGCGGTCTTCCATTCCCCATCGACGGCAGAGGAGCTTGCTCAGCAGCCCTGTCGTTCCCGGCGCTCTGCCCAGACCTGCTCTGTGGGTCTGGCTGTTGCTGCCACCTTTTGGACAGCAATAGCAATGCAGGCTGCTCAGCAGCAAACCGCTCCAGAGGCTAAGTCCTTCTGTCACTCCACTGAGCATGCTCATGAGACGATCTCCCATTGGAGATCGGGAGTCACATGCACAGGTCCTTCTCCAGATCTGATTGGTCCATCTCAGGGATCTGGAAGCTTCCGGAAGGTCCTGGCTGTTGTGAGTTCATTTTCCCCTTCGTCACTGAGGTCTGGTGAACTCCCTATTCTGGTAAAGGAAGGTAATGAGCCTGATTATCAGGCACCTGAGCCTAATGATGATGACTGGCTGAGTGGAGTCACGGACTGGATATAAGGCTGCCGACGCCCTTCTGCCCTGCGGGTGACTTCTCTGTGGACTTCTAGGAGACCAGTCTGATTCCTGCTCCTCTAAAGCTAAGTTTTCTGCTTTGCCTTTTAGCATTTGTGTTTTGTTTTTGTTTGCCTTGCTTTTCTGGATTCTGCCATTCCCTGCTGGGGTGAGCTGAATCTCCTTTTGCCGGTTGCTCTGTCTTCAGAATATTCCTGAGTACTGACATAGTCTTTTTGAAGCCTAGCGTCTTCAGGGCCTTTTTCACTGTCAGTCTGTTGGCTCTTACTTTCATAGGGTTTTTCACGCATTGCAGACAGCAGCCTTCCTGTCCTTTCCTATCTAGTTAGCTTGGGCCCCGTCTTTGCTCAGTCTATCTTTCTGTCTGTGTTGTGTTCTTTCTTCTTGCTTCACTGTCATTATATGTGGGGGGCTGCCTTTTGCTTTGGGGTCTGCTCTGGGGCAGTTTAGATTTCCCTTTCTGTCTTTAGGCTATTTAGTCCTCCGGCTGTGATCGAGGGGTCTAGGGCATCGTAGGAACCCCCCACGGCTACTGCTAGTTGTGTTGATAGGTTCAGGGGTCTGCAATCCGATAGCTGCCAACCTCTCTGGTTTTCTGGACTTAGCTAGCATTTCTGTTTTTGCCTCCTACGGTGACTCAATCATAACAGAATCACCCGCCATACCGCAGATCCTAGGGTACTCATTAGCAGGAAAGAATTGTGTTTAAAAAAAAAAAAAAAAAAAAAGAGTGTGTATATTCTTTCATCTATATCTCTGAGGCCATAGGGGGAATTTTTTTTTTCTCTCAATGGAGATAAAGCAATTGTCTGATCGTGTGGAGCAGCTCGCTGCGGAAGTGCGGGGAATTTCCGCCTACCTTGCTCGTTCGCATGCTGTTGAACCAAAGATCCCTACACCTGATGTATTTTTTGGGGATCGATCTAAATTTTTGAGTTTCAAAAAACTCGTCAGGGAGCTCCGCGCAGCAGGTTAAAATTGTCATCTCTTTGCTGCGTGGCGATCCCCAGGATTGGGCGTTTTCTTTGAAACCAGATGATCCTATTCTGACTAATGTGAACGCATTCTTTCAAGCCTTGGGGTTGTTGTATGACGAACCTAATGCTATTGATCAGGCTGAAAAGACCCTGTTGGCATTGAACCAGGGTCTAGATTCTGCAGAGTTGTACTGTCAAAAGTTCCGAAAGTGGGCGGTCCTAACAACCTGGAATGATAATGCCTTGGCTGCTCTCTTTCGGAAGGGTTTGTCAGAAGCTGTAAAAGATACTATGGTGGGATTTCCTGTTCCCTCTGGTCTGGACGATTCTATGTCATTAGCCATTCAGGTTGATCGGCGTTTACGTGAACGCAGGATTGCACGAGAGGTGTTGCCACCGGTTGAACAGACGTCTGAACCTATGCAATGTGATAGAATTTTGTCTAAGGCGCAACGTCAGGAGTTCAGAAGGCATAATAAGCTGTGTTTTTTCTGTGGAGATGCCTCGCATATTATTTCTGTTTGTCCTAAACGAGAGAAACGCTTTGCACACACGTTTTCTGTTGGTGGTGTTCAACCTAAGTTTCTTCTGGCAATTACTCTGATCTGCTCCCTGTCCACATTTTCCGCCAAGGCTTTTGTGGATTCGGGAGCAGCGCTAAACCTAATGGACTTGGATTTTGCTAAACGTTGTGGATTTCTGATGACACCTCTGCAGACGCCTATCCCTTTGAGGGGGATTGATGCTACTCCTTTGGTGAAAAATAAACCTCAGTTTTGGACCCAGGTGGTAATGCGGGTCGCCCCAGACCATCAAGAAAATTGCAGATTTTTGGTGTTGCATGGTCTGCATGATGCCGTTGTTCTGGGGTTTCCCTGGTTGCAAATTCATAATCCAGTTTTGGATTGGAAATCTGTGTCTGTGGTGAGTTGGGGTTGTCGGTGTGCCTTTAGTGAGGCTCCGGTTTTTTCCACCTCTCCTCAGTCGCATGATGTTCCTAACTATTTGGCGGACTTTTATGATGTATTTAGTGAGAATGAGTCTGCGTCCTTGCCTCCTCATAGGAGTTATGACTGTGCAATTGAACTGAGCCCGGGGTGTAAATTTCCCAAGGGTCGGCTCTTCAATTTATCTGTACCCGAGCACGAGGCTATGCGATCCTATATTAAGGAGGCGTTGGAGAAGGGTCATATTAGACCATCCTCTTCACCCTTAGGTGCCGTTTTTTTTTTTGTGGCCAAAAAGGATGGTTCTTTAAGGCCTTGTATTAATTATCGTGCCCTCAACAAAATTACTATTAAATATCAGTATCCGTTACCCCTGATTTCGGATCTATTCTCTAGAGTTAGAGGTGCTTGCTGGTTTACCAAGCTTGACCTCAGGGGGGCGTATAATCTTATCCGCATTAAGCAGGGGGATGAATGGAAGACGGCGTTTAATACTCCGGAGGGACATTTTGAGTACCTGGTGATGCCTTTTGGGCTCACTAATGCCACTTCTGTCTTCCAGTGCTTCATGAACGATATTTTCCGAGACTTTGTCGATAAATTTTTGATTATCTATCTGGATGATATTTTGATCTTCTCCAAGGATTGGGATTCTCATGTGGGACATATTCGGACTGTGTTCCGGATCTTGAGGGAGAATTCCCTGTATGTCAAAGGATCGAAATGCCTTTTTGGAGTACAGAGGATTTCATTTTTGGGATTTATTTTGTCTCCATCAACTATTGAAATGGACCCGGCCAAGGTACAGGCCATTTATGATTGGGTACAGCCCACTTCTTTGAAGGCCCTCCAGAAGTTTTTGGGTTTTGCTAATTTTTATCGGAAATTTATAGCAAAATTTTCTAGTGTTGCCAAGCCATTGACTGATCTGACTAAGAAGGGTGCTGATGTGTTGAATTGGTCTCCGGAGGCTGTTGCTTCCTTTCAGGAGCTGAAGCGAAGATTTACCTCCGCCCCGGTTTTGCGGCAACCTGATGTCTCACTCCCGTTCCAGGTAGAGGTGGATGCTTCTGAGATTGGTGCAGGAGCTGTTTTGTCCCAAAAGGATCCTGTAACATCTAAAATGAATCCCTGTGCTTTCTTTTCCCGAAAGTTCTCTCCATCTGAACGTAACTATGATGTGGGGAATCGGGAACTGTTGGCCATGAAATGGGCATTTGAGGAGTGGAGACATTGTTTGGAGGGAGCTAAACATCAAGTTGTGGTCCTCACTGACCACAAGAATTTGATTTACCTAGAGTCGGCTAAACGCTTGAACCCTAGACAGGCTAGGTGGGCCTTGTTTTTTACACGTTTTGATTTTGTGGTCTCTTTTCTTCCTGGAACTAAGAATGTCAAGGCAGACGCCCTCTCTAGGAGCTTCTTTGCTGATTCTCCTGTGGTGACCAAGCCTGCTACCATCTTAGGCGAAGGGGTAGTTCTTTCTGCCATCTCGCCCGATTTGAGACTTGCTCTGCAAGAGTTCCAGGAGGACAAACCTGAGCGTTGTCAAAGTGGAAAGTTGTATGTTCCTGACCAGAGGAAGAAGAGAGTGATGTCTGAAGTTCATTGCTCTGCATTGGCTGGTCATCCAGGTATTTTTGGTACTAGAGATCTGGTGAGTCGCTCTTTTTGGTGGCCCACCTTGTCTCAAGATGTCAGGAATTTTGTGCAGTCCTGTGGGACTTGCTCCCGGTCTAAATCTTGTTCTCGCTCTAGTGGGTTGTTGATGCCTTTGCCGGTCCCCAGGAGGCCATGGACCCATATTTCAATGGATTTCATCTCTGATATGCCTGTCTCTCAAAGAATGACTGTTATTTGGGTGATTTGTGATAGGTTCTCTAAGATGGTTCATCTTGTACCACTCCCTAAGTTGCCGTCTTCCTCTGAGTTGGTGCCCCTGTTTTTGCAACAGGTGGTTCGCTTGCACGGGATTCCTGAGAACATTGTATCTGACAGAGGAGTTCAGTTTGTGTCTAGATTTTGGAGGACTTTCTGTTCCAAGCTGGTAATTCAGTTGTCCTTCTCCTCTGCTTTTCACCCTCAGACCAATGGGCAGACAGAGAGAACAAACCAGACCTTGGAGTCGTATTTGAGATGTTTTATTTCCGCTGATCAGGATGATTGGGTTTCATTTTTGCCCTTGGCCGAATTTGCTTTAAATAATAGAGCTAGTTCTGCCACTTTGATGTCACCTTTTTTTTGTAACTTTGGGTTTCATCCTCGATTTTCTTCAGGGCAGGTGGAGCCTTCTGCCTGCCCAGGTGTTGACACTGTGGTGGAGAGAATGCACCAGATCTGGGACCAAGTGGTGGATAAGTTATCTCTCTCCCAGGAAAAGGCCCAGCGGTTTTCCAATCGACATGGGACCATTGGTCCCCAGTTTAAGATTGGTGATATGGTGTGGTTATCATCAAAAAATATTGCTATGAAGGTAGCTTCTCCTAAGTTTAAGCCTAGATTTATTGGACCTTACAAGATTTTGGAGATTATTAATCCGGTCTCTTTTCGTTTGGCTCTTCCTGTCACATTTAAAATCCATAATGTGTTCCATAAGTCCTTGTTGAAGAGGTTTGTTGAACCAGTTGTTCCTGGGGTGGCACCTCCGGACCCTGTATTGGTTGAAGGTAACATGGAATATGAGGTAGAGAAAATACTGGATTCCCGTCTGGCTAGACGGAGACTCCAGTATTTGGTTAAGTGGAAGGGTTATGGTCAGGAGGATAATTCCTGGGTCTCTGCCTCTGATATTCATGCCAAAAGATTGGTGCGTGCCTTTCATCGGGCTCACCCTGATCGCCCTGGTGGCGTGGTTGAGGGTTCGGTGACCCCTCCTCAAGGGGGAGGTACTGTTGTGAGTTCATTTTCCCCTTCGTCACTGAGGTCTGGTGAACTCCCTATTCTGGTAAAGGAAGGTAATGAGCCTGATTATCAGGCACCTGAGCCTAATGATGATGACTAGCTGAGTGGAGTCACGGACTGGATATAAGGCTGCCGACGCCCTTCTTCCCTGCGGGTGACTTCTCTGTGGACTTCTAGGAGACCAGTCTGATTCCTGCTCCTCTAAAGCTAAGTTTTCTGCTTTGCCTTTTAGCATTTGTGTTTTGTTTTTGTTTGCCTTGCTTTTCTGGATTCTGCCATTCCCTGCTGGGGTGAGCTGAATCTCCTTTTGCCGGTTGCTCTGTCTTCAGAATATTCCTGAGTACTGACATAGTCTTTTTGAAGCCTAGCATCTTCAGGGCCTTTTTCACTGTCAGTCTGTTGGCTCTTATTTTCATAGGGTTTTTCACGGATTGCAGACAGCAGCCTTCCTGTCCTTTCCTACCTAGTTAGCTTGGGCCCCGTCTTTGCTCAGTCTATCTTTCTGTCTGTGTTGTGTTCTTTCTTCTTGCTTCACCGTCATTATATGTGGGGGGCTGCCTTTTGCTTTGGGGTCTGCTCTGGGGCAGTTTAGATTTCCCTTTCTGTCTTTAGGCTATTTAGTCCTCCGGCTGTGATCGAGGGGTCTAGGGCATCATAGGAACCCCCCACGGCTACTGCTAGTTGTGTTGATAGGTTCAGGGGTCTGCAATCCGATAGCTGCCAACCTCTCTGGTTTTCTGGACTTAGCTAGCATTTCTGTTTTTGCCTCCTACGGTGACTCAATCATAACACCCGGCTATAAAAGGTTTGCATGGCCGCTCGGCCATGCGCTAGTATAGACTCTAGTTGCTAACTGTGTGAATGATGATGGATGTATGGACTTGCAAATGACTCATTAAGATTCCCCTCCCTCTGATATTACGTGTGTAGATAGGGAACTAGTGTTAGAGTCAGCGCCAGCCAGTGGCAAGCTACAGGCCACAATACTCATCCTCCACAGTGCTAGCGTCCGACAGTGCGCCTGCTACCAGGCATTGTCGTATAGCGGCAGTGTCTGTCGCTGTGCTGCAGTCTGCAGCTCTTCTTGGCATCTGCAGTTGCGACACCGCACGCACGGTAGGTCTAGACGGATGTGGACTCTGTGTCTTGGATCAAGTCCTGTGACCATATACCGTGCGTGCATTCCTCTGAGTCCTGTGACGTCAACAGGCTCAGCCTTTGTGTTTAACACCTCGGCGACTCTGTGAAGGAACAGAGATCGTCCAGAGCACTCTGGGTGACGTTCAACCCGCGTGCGTTATACCGCCATATAGCGCGTCTGCCATTACATAGCAGCAGTGTAACATCTTCTGCACGGTGGACCCCGCACTTATTATTTATTATTTAGTGCATTCCGCCGTCCCTAACATATATAATATATGAGTTTCACTTTATGTATTGAAGAACTGAAATAAATTAAATTTTTGATGATATTCTAATTTTGTGAGATGCACCTGCCTAACAAATATTTAGGCCTTGGGCAAATAGAGGGAGAAGAAGTTTGAGAAAAAATAATGGTAGGCTGGCAGGAAGTGTAGTGGCCCAGTCCAGAGTGTGTCTGTCCCTTTAAGTAATCCTGGATTGTGAGTGGCTTCTGTACACTACTGCTCACTCTCTAGCTGCCCTTCTACATTATTCCCTGCATTTGTGAGCTGTAATTCTCCATCTCTAGTAACCTCCATTTTAGATGCAATGCATTTCTCATTTGCTGTGTTCTAGCGCCATCTAATGGTGAACGTGTACAATGACTCATAATTATTGGTTTGTAAGGATCTGAGATGTGAATTTGGTCTCTTATTGGCCAGCTCCTAGTCACATGGTCAATAGGAGGAGCTGTTTTCCAGGCAAGTCTAGGATGTTCTTTAGTCTGAGGGATGCCTTCACGGAGAGCAAAACACACGTAGAGGCTGTGTTTACCTCAAGATCTCCTGCAGGCCTAAGAGCCTGAGTTCCCTCTCTAACCTGTACAGACATCATTCTAAAGTTTTTCTGACTGTATTCACCACAGTTTCTACATTCACCTATAAGTACTTGTGCACGTGCCGAGACACACTGTGGGGCTAACCCCAAGTACAGGTCTGTAACCTCTAATTGCTGCGTCTACCTCCTTCTGTAAACTACAAAAAGACACTGTCCAGTGCGCTTAAAGCTCCAGACCCCAATCACATCTCAGTATCTAAGTGTGGACTGTAATTGCCGTGGACTACCCTTGAGAGACTGTTCCTTATCTGTTCCAAGTTATAATTTCCATTCCTGCTAAAGTAAAAGCAACTGTTATCCCCTAGACCGGTGTGTGTCATAATTCCTTTCGGCTGCGGACACCGTGTAGGGGTGGATAGCAGGGAATGTTCGGCCTGGTCATTACAGAAGTACAAAAAAACATTTTGAGCGAGGTTTGGAGAGACACGCAATTTAGGATTTTGCATAGATCAATATTAGCCTTCAACTGTACAGGGGCGGACATACTGCATGTGCAGCCAGTGCGACTGCTCTGGGGCCCGGAGGTGGAGGGGGCCCCTGCAGGGCGGCTAATAATGAGGTAAATCTGGCCTGTTTATCCAGCCCTAAGGGGCCCCTGGCCAGTTTGCCCTCATGTGCGATGGGCAGGCAGCAATCCCTGCAGCTTCACTGCTTGCAAGAGATGAAAGCGGAGCAGAGCTGCAGCGATCCATCCTGCTTCCTGCCCGAGCTTCCTGTGTCACACAGTAGTCAGCAGCGCATCTGGATGACATCATCATTCAGCGCTGCAGTTATAAGAGGAAGCTGACGGTGATGCTGCGTGATAGCGTACGGAGAGGTGAGTGGTGCTGTGTGTGTATGTGTGTGTTTGTGCGTGCATAGTGCTGCGGGAGAACATGCAGAAAGGTGAATGGTGTTGTGTATGTCTGTGTGTAGGTGGAGGAGAGGGCAATGATGGGAGTGGTGGAAAGGGCAATAATGGGGGTGGTGGGGGAGGAGGAAATGATGGAGGTGGTGGAATGGGCAATGATGGGGATGGTGGGGGAGGAGGAAATGGAGGTGGTGGAATGGGCAATGATGGGGGTGGTGGGGAGAAGACAATGATGGTCGCAGTGGAAAGGACAATGATGAGGGTGGTGGGGGAGGAGGAAATAATGCAAGTGGTGGGGAGAAGGCAATGATGGAGGTGGTGGAAAAGACAATGATGGGGGTGGTGGAATGGGCAATGATGGGGGTGGTCGTGGAAAGGACAATGATGGTAGTGGTGGAAAGGGCAATAATGAGGGTGGTGGGGGAGGAGGAAATGATGGAGGTGGTGGAATAGCCAATGATGGGGTGGTGAGGGAGAAAGCAATGATGGAGGTGGTGAAGAGGGCAATGATGGGGGAGAGGACAATAATGGGATGCGGGGGGAGGAGGACAATGAGGGGTGTGGGAGATTGGGATGGGAGGAAGGAGGATTTAGAATGGAATTAGGAACGGGGAGGTGGAGGAAGACGTTATCGCTTATTGTGTCTAACACAGTCCCTTAGTATATAGTGTACTCACTTATTATGTATAGCACAGTCTCTTAGTATATAGTCTACTCACTTATTATTTATAGCACAGTCCCTTAGTATATAGTGTACTTACTTATGTATAACACCATCCTTAGTTACATAGTTTCCTCTTTAGTTATGTATAACACCGACCCGTATTACGTACCAAACTCTACTGCCTCTTACATAGTGTATTCTTATTATTTTTGTTATTCACTGTACCCTCTTTTATTACATAGTCCCCTCTCTTGTTAGATATAAAATGACTGCTGATGGAGGAGCCGGTGTTCAGATGACCAGTCCATCAGCTCCTCCATTAGAAAAGAATCTTTCCCATGCTCCACCAGCCTTCAATGCATTATACATCTAACAAGACAGAACAGTATGTAATATAAAAGAGGGCTCTATATAATCCAATATGTAAGGTACGGTACTGTACATGACAAGAGAGGGCACTGTATAATAAGGGACAGCAATATACATAATAAAGGAGACTATAATATATACACATGCATGTGTGTATTTGACTATACCTATACTGTATATATACAGTGGGGAAAAAAAGTATTTAGTCAGTCAGCAATAGTGCAAGTTCCACCACTTAAAAAGATGAGAGGCGTCTGTAATTTACATCATAGGTAGACCTCAACTATGGGAGACAAACTGAGAAAAAAAAATCCAGAAAATCACATTGTCTGTTTTTTTTTCATTTTATTTGCATATTATGGTGGAAAATAAGTATTTGGTCAGAAACAAGCAATCAAGATTTCTGGCTCTCACAGACCTGTAACTTCTTCTTTAAGTGTCTCCTCTTTCCTCCACTCATTACCTGTAGTAATGGCACCTGTTTAAACTTGTTATCAGTATAAAAAGACACCTGTGCACACCCTCAAACAGTCTGACTCCAAACTCCACTATAGTGAAGACCAAAGAGCTGTCAAAGGACACCAGAAACAAAATTGTAGCCCTGCACCAGGCTGGGAAGACTGAATCTGCAATAGCCAACCAGCTTGGAGTGAAGAAATCAACTGTGGGAGCAATAATTAGAAAATGGAAGACATACAAGACCACTGATAATCTCCCTCGATCTGGTGCTCCACGCAAAATCCCACCCCATGGGGTCAGAATGATCACAAGAACGGTGAACAAAAATCCCAGAACCACGCGGGGGGACCTAGTGAATGAACTGCAGAGAGCTGGGACCAATGTAACAAGGCCTACCATAAGTAACACACTACGCCACCATGGACTCAGATCCTGCAGTGCCAGACGTGTCCCACTGCTTAAGCCTGTACATGTCCGGGCCCGTCTGAAGTTTGCTAGAGAGCATTTGGATGATCCAGAGGAGTTTTGGGAGAATGTCCTATGGTCTGATGAAACCAAACTGGAACTGTTTGGTAGAAACACAACTTGTCGTGTTTGGAGGAAAAAGAATACTGAGTTGCATCCATCAAACACCATACCTACTGTAAAGCATGGTGGTGGAAACATCATGCTTTGGGGCTGTTTCTCTGCAAAGGGGCCAGGACGACTGATCCGGGTACATGAAAGAATGAATGGGGCCATGTATCGTGAGATTTTGAGTGCAAACCTCCTTCCATCAGCAAGGGCATTGAAGATGAAACGTGGCTGGGTCTTTCAACATGACAATGATCCAAAGCACACCGCCAGGGCAACGGAGTGGCTTCGTAAGAAGCATTTCAAGGTCCTGGAGTGGCCTAGCCAGTCTCCAGATCTCAACCCTATAGAAAACCTTTGGAGGGAGTTGAAAGTCCGTGTTGCCAAGCGAAAAGCCAAAAACATCACTGCTCTAGAGGAGATCTGCATGGAGGAATGGGCCAACATACCAACAACAGTGTGTGGCAACCTTGTGAAGACTTACAGAAAACGTTTGACCTCTGTCATTGCCAACAAAGGATATATCACAAAGTATTGAGATGAAATTTTGTTTCTGACCAAATACTTATTTTCCACCATAATATGCAAATAAAATGAAAAAAAAACAGACAATGTGATTTTCTGGATTTTTTTTTCTCAGTTTGTCTCCCATAGTTGAGGTCTACCTATGAAGTAAATTACAGACGCCTCTCATCTTTTTAAGTGGTGGAACTTGCACTATTGCTGACTGACTAAATACTTTTTTTCCCCACTGTATATAATATAATGTGTAGCTTCGTTGCCATAAAAGGAGGGGGGCACATTTCTTGCACAGGGGCCCCAAGCTGTCAGTGTCCACCCCTGCTTCAACATACTGTGACAAAGTCACTGACAAGGTACTAGAGGGGAGATATGTAGCACTGAGGTGGTTAGCTTCAGTAATATAAACCTAGAAAAAAATCAACCAGCACACTAAGTGATGTGAGGGGTTAATCAATCAATCAATCAAATTTATTATCGCCAAGTACATATTACATATATACAAGGAATTCTTTGTGGCAAAGAGGCAACATAATATATAACAACAGCTACAACAAGTAACATCTAACAAGACAGATACAGTATATAGTCTACACATGACGATTTAATTGTTGAACAGAGAGTGGATAGAAGCTGTTCATATGGCAGTTGGTGCTGCATTTGGGGACTCTGAAGCGACGTCCTGAAGGGAGTAGTTGGAATGAGGAGTGTCCCGGGTGAGAGGGATCGGATGAAATTTTCAATGCGTGGGATCGAATACTCTTATCATAAAGATCCTGGATTTTAGGCAGGGGGGAACCTATAATTAAAGATCCTGGATTTTAGGCAGGAGGGAACCTATAATTCTTGTTTAGTGCTAGAATGATTGAACAGCTATAGAGTGGGAGACATCCAGATGATAAGTATCCAGCTTTCTAGAGCATTTGAGTGTGGTTGAATCTGAAGGTGCAAGCTCTGGAGATGTGCTTTGGTGTTAAGGAAAGCTGTGCTTGTGTCATGCTTACCGCTCCCGCTGGTCCCACGCTCGCCGCCTCCACCGCGCGCTCGGCTCCTGCCGCGTCCTCCTCTTGCTCCACGCTGCCTGTGGCCTCCGGGCGCGCCCGCCGGCACTCCAGCCTCTTGCCCCGCAGTCAGCCTGACTGCTCTGCCCGGGGCACACGCGCAGCTCACACCCCGGGTCCCAACACTGGCGAGCCGGTCCTCTCTCCGCCCCCATGACCCTGCTGGTCCGACCCGGAACTCATGTCCCTATAAAAGGCAGCCTCTCCTCTGGATCGCTGCCTGATCGTCTATGGTATTCCATGACTGACTCTCGGGTCCACCTAAATCCTGCCTAGCACCCAGCCTTGCCTTAGATTGCCGCCTTTTTTCTCTTGCTGAACTCTCACCGCCTTTGCATTTTCTTCCAGAGTCCGCCGGTCCAGTCCTTTCCTGCCTCCTCCCGTGTGTGCCTCTCCTGTCTGTCCCTGCCTGCTCCTGTGTCCCGGTCTTCCTCTCCATATAGTCCTGCAGCTGTTCTTCCTGTGTCCTTCGGACGGTCCTGTCTGCTTTCCACCCCGGTGACTGACGGTCTACTCCAGTTGTCCCCAAGGTATCAGCTTCCGCGGCGATAGTCTCCTCCGGGCCTGCCCCAAATGCTCCCTGTATAGGGGGTGGTACACCTGGCCCGCTCACCCGGGGGTAGGTTCGTCGTCGCGGTCCTGTGGGTTCACCCTTGGAGTCCTTCCAGCCTCACAGAACGATCAGGTCATGGACCCCGCTGGTACCCCGACCCCGACCCAGAAGGAACTTTTGTTCCTACGGGAAAATCAGACGAGGATCATGTCTTTCCTCAAGACCATGGAGTCCCGCCTCTCGTCGTTGCAGGCCTCGGATCCAGGGAGTGCCAGCCAGATCGCTGGTCTCCAACAGGAGCTTGCCCAGCTGCGCGACACTCAGGCTCACATCCTGAATTACATGGCCTCGGTGGATAACCACCTGCTTGCCCTCCAGACCGCGTCCGCAGCCCCGGCACAGCCTGCGGTTCCGCTCCCATCTCCTCGTTTGGCTAAACCCCCGCGATACAGTGGCGACCCCAAAATGTGTAGAGGGTTTTTAAATCAGTGCCAGCTACACTTTGAATTGCTGCCACACCAGTATCCCACCGATCGAGCCAAGGTGGCGTTTATTGTGTCCCATTTAGAAGGAGAGGCCCTAGCTTGGGTTAACCCCGTCTGGGAACGAGATGACCCATTAGTTGCTCAACTCTCCTCTTTCCTGGACACCTTTCGTAAGGTGTTTGATGAGCCAGGCCGCCTGGCCTCTTCCACAGAATCTCTGTTCAATCTGCACCAGGGCGCGCTCTCGGTAGGTCAGTACGCCATTCGGTTTCGCACCCTGTCCTCAGAGTTGGGCTGGAACAATGAGGCCTTGGTGGGAGCCTTTTGGCGGGGCCTCTCAGGTCGAATCAAGGATGAGTTGGCGGGTCGTGATACTCCCACCTCTCTGGAGGACCTGATCTCTTTGGCCACCCGCATCGACCTACGCTTTCCAGAACGATCTCGAGAGCTCGCCAGAGAGAGAAGGCCTCGTGCTCCACCGGCTGCCCGTAGTCCACCCCGTTCCCGCCCAATGTCTGCTTCCTCGGTCCTGGTACCAGAACCCATGCAAGTGGATCGCCTCAAACCGGTAGAGGAGCGTCGGAGAGAAAGGGTCGAACAGAGGCTCTGTTTCTATTGTGGGAGTGCGTCTCACTTTCTTCGTTCTTGCCCCATTCGTCCAGGAAACACCTCCGCCTAGGACAGGTAAGAGAGGCCTCCCTAGGTAATTGTGACTCCTCTCTACCCTTGACTCTTTCTGTCCTTTTGCATCTAGGTACTAGGCGTTTTTCTGAATGGGCCTATATTGATTCTGGGGCAGCCGGTAACTTCATCCAACTTGAGGCAGTTAGGAGACTTCGGATTCCTGTCAGATCCCTGGAGACCCCTCGGCAGATTGCGTCGGTCGATGGCCAACCCCTCTGGGAGTCCGTTTCTCAGGTCACTGAAGAAGTGGAACTTCAGGTCGGAGCCTTGCACCGGGAGAAGATAGTATTTTATGTGCTGCCTTCCTTATCCCATACCATTCTTTTGGGCCTTCCCTGGCTAAGAACACACGAACCTGTCCTGGACTGGCGTTCTGGAGACATCCTGCGCTGGGGCCAACCTTGCCAAAATAAGTGTCTGCTCACCGTACAGCCGCAAGATTCCTCACGTTCTAGGTTGACGTCTACCGAGCTACCTTCCGCCTATCGGGCCTTTTTGGACGTCTTTGACAAGAAGGAAGCAGAGAATCTGCCTCCACATCGTCCATATGACTGCCCCATCGACCTTGTCTCCGGTTCCACGCCGCCTCGTGGTCGAATCTACCCGCTGTCCCCTTCCGAGACTCAGGCTATGTCTGAATACGTCCAGGAAAATCTGGCCAAAGGCTTTATTCGCAAGTCGTCCTCACCCGCGGGAGCCGGATTCTTTTTTGTCAAGAAGAAGGATGGGTCCCTTCGTCCCTGTATAGACTATAGAGGTCTCAATGATATCACCATTAAGAACAAATACTCCCTTCCTCTTATTCCAGAGCTATTTGACCGTCTACGGGGTGCAAGGATCTTCACGAAATTAGATCTCCCGGGGGGCCTACAATCTGGTCCGGATCCACTCTGGTGATGAATGGAAGACCGCCTTCAACACCCGAGACGGCCACTATGAGTACCTGGTTATGCCCTTCGGCTTGTGCAATGCTCCCGCAGTGTTCCAAGAATTTGTTAATGACATATTCCGAGACCTTCTCTACGTCTGCGTGGTGGTTTACTTGGACGACATCCTGGTGTTTTCCCCGGATCGGTCTACGCACAGAAAAGATGTACGCCAAGTCCTACTTCGTCTGAGAAAACATTGTCTCTATGCCAAACTTCAAAAATGCGCCTTCGAACAGTCGTCACTGCCGTTCTTGGGTTACATCATTTCCGACTCTGGCTTGTGCATGGACCCTGGAAAAGTGACCGCCGTACTCAATTGGCCGCGTCCCCAGGGAATCAAGGCAATCCAGCGGTTCCTGGGATTTGCCAACTATTATCGGCAGTTTATTCCACACTTTTCCTCTCTGACCGCTCCAATCTCCGCTTTGATCCGTAAGGGAGCCGATCCTCACCACTGGTCTACCGAAGTCGAGAACGCCTTCCGAACCTTGAGGCAAGCCTTTGCCACAGCTCCCGTGCTACACCGTCCAGAGGCTAACAAGCCATTCACACTCGAAGTGGATGCCTCTGCCACCGGAGCCGGTGCGGTTCTCTCTCAGAGATCTCCTTCCGGACAGTTGGTCACCTGCGACTTTTTCTCCAAGACGTTCTCCCCTTCAGATAGAAACTATACCATCGGAGACAGAGAACTGCTCGCCATTAAGCTAGCCTTGGAGGAGTGGCGATATCTTCTGGAAGGAGCCGTACACCCACTCCAGATCTTCACTGACCACAAGAATCTAGCATATATTCAGTCTGCACAAAGGCTTAACCCTCGGCAGGCCAGATGGGCGCTATTCTTTACCCGGTTCGATTTTGAGCTCCATTTTCGTCCTGGTGATAAGAACCTCAAAGCGGATGCCTTATCCCGATCCTTTCTGGTCTCTGATAAAGAGGAGGAGCCTTCACACATAGTGGAGCCTAGCAAGCTTATCGTAGTTGATCCTGTTAGCCTGACTTCCTTACCTCCCGGCAAAACTTTTGTCCAAGACAACGACAGGAGGCGAGTTTTACATTGGGGTCATGCCACCAAGTTAGCCGGCCACGTCGGTCTCAAGAAAACGCACTCCCTCGTCTCTTGCTTTTATTGGTGGCCCTCCCTGCCTCAAGATGTCTGAAGTTTCATCGCCTCTTGCCCGTCTTGTGCCAAGAACAAGGTTCCCCGGCAGCGACCCTCTGGTCTCTTGCACCCACTTCCGGTTCCCTCGGCCCCGTGGCAACACATTGCGATGGATTTTATTACGGATCTGCCTCAGTCCTCGGGCCACACCGTCATTTTTGTGGTCGTGGACCGCTTCTCCAAGATGGCCCACTTCACCCCTCTACCAGGATTACCTTCCGCTCTCGAACTGGCAAGAATTTTCATATCTCATATCTTCCGGATCCATGGCTTCCCCAAGCACATTGTCTCGGACAGAGGGGTTCAGTTTACCTCGCGATTCTGGAGGGCCCTATGCAAGATGATGGAAGTAACGCTGGACTTTTCCTCCGCTTACCATCCTCAATCTAATGGCCAAACGGAGCGTACGAACCAAACTCTCGTGACGTATCTCCGACATTTTTCCAATGCCCACCAGAACGATTGGTCCAGCTTGCTCCCCTTGGGCTGAGTTCGCTTACAACAACCATCCCAGCGAATCCTCCACCAATTCACCCTTCTTTATTGTCTACGGGCAACATCCTGGTGTACCTCTGCCTGTACTCCCGGCCTTGGGTGTGCCGGCGGCCAATCTTCTGACCGAGGAGTTCTCCAGGGTCTGGCAGGAGACCAAAACCGCACTTGAATGAGCATGTGACAGATTCAAGAGACATGCCAACAAAAGACGCCTAGATTCTCCGTTGTACCATCCTGGGGATCAAGTTTGGCTATCCTCAAAATTTGTCCGTCTCAAAATTCCCTCTTATAAACTGTGCCCCCGGTACATCGGACCTTTTGAGATTTTAGCCCGTATCAATGATGTTGCCTACAAGTTAAGACTCCCCACTTCGCTATGAATTCCTAACTCATTCCATATGTCCCTCTTGAAACCGGTCGTACTCAATCAGTTCCACGCTTCTGCTGGCCGCGCCCCCGCGCCCGTTTCCGCACAGGATATTTTTGAGGTTAAGGAAATTCTTGCTATGAAAAGGTCCAGAGGTAAAACCCTTTTCTTAATTGACTGGAAGGGTTTTGGTCCAGAGGAGAGATCTTGGGAGCCCCGGGAGAACATTCAAGCCCCTCAAATTTTAGCTAAGTTCCTTTCCGACCTTAAGAGGAGGGGGCGTAAGAGGGGGGGTACTGTCATGCTTACCGCTCCCGCTCCCACTGGTCCCACGCTCGCCGCCTCCACCGCGCGCTCGGCTCCTGCCGCGTTCTCCTCTGGCTCCACGCTGCCCGTGGCCTCCGGGTGCGCCCGCCGTTCCAGCGCGCCCCTGCAGCTGGCGGGCGCCCGCCGGCACTCCAGCCTCTTGCCCCGCAGTCAGCCTGACTGCTCTGCCCGAGGCGCACGCGCAGATCACACCCCGGGTCCCAACACTGGCGAGCCGGTCCTCTCTCCGCCCCCATGACCCTGCTGGTCCGACCCGGAACTCATGTCCCTATAAAAGGCAGCCTCTCCTCTGGATCGCTGCCTGATCGTCTATGGTATTCCATGACTGACTCTCGGGTCCACCTAAATCCTGCCTAGCACCCAGCCTTGCCTTAGCTTGCCGCCTTTCTTCTCTTGCTGAACTCTCACCGCCTTTGCATTTTCTTCCAGAGTCCGCCGGTCCAGTCTGTTCCTGTCTCTCCCTGCCTGCTCCTGTGTCCCGGTCTTCCTCTCCATATAGTCCTGCAGCTGTTCTTCCTGTGTCCTTCGGACGGTCCTGTCTGCATTCCACCCCGGTGACTGACGGTCTACTCCAGTTGTCCCCAAGGTATCAGCTTCCGCGGCGATAGTCTCCTCCGGGCCTGCCCCAAATGCTCCCTGTATAGGGGGTGGTACACCTGGCCCGCTCGCCCGGGGGTAGGTTCGTCGTCGCGGTCCTGTGGGTTCACCCTTGGAGTCCTTCCAGCCTCACAGCTTGTTCCTGAAGTGGGCGAATTCGCGTAGCAACAAGGACTATACCATACGTTATGTTTTTGTTTTCTGTTAGGCCGGTCTTGTTTTGCTAACATTGCACTGGTTTTATGCTGTATTTTGAATAAAACCAGTGGAAGATTTAAAGAGACAGTGTTCCTATGTCTACCTCTATGTGCAGCTGAGTGAGCCTGTCTTCCACAATACCAATATCTAGAACAATGAGAGACTGTCTGACACATTGCCCAAAAGGTAAACTTAGGGATTCAGATTTATTACATGGACTATGGAGTTGCCCTACAATACAATAATTTATTAAAGACATAAAGAATATGATGGAAAGTATGGGCATTGGAAACATTGGAAAAGGTTCATTTTCCATTATTGAAAGGGTAATGGAGACACACAACAGAAAGGGAATGGGACACTAAATTCAATGTTCCTCTCACTATGTCTAATAGCCAAAAGAAGCCTATTAAAGCACTGGTTAAATGAATCCATTACAAATCGGAAAGCTACAATAGGTCAAATGAAAGCTGTTTCATTTGGAATGGATGAAAGTATAACGCTGTAACAAAAAAGTATAAAATCGCTAATGACAAAATGGAAATGCTTTTTACTCAAACACTATAAAAATGAAGAGCTTCATGGAATTATGAAACCCTTTGATGAGACCAGTTGGTACATACTGGAGACCATGGGTGGAACATTGGTGTCATATAAAATATTAAAAGCTCTGCACACCACACTATAAGAGGTTTTCACCCCCTTCCTCCTCCTCTGTCACACAGAATTGCAATACAATACAAGAGCTAAGAATTTTAGCTGACTTTATGTGAATTGCACAGTTTAACACATGGGAAATGAGTAAAACTGTGATGTATAGATTGGAGACAAAGGGAAGTGGCAATCTTAATTAACATGCATGCAGCTCAGTCTAGACATAGGACCCCTGCAGTGGAAAAATTAGGATGTCTTTTGTGTGTAGACAAAGAGTTATAGTTTGTACAGGTAATTTAGACTTAGAAGACTTAGAATAGACAGGTGATGGCTTTTCAGAAGGATGGATAGCAATAAGGTACCTGTGTTTACACAAAAATAGCAAAGTGTGGAAGGATCTTTGTCCACAGAAAATGCATTTTGAATTCAAGTGATACTGTGGTTTACTGCAAGGAAACTGCTACAATAGCTAGCCCAGACATATGTCTCCAAAAGTAAATTATAAACACTGAAGTTTTTATCTAATAGTGATCAATTTGTATCAATCTAATAGTGATGCGACATACCTTTTCAGCTTCATAGAAGATAGATAGGTTTTCCTAATTGCAACTCCTGCCTGTAGGTCGCAAATCGATAACAGGCAAATCTCTGAAAGCAGTCAAGTCATTTTTTATCTCTGGGGAAAGATAAAATCCCCATGAAAAATATGGCGGTGATCTCAAACTTCTGCGATCATCAGGAGTGGAAATTATAGCATAAGTTGGTGGATTTCATAAAATCCTGAAGAGCTGAGGAAATTCCGCAACTCGGCCCATGTCAGGTCAACATGGTCATCATGGACGAGTCTAACCCAGGTACTGATAAAAGGTCAAGACTAGAGATGAGCGACTTTGCCTTTTTTAGGGTCGAGTCGGGTTTCATGAAAGTCGAGTCGAACGAAATCGGCCGACTATCGGGAAAAGTTGAAGGTCCGACTGAAACACGAAACCCAATGCAAGTCAATGGGAAAGCAAAGTTGTCAGGGAGTGGAGGACAGTAAACACACCTACAGTGCCCTTCAATGCCAACGGCATTAATTCTTAACACTTAAGCTTGTCAACCTTAATTTGCTTTATAATAATAGTTATGCATTAAAAACTGGGGGTTATTTGGCTAAAGTTGTGGGGGGGAGGGGTAGCGCTGGCTCCAGGTTTTCATGTGCCCCGGGCGAAAGAGTGTCAGTGGGCACACATACCACAATTCATGATGCTCCGATACGGCAGAGAAATATTTGTATAGTGCAATGACAAATACTTAACTTCTTACATTACATGACTGATATCTATTTTAAATTCTTCAATAGCTCAAAAACCGGACAGTATATTCCTCCTTACAGTATTATGGCCACCACCTAGTGCGCCATACAGAATAATGAGCCCCATATATTGCTCCATACAGAATAATTGGTCCCATATAATGTTCCATACAGTATATGATGAGCTCCACATAATGCTACAGTATATGATGGTCCTCATATAATGTGCCATACAGTATAGGACGGTCCCCATAGAGTAGAATGAGCCCCACATATTGCTCCATACAGTATAATGAGTCACATATAAAGCTCAATACAGTATATGATGGGCCCCATATATTGCTCCATACAGAATGGGCTCCATATAATGCTCCATATCCTATATGATGCCCCATAAATAATGAACCTCATATAATGTTCCAGTATATGATGGGCCCCATGGATGATGCTCCATTGTATGATGGTCTATATTATGCTCCATATATAATGGGCCCCATATGATGCTCTAGTATATGATGGGCACCATATGATCCTCCAGTATATGATGGGCCCCATGGATGATGCTTTATTGTATGATGGTCCTATATTATGCTCCATATATAATGGGCCCCATGTGTTGCTCCAGTATATGATGGGCCCCATGGATGATGCTCCAGTGTATGATGGGCCTATACACTGTGTGCAGAATTATAAGGCAAATGAGTATTTTGATCATCCTTTTCATACATGTTGTCGTACTCCAAGCTGTATAGGCTTGAAAGCCAACTGCCAATTATGTAAATCAGGTAATTTGCATCTCTGTAATGAGGAGGGGTGTGGTCTAATGACATCAACACCTTATATAAGGTGTGCTTAATTATTAGGTAACTTCCTTTCCGTTGGCAAAATGGGCCAGAAGAGATTTGACGGACTCTGAATAGTCAAAAATTGTGAGATGTCTTGCAGAGGGATGCAGCAGTCTTGAAATTGCCAAACTTTTGAAGCGTGATCACTGAACAATCAAGCGTTTCATGGCAAATAGCCAACAGGGTCGCAAGAAGCGTATTGATAAAAAAAAGGCTCAAAATAACTGTCCATGAATTGAGGAAAATCAAGCGTGAAGCTGCCAAGATGCCATTTGCCACCAATTTTGCCATATTTCAGAACTACAACATTACTGGAGTATCAAAAAGCACAAGGTGTGCCATACTCAGGGACATGGCCAAGGTAAGGAAGGCTGGAAAACGACCACCTTTGAACAATGAACAAGAAACATAAGATAAAAACTGGGCCAAGAAATATGTTAAGACAGTTTTTTGTAAGGTTATTTGGACTGATGAAATGAGAGTGACTCTTGATGGGCCAGATGGATGGGCCCGAGGCTGGATCAGTAAAGGCCAGAGAGCTCCACTCTGTCTCAGACGCCAGCAGGGTGGAGGTGAGGTACTGGTATGGGCTGGTATCATCAAAGATGAACTTGTGGGACCTTTTCGGGTTGAGGATGGAATGAAGCTCAACTCCCAGACCTACTGCCAGTTTCTGGAAGACACCTTCTTCAACCAGTGGTACAGGAAGAAGTCGGTATAATTCAAGAAAAGCATGATTTTCATGCAGGCCAATGCTCCATCACATGCATCCAAATACTCCACAGCGTGGCTGCCCAGTAAAGTTCTAAAAGAAGAAAAAATAATGACATGGCCCCCTTGTTCACCTGATCTGAACCCCATAGAGAACCTGTGGTCCCTTATAAAATGTGAGATCTACAGGGAGACAAAACATTACACCTCTGGGGACAGTGTCAGGGAGGCTGTGGTGGCTGCTGCACGCAATGTTGATCGCAAACAGATTAAGCAACTGACAGAATGTATGGATGGAAGACTTTTGAGTGTCATCGTTAAGAAAGGTGGCTATGTTGGTCCCTTTTTTTTGGTTTTGAATGTCAGAAATGTTTATTTCTACATTTTGTGTTGTTGTTATATTTGTTTACCTGGTGAAAGTAAACAAGTGAGATGGGTATATATTTGGTTTTTATTAAGTTGGCTAATAGTTCTGTACAGTAATAGTTACCTGCACAAACAGATATCCTCCTAAGATAGCCAAATCTAAAAAAAACCCACTCCAACTTCCAAAAATATTAAGCTTTGATATTTATGAGTCTTTTCGGTTGATTGAGAACATAGTTGTTGTTCAATAATAAAAAGAATCCTCTCAAATACAACTTGCCTAGTAATAATTATGCAAAAAAGTATCAACCTATGGCCTTGTCAGATCACTCCCCTGTTATGGCGACCTTTAATTGGGAAAATGGCGGGAGAGGGGAACGGGCACCATGGTCGTTTAACACATTCTGGTTACCTATTATTCAAGCAAATGCTAGGATCCCTGACTTGCTAAAATAATTTTTTGCTATTAATGAGGGTACAGCCCACAGGGAAATAATATGGGATGCGTCTAAAGCTTATGTGAGAGGACTGTTGAGCTCGGAAGTGAATAGAGTTAGGCCATGTGCACACGATGCATTTTTCCTGCGGATACGCAGCGGATTTTACCACGCAGAAACGCTGCAGATCCACAAAGTGATTTACAGTACAACGTAAATCAATGCAAAAAAAAACCACTGTGCAGACGCTGCGGTTTTTTCCGTGCGGTTTTTGTGCTGTACAAAAAATGCAGCATGTCACTTCTTTTGTGCGGTTTTCCACCTGCTCCATTCTCCAAATCCGCAGGGGGAAATCCGCAATGGAAAACCACACAAAAACCACTGGAAAAGCGCAATAAAAACGGAAGAAATCCACAGGAAAAATGCAGGTCATTTGACCTGCGGATTTCTTCAAATCTGCGCGGAAAAATCCGCAGGAGGAAAATCTACATGTGCAGTTAGCCTTACAACTAAGTCTAGAGAATATGAGGAACTTTTACAGAAGGAAGCTATCTCTGCAGAATTGCAATATTTGAAAACTCCATCAGATATACGTTTTAATGCATTAAAGATGCGGAAAAACGATCAGCCCAACATAAGCTTTCAAAAGCTGCAGATAAACGATACTTCCGGCGGCAGATCTATTTTGGGGAAGGGGAGGGAACTGGACATCTGCTAGCTACCCTGATCAAGACTCAATCTGGCCCTACAATGGTAGCGGAGATAAAAAACAAAAATGGGGAACTAGAAAGATCTTCTGGGGCAATTCTAGCAACTTTTAGTGAGTTTTTTGAGACATTATATAATTTGCAGGGCGGGTTCTCTGACTAGTTGCTCATTAGCTTTTTGGGGACAGCTGGTCTGCCTACTCTGTCGGAATCGGAAGCTGTTGGGCTGGAGGCACCAATTAGTCTGGAGGAATTAGAGGAGGCTCTAGATTCTATGGCAGGGAATAAGACACCGGGGTCTGATGGGCTGCCTGTGGTGGTATATAAACAGTACTCAAATATAATGCTTCCACAGCTATTGAAGGTGATTGAGGCGGCTAGGGAAGATGGGCACTTGCCCTGGTCCTTGAATGAAGCAATCATAGTTGTGATCCCAAAGGCTGATAAGGATCCTTGTAACATAGTAACATAGTAACATAGTTATTAAGGTTGAAGGGAGACTTTAAGTCCATCTAGTTCAACCCATATCCTATCCTAACTTGCCCTAACATGTTGATCCAGAGGAAGGCAAAAAAAACCCATGTGGCAACAGTAAGCTTCACATTGGGGAAAAAAATTCCTTCCCGACTCCACATACGGCAATCAGACTAGCTCCCTGGATCAACGCAATATTAAGGAGACTAGTGTATATACCCTGTAATATTATACTTTTCAAGAAAGGCATCCAGTCCCTTCTTAAATTTTAGTAGTGAATCACTCATTACAACATCATATGGCAGAGAGTTCCATAGTCTCACTGCTCTTACAGTAAAGAATCCGCGTCTGTGAGTATGCTTAAACCTTCTTTCCTCCAGACGTAGAGGATGCCCCCTTGTCCCCGTCACAGGTCTAAGAGTAAAAAGATCATTAGAAAGGTCTTTGTATTGTCCCCACATATATTTATACATTGTAATAAGATCACCCCTAAGCCTTCGATTCTCCAAACTAAATAACCCCAAGTGTAATAACCTGTCTTGGTATTGCAGACCCCCTAGTTCCCTAATAACCTTGGTCGCTCTTCTCTGCACCCGCTCCAGTTCAACTATGTCTTTCTTATACACCGGAGACCAGAACTGTACACAGTATTCTAAGTGTGGTCGCACTAGTGACTTATATAGAGGTAAAATTATGTTCTCCTCATGAGCATCTATGCCTCTTTTAATGCATCCCATTATTTTATTTGCCTTTGCAGCAGCTGCTTGACTCTGGCCACTAAATGTGAGTTTGTCATACACCCAGGTCTTTTTCAGTGACTGTTTTGCCCAGTGTTTTACAATTAAGCACATAATTATTCAACTTGTTCGTTCTACCCAAGTGCATGACCTTACATTTATCCCCATTAAAGCTCATTTGCCATTTATCAGCCCAAGCTTCTAGTTTACATAAATCCTCCTGTAATATAAAATTGTCCTCCTCTGTATTAATTACCCTGCAGAGTTTAGTGTCATCTGCAAATATTGAAATTCTACTCTCTATGCCCCCTACAAGGTCATTAATAAATATGTTAAAAAGAAGCGGGCCCAAAACTGACCCCTGTGGTACCCCACTGCTAACCGTGACCCAGTCCGAGTGTGCTCCATTAATAACCACCCTTTGTTTCCTATCCCTGAGCCAGCTTTTAACCCACCTACACATATTTTCCCATATCCCCATTGTTCTCATTTTATGTATCAACCTTTTGTGTGGCACCGTATCAAAAGCTTTTGAAAAGTCCATGTACACCACGTCCACTGCATTCCCTTGGTCCAGTCCGGAACTTACCTCTTCATTAAAGCTTATCAGATTAGTCTGACAGGAACGGTCTCTTGTAAACCCATGTTGATATTGGGTCATAAGGTTATTCTTCTCCATATACTCCAGTATATTATCTCTTAGAAAACCCTCCAGGATTTTACCCACAGTTGAGGTTAAACTTACTGGCCTATAATTTCCAAGTTCAGTTTTTGTCCCCTTTTTAAATATTGGCACCACATTTGCTATACGCCAGTCCTGTGGTACAGACCCTGTTATTATGGAATCTTTAAAGATTAAAAATAGTGGTCTATCTATGACTGTGCTTTAATTCCTGCAGTACTCGGGGGTGTATCCCATCCGGGCCCGGGGATTTGTCAATTTTAGTGATTTGTAGACGCCGCCGTACTTCCTGCTGGGTTAAGCAGGTGACATTTAATGGAGAATTTTTATCCCTGATCATGTTATCCGTCGTGGGATTTTCTTGTGTAAATACTGTTGAAAAAAAGTTATTTAGCATATTGGCTTTTTCCTCATCCTCATCCACCATTTCACCCAGACTATTTTTAAGGGGACCAACACTATCATTTTTTAGCTTCTTACTATTTATGTAGTTAAAGAATATTTTGGGATTATTTTTACTTTCTCTGGCAATGAGTGTCTCTGTCTCAATCTTTGCTGTCTTGATTTGCTTTTTACAGAATTTATTTAATCTTCTGTATTTATTTAATGCCTCATCACTACCTACTTGCTTTAATTCTCTAAATGCTTTATTTTTATCTCTTATTGCGCCCCTTACAGCTCTATTTAGCCATAGTGGTTTCCTCCTATTTCTCGCATGTTTATTCCCATACGGTATATATTGTGCACAGGTCCTATTCAGGATGCTAATAAACGTCTCCCATTTTCTTTGTGTATTTTTATGTCTCAGGATATCGTCCCAGTTAATTGCACCAAGATCATCTCTCATCCGTTGGAAATTTGCCTTCCTGAAGTTTAGTGTCCTTGTAACCCCTCTACTACACATCTTATTAAAGGATACATGAAAACTTATTAATTTGTGATCACTATTACCCAAGTGACCCTCAACCCTTACATTTGATATGCGGTCTGGCCTGTTGGTTAATATTAGGTCTAGCAGTGCCCCCCCTCTTGTTGGGTCCTGAACCAGTTGTGAAAGGTAATTGTCTCTCATCGTTGTCAGAAACCTATTACCTTTGCTGGAACTGCAGGTTTCGGTTCCCCAATGTATTTCAGGGTAGTTGAAGTCCCCCATAATAATGACTTCTCCTTGAGTCGCTGCTTCATCTATTTGCTTTATGAGGATATTCTCTGTAGCTTCCATTATTTTTGGAGATTTATAACAAACCCCTATCAGTAATTTATTATTTTTCCCCCCTCCCCTTATCTCTACCCACAGGGACTCTAGTGGGTATACAGAGTCATACAGGCCTATCTCACTTTTAAACGTTGATGTCAAGATTTTTGCAAAGATTCTGGCGATGCGGCTGTCTAGAGTATTATCTAGTATTATTCATCCAGTTCAAACTGGTTTTGTGCCAGAGAAATCAACTGCAATTAATATCCGGCGGTTGTATTTAAATTTACAGATCCCATCAAAGGGAAAGGAACCTAGGGCTGTTGCATCTTTGGATGCTGCTAAAGCATTTGACAGTGTCAAATGGCCATTTCTGTGGGCTATATTAGCCAAGATGGGTTCCCGTAAAAATTTTATAGCCTGGATACAGCTGCTGTATTCGAGTCCAGAGGCCAAAATTAGAATTAATGGGGAGATCTCAAATACAATTAACTTACACAGAGGGCCCCCTGTCTCCCCTACTGTTTGCTCTGGCAATTGAGCCCTAGGAAGTAGTAATTCGGGCGACACCTGAAATTACGGGGTTTGGGTATGAGTCTTTGCAAGAAAAAATAGCGTTGTATGCTGATGATATGCTCTTGTTTTTGGGAGAGTGGCCGTCTTCTCTGAGGGTGGCAATGGAAGTCTTTGGATCCTTCGCAGTGATCTCTGGTTTATGTTTTAACTGGGAGAAATCTTCAATTATGCGGGTGGAAGATGCTCCTGAGAACTCCTTGGAATTGGCCGGACGATCAAATGTAGTCAAAGAGTTTAAATACTTGGGAATTCATATTGGGTATAATATACAAGATTTTAAGAGTTTAAACATTACCCCGCTACTTGCTAAATTTCAGCAAAAAGTAAAGGACTGGTGCAAGTTACCACTGAGTATTGTGGGAAGGGCAAACCTGGTAAAAATGGTTCTCATGCCACAAGCTTTGTATGACCTCCACAATGTACCCATTTGGATTCCTGGTCGAATCTTTTATCAGATAAACAGAATATTTAGAGAGCTTATCTGGAAGAGGAGTGCTCCTAGAATTCGGTTGGAGGTTTTGCGTACATCTAAAGAACTGGGGGGATTAGCAGTTCCTGGCCCGTTTCTGTATTATCTTGCAGCACAGTTGCAGCATTTCAGAGGATGGGGGGAGGAGGATTCCATCATGCAAAGTTCCTCGGGGTGTATGCTTACATGTGTAGTGGGAAAGGACTTACTGGTGCAGGCGTTAGACTCGGGGCGGTTCCGTCAGGGTCAAGCTATCAATAGTCCGACAATGAAGTGCATGTACAAGGTATGGAACATGGCCAAAGAAATATTGGGTATACAGGGAGTCATGGGGCATTCCCTGATCTGGAGAAACTTGACTTGTACAGAGCTAAATAAATTAGAGGGTTTTGAGCTTTGAGAGAGGAGAGGGCTTAAACTAGTATCACAGCTTTATTCTGAAGGGGAGTTTCGATCTTTTGAGGTTCTCAAACAGACATTTTCCATCCCTAATAAAAGATTTTTTCAATATCTCCAGCTGAGACATGCTTGTGAAGCACAACAGCGACTCGCTCCACTAGGTAATACAGCTAAAACTCCGCTGTTGGATAGAGTAGTGATGGGAGGAGGATCAAGAGGTATTATATCCATGATATATGCAACCATGTTGGAAAAGAGAGTGAAAAGTTTGGAGACGCTGAAGAATAAGTGGCAAGTTGATGTAGGTGATTCAACAGATGATGAATGGGAGGATGCATTGCAAGAAGTCATGAAAGTCTCGGTTAGCGAGGTGCAGAGAGTGTCGCATCTTTATTTGCTTCATCGAGTTTTTCGAGCCCCTGTATGGCTGTTGAAAATGGGCTATGCTAGAGAGGCAGATTGTTGGAAATGTGGAACGCCCAATGCGGATCTGATACACATGACCTGGAACTGTTCTCGGTTGCGTAGGTTTTGGGAAGGTGTGAATGATTTAATGTCAAATGGTACTAGACCCCAAAATGGCTCTTCTGGGGCGGCGGGAGACTTTGCTGCTTTCGGAGGAGCACCAGCTGGCAGTCTAAAGAATATTATATCAAGCTCGAAAAAGGGTGGCGGCTCACTGGAAGGGATCTTCTGTACCCACAGTCACGGAAGTTACCGATGCAGTTAATAATAATATAGATATGGAAAAATATGTGTATCAAAAGAGAAGAACAACTAAGAAATGGGAAGATATGTGGGCACCTTGGTTGGACACACCCGGGTTGGCGCCTTCTAGATTAACATGGATGAGAGCGCTGAGGAGGCTATAACCCAAAAATTGTAGCTGTGAGAGACTAAATGCATCAGGAGAGACGAGAGGTGTTTTTTCGGGTGAGGGTGGGGGGTGAGTTGGGAGGGATTTTTGTGGGGTTCTATTGTGTTTATGTAATACAATATTTGGGGAATATCCTGTATATGACTACCTGTTTTTCAATTTTTGAAAATGTTTAATAAAAAATTACCTGATATAAAAAAATAAATATGCAAACAGTGTATAATTCTCCATATATAATGGGCCCCATTTATAATGTGCAGGTGTATAATGGGCCCCATGGATGATGCTCCATTGTATGATGGGCCCCATTTATAATGGTCCAGTGTATGATGGGCCCATATAATGCTCCATATATAATGGGCCCCATATGATGCTCCAGTGTATAATGGGCCCTATCTATGATGCGCAAGTGTATGATGGGCCCCATATATAATACTCCAGTGTATAATGCTCTCCATTAGTGTTGAGCGTTACCGTTCGATACCCAAAAATATCGTATCGGATGGTATCGCCCGATACGAAAAAAATATCGGGTATCGCCGATTCCGATACCGGAAGTCCCATTCAAGTCAATGGGACTTCCGGTATCGGAATTAAAAAAAGGCCTTTATTTCCTTGTCGGCTAATTCTACATAATTGAAAACAAATAAGAATCATGTAGAATGTATTGTGGGAGGTGGAGGAGACTTTAAAAGCATAGTGGTTTATTAAAATCCCATGGCATAGCATTAATTCCAATTTTTTTTTTCAAGACGTTCGGAGTTAAAAAGATATTGACTATGTTAACTTTTTTATATTTAGTCAGAAATGTATGTTTCGCAACTTCCATGCTCTTCACCTTCTTTTGTACTTCTCCCACACTTTCTCCTTCATGATCCGCAGCAGTAGCATTTTTTCATCAACTTTTTCTTCACCTTATTCATCTTCTTCTTCTTCACCTTCTTCCCATTAATTTTTTTTTTCCATTCTTCATATTCTTCTTATTCAGCTATTATTAATTTTCATATGCTATTTCTTCATCTTCTTCCTATTCTTCTTTTTCTTCATTTTCTTATGGTGACAGGCATTCCTGTAGTACTTATCTATAAAAGTTATAAGATTACACCTTACGTTCTGCCTGTCACAAAAGATTTACAACAGGATTTGTCCGCGTTCAGTTTGGCCTGCAGCAGCAGGCATTTTCCAGGGGCACCACGAGGAGGAACGGACTCACCCCCATTTACTGCTTAGTCTTCTTCTGCTTATAATTTTGATTTCTTCTATGCTGATTTTTTGTCTTATGCTTAATGTTCTTCTGCTTTCTGTTCTTCTGCTTTTGCTTCTTCTGCTTCTTGTTCTTCTGTCTTTTGTTCTGTATCTTGGTGGTTGTCTTCATGTTCTTTGTCCTCTTGGTCTTATTATTTAAGGTCATATTTCTGGTCTTCTTTGGTGTGGTCTTCAGGGTCGTCATCATCAGGGTCATCGTCATGGAGATCAATAAGGATTACCAAAGACAATTTCAAAAAGCTTGATCTTGGAAATGTAGCAGAAGGTACAAGAAGGCTGAGAAACTGGCGAGAACCAGCAGACAGTGCTGGCACCCGGATGGGTAGCAGAAGGAACAAGAGCCAATGGCACTACCGAGGACCAACTGACGGTGCTGGACCACGGTTACTAAGCAGAAGGTACCTGTGCTAAAAAGCACTACTAAGGACCAGCTGACGGTGCTGGACCTCGGATACCGAGATGGAGGCACCTAGGCCAAAGGCTGTGGCGAGAACCAGCAGACAATGCTGGCACCCGGATGGGTAGCAGAAGGAACAAGAGCCAATGGCACTACCGAGGACCAACTGACGGTGCTGGACCACGGTTACTAAGCAGAAGGTACCTGTGCTAAAAAGCACTAACAAGGACCAGCTGACGGTGCTGGACCTCGGATACCGAGATGGAGGCACCTAGGCCAAAGGCTCTGGCGAGAACCAGCAGACAGTGCTGGCACCCGGATGGGTAGCAGAAGGAACAAGAGCCAATGGCACTACCGAGGACCAACTGACGGTGCTGGACCACGGTTACTAAGCAGAAGGTACCTGTGCTAAAAAGCACTACCAAGGACCAGCTGACGGTGCTGGACCTCGGATACCGAGATGGAGGCACCTAGGCCAAAGGCTCTGGCGAGAACCAGCAGACAGTGCTGGAACCCGGATGGGTAGCAGAAGGAACAAGAGCCAATGGCACTACCGAGGACCAACTGACGGTGCTGGACCACGGTTACTAAGCAGAAGGTACCTGTGCTAAAAAGCACTACCAAGGACCAGCTGACGGTGCTGGACCTCGGATACCGAGATGGAGGCACCTAGGCCAAAGGCTCTGGCGAGAACCAGCAGACAGTGCTGGAACCCGGATGGGTAGCAGAAGGTACCCATTGAAAGCAAAGTAGCCAGGCCGCAAGCCGGCCGCAGTTACCGAAACCCACAGTCCTACAGGGGGTCCATGTCCCATTGGCACTACGGATCCAGCCTTCAGTGCCAGTTCCCGCAGCCCACATAGGAGTCACCTAAACTGCAGGCACCGTAGAGTCGGCTAACCCGGCCGCAAGACGACAGGACAACGGATTGGTGGCATAGTGACCTTGACACTACCCGGAAACAGCAGGCGTGCTGGAACCAGGCTGGGCAACAGGGAGTCCCCGTGCCAAAGACACTGCCGAGAACCAGCTGACGGTGCTGGAACCCAGATGGGTAGCAAAAGCTACAAGAGCCAATGGCACTACCGAGGAACAGCTGACGGTGCTGGACCACGGTTACTAGGCAGGAGGTACCTGTGCTAGAAAGCACTACCAAAGACCAGCTGACGGTGCTGGACCTCGGATACCGAGATGGAGGCACCTAGGCCAAAGGCTCTGGCGAGAACCAGCAGACAGTGCTGGAACCCGGATGGGTAGCAGAAGGAACAAGAGCCAATGGCACTACCGAGGACCAACTGACGGTGCTGGACCACGGTTACTAAGCAGAAGGTACCTGTGCTAAAAAGCACTACCAAGGACCAGCTGACGGTGCTGGACCTCGGATACCGAGATGGAGGCACCTAGGCCAAAGGCTCTGGCGAGAACCAGCAGACAGTGCTGGAACACGGGTGGGTAGCAGAAGGTACCCATTGAAAGCAAAGTAGCCAGGCCGCAAGCCGGCCGCAGTTACCGAAACCCACAGTCCTACAGGGGGTCCATGTCCCATTGGCACTACGGATCCAGCCTTCAGTGCCAGTTCCCGCAGCCCACATAGGAGTCACCTAAACTGCAGGCACCGTAGAGTCGGCTAACCCGGCCGCAAGACGACAGGACAACGGATTGGTGGCATAGTGACCTTGACACTACCCGGAAACAGCAGGCGTGCTGGAACCAGGCTGGGCAACAGGGAGTCCCCGTGCCAAAGACACTGCCGAGCACCAACTGGCGTTGTTGGAGCCCAGGGACAATCATGGTGTAGGCCGAGGCCTACTTGGTGGTAGTTTTAGATTGTTTGTAGGCTACAACAGACTGTCAACGTGCTCCAATTAGGCATCTGTCTCCACTCTGTTTCCAGGATTTCACGTGACCACCAACACCGCCAGTTTATGCGTACAGCAGCCGTCTGCCCAATCCACACGTGTTGCTGTGTTACTGGGATTATGTAATGTCAGAAGATCCCCTGATGTGTGTCTGCCACTGTCTCCTGCTCTGTCCACATTCCCACCGCTTGCAGTGGGAAGGTGGACAGCGCAGGAGACAGTGGCGGACACATATTGGGGGATCTGCTGATGTTACAGAACCCCAGTAACACAGGAACACGTGTGGAATGCGTGGACGGCAACTGTGAGCAGGAACTGGCGGTGTTGGAGGTCAGGGGAAATACTAGAGACAGAGTGGAGACAGAGGCCAAATCAGAGAATGTTTAAATCTGAAGTAGTTACAATTTGGAGGCAGCAGCAGTTTGCCCTCCACACAGCAGGGGATTAGCTGACGTTACTGAACCCCACTTTCACATGAACGAGTGTGTTTTTCTGTGTGGACAGCACTTCCGAGCACCAACTGGCGGTGTTGGAGCCCAGGGACAATCATGGTGCAGGCCGAGGCCTACTAGGAGCCAGGTGTAAAGCTGAGGTATTTTGACTTTGGAGGGAGCAGGACACTTTGCCCTCCACACAGCAGGGGATCAGCTGACGTTACCGACCCCCACTTTCACATGAACGAGTGTGTTTTCCTGTGTGGACAGCACTTCTGAGCACCAACTAGCGTTGTTGGAACCCAGGGACAATCATGGTGCAGGCCGAGGCCTACTAGGAGCCAGGTGTAAAGCTGAGGTATTTTGACTTTGGAGGGAGCAGGACACTTTGCCCTCCACACAGCAGGGGATCACCTGACGTTACCGAACCCCACTTTCACATGAACGAGTGTGTTTTTCTGTGTGGACAGCACTTCTGAGCACCAACTAGCGTTGTTGGAGCCCAGGGAGAACCAGGGTGCAAGCCGAGGCCTACTTGGTGGCAGTTTTAGATTGTTTGTAGGCTACAACAGACTGTCAACGTGCTCCAATTAGGCATCTGTCTCCACTCTGTTTCCAGGATTTCACGTGACCAACAACACCGCCAGTTCATGCGTACAGCAGCCGTCTGCCCAATCCACACGTGTTGCTGTGTTACCGGGATTCTGTAATGTCAGCAGATCCCCTGATGTGTGTCTGCCACTGTCTCCTGCTCTGTCCACATTCCCACCGCTTGCAGTGGGAAGGTGGACAGCGCAGGAGACAGTGGCGGACACATATTGGGGGATCTGCTGACGTTACAGAACCCAAGTAACACAGGAACACGTGTGGAATGCGTGGACGGCAACTGTGAGCAGGAACTGGCGGTGTTGGAGGTCAGGGGAAATACTAGAGACAGAGTGGAGACAGAGGCCAAATCAGAGAATGTTTAAATCTGAAGTAGTTACAATTTGGAGGCAGCAGCAGTTTGCCCTCCACACAGCAGGAGATTAGCTGACGTTACTGAACCCCACTTTCACATGAACGAGTGTGTTTTTCTGTGTGGACAGCACTTCCGAGCACCAACTGGCGGTGTTGGAGCCCAGGGACAATCATGGTGCAGGCCGAGGCCTACTAGGAGCCAGGTGTAAAGCTGAGGTATTTTGACTTTGGAGGGAGCAGGTCACTTTGCCCTCCACACAGCAGGGGATCAGCTGACGTTACTGAACCCCACTTTCACATGAACGAGTGTGTTTTTCTGTGTCGACAGCACTTCCGAGCACCAACTAGCGTTGTTGGAGCCCAGGGAGAACCAGGGTGCAGGCCGAGGCCTACTTGGTGGCAGTTTTACATTGTTTGTAGGCTACAACAGACTGTCAACGTGCTACAATTAGGCATCTGTCTCCACTCTGTTACCAGGATTTCACGTGACTACCAACACCGCCAGTTTATGCGTACAGTAGCCGTCTGCCCAATCCACACGTGTTCCTGTGTTACTGGTGTTCTGTAATGTCAGCAGATCCCCTGATGTTTGTCTGCCAATGTCTCCTGCTCTGTCCACATTCCCACCACTTGCAGTGGGAAGGTGGACAGCGCAGGAGACAGTGCCGGACACACATTGGGGGATCAGCTCACGTTACAGAACACCAGGAACACAGGAACAAGTGTGGAATGCGTGGACGGCAACTGTGAGCAGGAACTGGCGGTGTTGGAGGTCAGGGGAAATACTAGAGACAGAGTGGAGACAGAGGCCAAATCAGAGAATGTTTAAATCTGAAGTAGTTACAATTTGGAGGCAGCAGCAGTTTGCCCTCCACACAGCAGGGGATCAGCTGACGTTACTGAACCCCACTTTCACATGAACGAGTGTGTTTTTCTGTGTGGACAGCACTTCCGAGCACCAACTAGCGTTGTTGGAACCCAGGGACAATCATGGTGCAGGCCGAGGCCTACTAGGAGCCAGGTGTAAAGCTGAGGTATTTTGACTTTGGAGGGAGCAGGACACTTTGCCCTCCACACAGCATGGGATCAGCTGACGTTACCGAACCCCACTTTCACATGAACGAGTGTGTTTTTCTGTGTGGACAGCACTTCCGAGCACCAACTAGCGTTGTTGGAGCCCAGGGAGAACCAGGGTGCAAGCCGAGGCCTACTTGGTGGCAGTTTTAGATTGTTTGTAGGCTACAACAGGCTGTCAACGTGCTCCAATTAGGCATCTGTCTCCACTCTGTTTCCCAGATTTCACGTGACCACCAACACCGCCAGTTTATGCGTACAGTAGCCGTCTGCCCAATCCACACGTGTTCCTGTGTTACTGGGATTCTGTAATGTCAGCAGATCCCCTGATGTGTGTCTGCCACTGTCTCCTGCTCTGTCCACATTCCCACCGCTTGCAGTGGGAAGGTGGACAGCGCAGGAGACAGTGGCGGACACACATTGGGGGATCTGCTGACGTAACAGAACCCCAGTAACACAGGAACACGTGTGGAATGCGTGGACGGCAACTGTGAGCAGGAACTGGCGGTGTTGGAGGTCAGGGGAAATACTAGAGACAGAGTGGAGACAGAGGCCAAATCAGAGAATGTTTAAATCTGAAGTAGCTAAAATTTGGAGGCAGCAGCAGTTTGCCCGCCACACAGCAGGGGATCAGCTGACGTTACCGAACCCCACTTTCACATGAACGAGTGTGTTTTTCTGTGTGGACAGCACTTGCGAGCACCAACTGGCGTTGTCGGAGCCCAGGGAAAATGAGGTAGTAGGCCGAGGCCTACTTGGAGCCAGGTGTAAATCTGAGGTTGTTTGACTGTGGAGGGAGCAGGACACTTTGCCATACACACAGCAGGGGATCAGCTGACGTTACCAAACCCCACTTACACATGAGCGAGTGTTTTGTCTGTGCGGACAGCACTTCTGAGCACCAACTGGCGGTGTCGGAGCCCAGGGAAAATCAGGTAGTAGGCCGAGGCCTACTTGGTGGCAGTTTGCGATTGTTTCTAGACTACTACTAACTGTCAACGTACTCCAATTAGGCCTCTGTCTTCACTCTGTTTCGAGTATTTCCGCTGGCTTCCAACCACGCCAGTTGCTGCTCTGAAATGCCGTCTGCACAACCCACACTTGTTCCTGTGTTACTGGGGTTCTGTAACAGCAGCTTCTCCCTAGAGGTGAGTCAGGCAATGTCTCCTGCTCTGTCCACATTTCCACTACAAGTAGTGGGAATGTAGACAAAGCAGGAGACATTGCCGTGCTCAACTCTGGAGATGAGCAGATGTTACAGGACCCAGGTACCACAGGAACAAGTGTGAATTGTGCAGACGGCACTTGAGAGCAGAAACAGGCGGTGTTGTAGGCCGGAGGAAATACTCAAAACAGAGTGGAGACAGAGGGCAAATCAGAGAACATATTAAATCAGAGGTAGTCAGAAGTTGTAGGCAGCAGGAGAGTTTGCCGTACACACAGCAGGGGATCAGCTGACGTTACCGAACCCCACTTACACATGAGCGAGTGTTTTGTCTGTGCGGACAGCACTTCCGAGCACCAACTGGCGTTGTCGGAGCCCAGGGAAAATGAGGTAGTAGGCCGAGGCCTACTTGGAGCCCAGTGTAAATCTGAGGTTGTTTGACTGTGGAGGGAGCAGGACACTTTGCCATACACACAGCAGGGGATCAGCTGACGTTACCGAACCCCACTTACACATGAGCGAGTGTTTTGTCTGTGTGGACAGCCCTTCTGAGCACCAACTGGCGGTGTCGGAGCCCAGGGAAAATCAGGTAGTAGGCCGAGGCCTACTTGGTGGCAGTTTGCGATTGTTTCTAGACTACTACTAACTGTCAACGTACTCCAATTAGGCCTCTGTCTTCACTCTGTTTCGAGTATTTCCGCTGGCTTCCAACCACGCCAGTTGCTGCTCTGAAATGCCGTCTGCACAACCCACACTTGTTCCTGTGTTACTGGGGTTCTGTAACAGCAGCTTCTCCCTAGAGGTGAGTCAGGCAATGTCTCCTGCTCTGTCCACATTTCCACTACAAGTAGTGGGAATGTAGACAAAGCAGGAGACATTGCCGTGCTCAACTCTGGAGATGAGCAGATGTTACAGGACCCAGGTACCACAGGAACAAGTGTGGATTGTGCAGACGGCACTTGAGAGCAGAAACAGGCGGTGTTGTAGGCCGGAGGAAATACTCAAAACAGAGTGGAGACAGAGGGCAAATCAGAGAACATATTAAATCAGAGGTAGTCAGAAGTTGTAGGCAGCAGGAGAGTTTGCCGTACACACAGCAGGGGATCAGCTGACGTTACCGAACCCCACTTACACATGAGCGAGTGTTTTGTCTGTGCGGACAGCACTTCTGAGCAACAACGGGCGTTGCTGTAGCCCAGGAAATAAAGTTCAGGTCATAGAAACATGAACACAACAGGAGACCTGGATCCTGTTGCCAGCCAATTATTTATTCTGGAAGAGGACTGGCAAATTCAGGTGAGATCCAGGCCTTGTTCATTTTCACAAAAGTAAGCCGGTCAACATTATCGGCGGATAGTCGCGTGTGACGGTCTGTTACCACACCACCTGCAGCACTAAAGACACGTTCCGATAATACACTGGCAGCAGGGCAAGCCAGCACCTCCAATGCATACTGGCTAAGCTCTGGCCATGTATCCAGCTTAGAGACCCAATACTTGAACGGGGAAGAGCCGTCTGGGAGAACACTAACAGGGCACGACAAGTAGTCTGTCTCCATCTGACGGAAACGTTGCCTCCTGCTGACTGGAACCGTCTGTGATGGTGTAGCCGTTTGTGGCGGTCCCACAAAACTTTTCCACATTTGGGCCATACTGGCCTTGCCTTGTCCTGCGGCACTGCCTCTGCTACCTCTTTGTGCAGAGCTTCCTCCACTGCCTCTACCCACATGGCCGGTAGCGAGGATCTAGGAGGGTGTACACCCAATAATCAGCCGTGTGGAGAATGTTGGCGATGCGGCGGTCATTTAACAAGCACTGCAGCATGAAATCAACCATGTGCTGCAGACTGCCAACTGGACCGGAAACGCTGTCCCCAGCTTGAGGCAGCATCTCTGCCTGCTCAGCATCACCCCACCCTCGCTGTACACACTGACTACTAGAGCCTTGTGTACCTCCCTCCTCTGGAGAGATGTGTTCCTCCTCCTCCATTGACTCCTCGTCATCCTCCTCACTAAGTGTCCCCTGCCTGGGCCTTTGTGTGGAAGCATGTTGCGCAGACTTGCCAGAAGCAGATGGCATTTCTGACTGCTCATCCTCGACCTCTTCAAAAACCTCCTCACTTAGTGCTTGTAAGGTTTTTTGAAGCAGACAGATGAGGGGGACAGTCATGCTGATTAGTGCATCATCTGCACTGGCCATCCGCGTGGAGTCATCGAAGGCACGCAAAACTTGGCAGATGTCCCTCATAGTGGCCCACTCAGTGGTGGTGAAGTGTGTCCGGCGCATAGTGCGACTTGTTTGCGCCTGATGCAGCTGGTACTCCATTACTGCTGCCTGCTGCTCACACAACCGCTCCAACATACAGTGGGGCAAAAAAGTATTTAGTCAGTCAGCAATAGTGCAAGTTCCACCACTTAAAAAGATGAGAGGCGTCTGTAATTTACATCATAGGTAGACCTCAACTATGGGAGACAAACTGAGAAAAAAAAATCCAGAAAATCACATTGTCTGTTTTTTTTTCATTTTATTTGCATATTATGGTGGAAAATAAGTATTTGGTCAGAAACAAAATTTCATCTCAATACTTTGTGATATATCCTTTGTTGGCAATGACAGAGGTCAAACGTTTTCTGTAAGTCTTCACAAGGTTGCCACACACTGTTGTTGGTATGTTGGCCCATTCCTCCATGCAGATCTCCTCTAGAGCAGTGATGTTTTTGGCTTTTCGCTTGGCAACACGGACTTTCAACTCCCTCCAAAGGTTTTCTATAGGGTTGAGATCTGGAGACTGGCTAGGCCACTCCAGGACCTTGAAATGCTTCTTACGAAGCCACTCCTTCGTTGCCCTGGCGGTGTGCTTTGGATCATTGTCATGTTGAAAGTCCCAGCCACGTTTCATCTTCAATGCGCTTGCTGATGGAAGGAGGTTTGCACTCAAAATCTCACGATACATGGCCCCATTCATTCTTTCATGTACCCGGATCAGTCGTCCTGGCCCCTTTGCAGAGAAACAGCCCCAAAGCATGATGTTTCCACCACCATGCTTTACAGTAGGTATGGTGTTTGATGGATGCAACTCAGTATTCTTTTTCCTCCAAACACGACAAGTTGTGTTTCTACCAAACAGTTCCAGTTTGGTTTCATCAGACCATAGGACATTCTCCCAAAACTCCTCTGGATCATCCAAATGCTCTCTAGCAAACTTCAGACGGGCCCGGACATGTACAGGCTTAAGCAGTGGGACACGTCTGGCACTGAAGGATCTGAGTCCATGGTGGCGTAGTGTGTTACTTATGGTAGGCCTTGTTACATTGGTCCCAGCTCTCTGCAGTTCATTCACTAGGTCCCCCCGCGTGGTTCTGGGATTTTTGCTCACCGTTCTTGTGATCATTCTGACCCCACGGGGTGGGATTTTGCGTGGAGCACCAGATCGAGGGAGATTATCAGTGGTCTTGTATGTCTTCCATTTTCTAATTATTGCTCCCACAGTTGATTTCTTCACTCCAAGCTGGTTGGCTATTGCAGATTCAGTCTTCCCAGCCTGGTGCAGGGCTACAATTTTGTTTCTGGTGTCCTTTGACAGCTCTTTGGTCTTCACCATAGTGGAGTTTGGAGTCAGACTGTTTGAGGGTGTGCACAGGTGTCTTTTTATACTGATAACAAGTTTAAACAGGTGCCATTACTACAGGTAATGAGTGGAGGAAAGAGGAGACTCTTAAAGAAGAAGTTACAGGTCTGTGAGAGCCAGAAATCTTGATTGCTTGTTTCTGACCAAATACTTATTTTCCACCATAATATGCAAATAAAATGAAAAAAAAACAGACAATGTGATTTTCTGGATTTTTTTTTCTCAGTTTGTCTCCCATAGTTGAGGTCTACCTATGATGTAAATTACAGACGCCTCTCATCTTTTTAAGTGGTGGAACTTGCACTATTGCTGACTGACTAAATACTTTTTTGCCCCACTGTATGTAACGTTGAATTCCACCTGGTGGGGAGGTCACATACGATGCGATGTTCTGGCAGGCGGAATCGGCGTTGCAGAGATGCAATGCGCGATCTTGCCATGCTGGAACGCCGCAAGTGAGCACACTCTAGGCGAACCTTGTGCAGCAGTGCATCAAGATCCGGATAGTCCCTCAGAAAGCTCTGCACGACCAAATTGAGCACGTGTGCCAGACATGGTATGTGAGTGAGGTTGCCTAGGCCCAGAGCTGCCACTAGATTTCGGCCATTGTCACTCACTACCAAACCTGGCTGGAGATTCGCTGGCACAAACCACACATCGCTCTCCTGCTTGATGGCATTCCAGAGCTCCTGTGCTGTGTGGCTCCGATTCCCCAAAGAAATTAATTTAAGGACGGCCTGTTGACGTTTGGCCACACCTGTGCTCATATCTGGCCTAACAGGCTCACGCAGTGCTGATTCCGAGGAACTAGAGTAGGAGGAGGACTCAATATGTACAGACTGCATTCCTGCAATCCTTGGAGTTGGCAGAATACGTACAGAGCCACTCTCCAGATCTGTACCCGGCTCCACAACATTGACCCAATGGGCAGTGAGGGAAAGGTATCGTCCCTGTCCATGGCTACTGGTCCACGCATCGGTGGTCAGGTGGACCTTGCTACTGACGGCATTTAGTAGCGCATTTTAAATTTTTCCCTCCACATGCTTTTGCAGGGCAGGGACAGCTTGCCTGCTGAAATAAAAGCGGCTGGGCACATTGTATTGTGGAACTGCCAATGACATAAAGTTCCGGAATGTGTCAGTCTCCACCAGCCTGAATGACAGCATCTCAAGGGCCAGTAGTTTGGCAATGCCGGCATTCAGAGCCAGTGCTCGGGGATGGTTTGCCGAGTATGGCCGCTTTTTCTCCCATGCCTGTGCTACCGATTGCTGGTGAGTGGCCTGGGAGGGTGCTGATGACTGTGAACGTGGTTCAGTGGGTGGAATTTCACTGGGTCTCTGGACAACAGTGGCAGTGGTTCTTCCATGGCGTTCCAGTGAGGAAGCCGAACCAGCTGTGTGTGAGCTGGAGGAAGAGGCCCCAACACGAGCTGAAGAGGTGGTAGGTGCTGCTGAAGGTTGGCCTACATCTTCAGTGTGTCTGTGTAACTCCACCTCGTGCTTGGTACGCACATGTTTCCACATATTTGTGGTATTGAGGTTGGTCACATTTTTGCCTCGTTTCACTTTCTGATGACACAGCTTGCATTTGACAAAGCAAATGTCATCTGCAACTGTGTCAAAAAAATACCACGCACTGCAAGTCCTGGGAGCGCCTGTTTTGTGTTTTGGAAGAGGATTGCTCCTCACGGGTGCCAAAGTGGAGGCTACAGGCAACCAAGTTTGCCCCCGCCCTCTCCCTCCTCTTTTGGCCGTTCGGGGAATCTCTTCCTCAGAGCTGCTCCCACCACCTTCCTGTGGCTGACGCCATGATGGGTCAAGGACCTCATCATCTCCACTCCCCTCTTCAAGCACCGGCTGGTCCTGGGTTGTCTCGCCAGCACCGTACGCACCAGAAATTGGCAACTGAGTCTCATCATCATCTGATGCATACTGAGGTGTGCTGACCATAGGCACTGGCCCACCCGCCTCTTCAGATTCAGAGGGACAAAGCAGTTGCGCATCACTGCATACTCCCTCTTCTTCACGCTCTAGAATGCTGCTTGGCTGGCCACCTCTTTCCAAGCCAACAGATTCTGAGAACAGAAGTAAAGATTGAGATGGCTCCTGTCCAGGGCTCTCAGACTGCCTGGGCAATTTGGCAGGTGGTGAAGAGACAGATGGTTGCTCTTCAGTGCTCTGGCCTTGGGAGGATGCGGAAGTCATTGAAGTGGATGCGTTAGCTGCCATCCATCCAACAACGGCTTCAATTTGTTCGTCACGCAGCAGTGGGGTACGGCGAGGTCCTACAAAGCTGCGCATGAAGGACTGTTGCCTGGTAAAAGTGGGGGATGCCGGGTCACTGGTGGCCGCAGCAGATACCGAATCCCCACGTCCTCTCCCTGCTGAATCCCCCCGTCCTCTCCCTGCTGAAACTCCACGGCCACGACCACGTGCCTTACTCCCTGCCTTCTTCATCTTGGTAGACTGATAAAGATAGGCAGAAAAGTAAAAAAGGGGTGGCTTAGTGTTTTTATTCCTGAACACCTGCTAACCAGTATAAGAAACACTAATTTGGCTAAGAGTGTGTGTACTACACTTTAATATGATCTAATGTGGCCTAGACAACTGTAAAGTGGAGTGTTTGGTGAACTTTATTTCCTTTTTTTTTTTGGGTGGGGGGAAAGGAAAGGATGTGACCAAAGTTTGAAAGCTATAGTATCACAAACTTGCTATCGCTAACCTACAATTCAATTGATGAGGCTCCAAAAAATAGGGTGATACTAGCCTGGCTGACCCTGAAGGGCACAAGCCAGCAAAAAGGCTCCTCTATCTAATCCTATATAGTGTTTGCAACCAACCAATGACAATGGATGCGGTTGGAAGCACACTAATATAGGAGCAAAAATCTGACTAAATTTGCTGCAAAAAAAGGACTATGTACGAGGCAGTGACGCACGCTGAGCGGACTACAGCTAGCGGTGGCTGTAGAACACACTGCAACGTGAGCTGCACTCACACACAGAGAGACCTATCAGACAGCCAAAAACAGTGCAGAGAAATGGGCTATAGCACTGAAAGGCTGCTGAAAGGCTCCGCTGTCCACTCCTTTAGTGTTTGCAACCAACGTATATGGATACGTATGGAAGCACACTATACAGGAGAAAAAAAAAGCAGCAATAAAAGAAAAATGTGTATGAGGCAGAGACACACGCTGGCCGGCCTACAAGCAGACGTGCCTGCAGGACACACTACACAGCGTGGGTCTGCACTCACACAGCCCTTGCAGACAGCTGTGAAAACAGCGCTGCTAGGGAAAAGCAAGCTACAGTGGTGGTTTATGTAGCCTGGATAAAGCACAATATTGTTTTTAGAATCGCTATTTCTAACTGTCCCTCACAGTCTTCAACAGCAGCCTGTCCCTAACTGAATTCACAGCAGAGTGACCAGAAATGGCGGCTGCAGCGCTTTTTATAGTGCATCATGACATCATTTCAGCAGCCAATCACAGCCATGCCAGTAGTTAACATGCCTACATGCCTAACAGGATATGCCCACACTTCTGAGGATCCCCATTGGCTGAATCAAATCGAGCGGGCTCCTAGCATTATGGGAACTTCCGATTCCAGTATTCGATATGAAAAAAGTATCGGAACTAAGTATCGGAATTCCGATACAGCTAATATCGGCCGATACCCGATACTTGCGGTATCGGAATGCTCAACACTACTCTCCATATATTACTCCAAACATTAAAGAAATGAATTACTTCTCCTTGCTGGGCACTGCTCTACTCTAGACTCCTCAGCGTCGCCATCTTCCAACTCTCTGCACTTGGACTGTTCAGGCAGAGGGCACACAGACGTGACATCATTGCGCTCTCTGATATGAATGTCACTGTGAGGAAACGCGGAAGACGTCACAGCTGTGGAGCAGGGAGAGGTAAGTATTGCAAGTGCTGATGCCCTGAGCAAGCAGGGGGGGCCCACTCGTGGGCGACGGCAGTGGCACAGGGCCCTTCATAGTACGACGGTGTCTGTGACGGCGAGTGGGCCCCCCCACCATCAGAGACTTTTGTGTACTGTGAGGGGCCCTGTGCCAGTACCGTCGCCCACGAGTGAGCCCCCCACCTGCTCAGGGCCCCGGCACTTGCCCGGGTCCACCAGGTGCTGATGCCGGCCCTGGGGGTAGTACAGGCCAGTTAGGGAGGTGGAAAAACTGGCATATGTTGAGGTGTAGGCTGGACGTTCAGCAGCTGCAAATGGAGGAATTGCACAAGTTGGAGGAAGAGGAGGACAAAGCGAGCCATTTTGCTGGCAACCTATGTGTCATCAGGGGAAGGTGGTACAAAGTCCTTTGAAACCCAGGCATGGTTCATTTTAATGAAGGTGAGATAACCAACATTTTGGGTCGACAGCCGGGTCCTTCTTTCTGTCAGGATTGATCCAGCAGCACTGAAGGCTCTTTCTGATAGCACACTACCAGCAGGGCAAGCAAGCTCCTGTAAGGCATATTGTGCCAATTCAGGCCAGGTGTCCAGTTTAGAGACCCAGTAGTCAAAGAGGAATGAACTGTGAGGGAGAACATCGATTGGGGAGGAGAGGTAATTTTGAACCATAGTTGACAACTGCTGTCTCCTGTCTGTTGCAATCGATTCAGTATTAACAGTCGTGTGAGCTGTCTTCGAGAAATCAGTCCACAACCTGGTCATGAAACCACTGTCTCCAACGCCAGTTCGGCTGTGTGCACCACGAACACCTCTTCCATTTGGCCCAGTACGGCTCGTGGTAGAACCTGCACTGCTGCTGTGTGCTGGGAATGCCTCTAACAAACGGTTTACCAGAGTTGCTTGTTTGTTCGCCAATATTAGCTCTAGGTTCTCCTGTGGCATGATGTTTTTTAATTTGCCTTTATAGCGTGGATCGAGGATGCTGACCAACCAGCAGTCATCATCCTTCATAATTTTGACAATGCGGGGGTCACTTTTTAGGATCCGCAAGAGATAATCACACATTTGGCCAATATTCCAGGTGTCAATGATGCACTGACAGTGGTGGGTGGAGGAGCACTTTCTGCCAAATCCACATCCCTCCAGTCACGCAAAAACCCTGTACCTGACCATGGCAAGCCAACATTTTCTCTTGCCCCCTGAGAAGCATCCTCCTCCCCAAAATAATCATCCCCCTCATCCTCCTCCTCTTCCTCTTCTTCCTCCACCTCATCCAGGACAGTTCCCTGAGGCAGACAATGGCTGACTGTCATCAAGGCTTCCCTCCTCCTCCTCCTCCTCTTCCTCCTCCGCTGCAGACGCCTGATCCTTAATGTGCATCAAAGTTTGCATGAGCAGACGCATAAGTGGTATGCTCATGCTTATGATGGCGTCGTCTGCGCTTACCAGCCGTGTGCATTCCTCAAAACACTGAAGGACTTTACAGAGGTCTTTCAGCTTTGACCATTGCACACCCAACAACTCCATGTCTGCCCTCAAACTGCCTGCCCGTGTATCCTCTCACAAATGCATTACAGCCTGCCTCTGTTCACACAGCCTCTCAACCATGTGCATGGTGGAGTTCCACCTTGTTGCAACGTCTATGATTAGGCGGTGCTTGGGGAGGTGGAGCAATCGCTGCAGCCTCTGCATACGACTGGAGTCTTCGGGCGAGCGACGGATGTGCGAGCACAGTCTTCGCACCTCATGAAGCAGGGCTGTTAACTCCGGATAATTATTTAGGAAGCACTGCACGACCAGGATCAAGGTGTGAGCCAGGCAAGGTATGTGTCTGAGTTTTGCAAGGACTATGGCCGCCACAAAAATTACAGCCTTTATCACTGACTACCTTGCCTGGCTCAAGATCTATTCTGCCCAGCTATGACTCAGTTTCTCGCTGCAAGTAGTCTGCCAGTACCTCCGCAGTGTGTCTGTTGTTGCCCAAAGACATAATCTTTAAAACAGCCTGCTGATGCTAACCACTAGCTGTTCGATAGTGGGACACCTCGTGTGCAACACTGGCAGCTGCGGATGGAGTGCTCGTGCGACTGCGCTCTGTCGACGAGCTTTCGCTTCTGGAGGAGGAGGAGGGTCGAACTCCTACAGCCAACTGTTTCCTATACCGTGGGCTAGGCAGCACTGTCCCACCGTCGCTGTCCCCTGTGGACTCTGCATCCACCACATTAACCCAGTGCACAGTGATGGACACGTAACGGCCCTGGCCATGCCTACTGGCCCATGCATCTGTTGTGAGGTGCACCTTTCCACTCACTGAATGTTTGAGTGCATGGACAATGCGGTCTTTCACATGCAGGTGGAGGGCAGGGATGGCTTTTCTAGAAAAGAAGTGCCGACTGGGTAGGTCATAGCATGGGACAGCGTAGGCCATGAGCTCTCGGAACGCTTCGCTTTCAACCAAACAGAAGGGCATCATCTCTAATGAGATCAGTTTGGCAATGTAGGCGTTCCAAGCCAGTGTACGTGGATGAGAAGATGAGTACTTTCTTGTCCTACTCAGAGTGTCTGGTAGGGTGAGCTGGACTTGAGAGCTGCATATGGGGAACTAGCGGTGGACCTGACGGACTGACAGGGGGTTGGTGATGGTGACGGTGGTGGTGGTGATGGCCTAGATTCAGTCTTTCGTTACAAAAACATTGTGCTTCCCTGACTGCTTTGGCCTTGCGACGACACCTCAACATTTCTTGCTGCTGGTGTGCTTACCGGTGGCCTTACAGTGGGGGAAGCGATGGAGCGCTGCTGGCTACTTTCAGTCGGAGCAGGTGCACATATGCTACCTGAGGTTTTGTAGTCCATCCACGCTTGCAAGTGCATGGTGGTTAAATGTCTAAGCATGCAACTGGTATTCAAATTTCGGAGATTTTTCCCTCGGCTAAAGGTCCTTCCGCACTTCTTACAGATATCCTTTGCCTCATCAATAGGATTTTGGTCAAACAAGTGCCACACTGCACTCTTCCTACTATGGTATAAATTTTCAGGGCTTGCACGTTGTGCTAATTTGACCGTCTGGCCAAGCTGTCCTGCAACTCTTTTTGCTTTTTTACAACATTTTTGGACAGCTACGGGCCTGCCAGATAACTGCTGCTGAGATGACGATGCCTGCTGCAGATCCTTCTCCTCTTCTGACCTATTGCCAGCGGCGCCCTCTTCCCCCAATGGATGCCAATCCGGGTCAACAACTGGGTCATCCATCACCTCCTCTTCATTTTCATCTGCACCTTCCTCTGTGTCACCGTGTAAGGTGGTATAGTATGCGGGAAGGGGCACCTGAGTTTCATCAGGGTCAGATTCTGGCTCAGTAGACTGCGAGGGCAATGTAGTGTTCTGGGTCAATGTACCAGCAGAATAATCTAGCAGTGGCTGTGCATCAGTGCACTCCATGTCAGATTCATCTTGGACTGGGGAATTCAGGATTTGACTTGATAACCCAGGCATGGTATATGAAAAGAGCTCCATGGAGTACTCTGAAGTGTGGCCTGCCGCATCCTTCACTTTTGGTGGGGGTGAAGGACACAAGGAAAGGTGTAATTCATGACCAGAAGCCTGCACTGACGACTCAGTGCTTGCAGTTTTTGAAACTTCAGAAGAGGAGGCGATAGAGCTGGAGGCTGTTTTGGCAATGTAAGCCAAAACCTGTTCCTGATGCTCCGGCTTTAAAAGCGGTTTCCCTGCTCCCAGAAAAGGAACCTTACAGGCCTTCTTGAGCCAGACAATGAAACTGGCTCAAAATCTCCTTCCTTAGCTGCTATTGTGCTTTTGGCATAACCAGCAGATGTACCACCACCACCATCAGTACCAGCTGCCCCCCCGCCCACGTCCGCGGTCTCTTCCACCATATTTCCTCATGTTTGGGAAAATGTACCAAAAATACCAGCAGATATATGGTACTATATGAGGAGCATACAGCTGTATAAGGTGAAAATTTTAAATCTCCGTATTTATTTCCTTATTCACAGACGCTCTCCCTGTATGTATTTGACCGTAATCCAACCAGCAGATATATGGTACTATATGAGGAGCGTACAGCTGTATAAGGTGTAGTGAAAAATTTAAATCTCTGTATATATTTCCCTAGTCACAGACGCTCTCCCAGTATGTATTTGACCGTAATCCAACCAGCAGATATATGGTAGTATATGAGGAGCATACAGATTTATAAGGTGTAGTGAAAAAGTTAAATCTACATAAATATTTCCTTAGTCACAGACGTTCTCCCAGTATGTATTTGACCGTAATCCAAGCAGCAGATACAGTATACGGTACTGTATCAGAAGCGGACAGCTCTATACGGTGTATGGACAAATGTAAATCTATAGATTCAGAACACATGACACATGCACAAAAACTGAACGGGTCAATAAGACCCTGTTCACACCACCCAAGAACTAAGACACAGAAACAGAACACAGTATGACAAATGTGCACAAAATACTCTGTTGTAAAATATATGTAACTGTAAGTAGCAAGTGCTAGTAAAAGATGTTAACAAAACCAGGGTATTTTGTTGATACTTTTTTTGCAAAAAAATGTATGCTAAGCCACTCCGCCGCGTCAAGGCATACCCTTCTCGGAGCAGTCCTATCTAATATATTTAAAAACCTGAACATGTGAATAATACCTTCAGGAGCAGGGTTCAGAAAGGTGCTGCCCGGTATGGGCTCGCTGGGCAAAATGGCTTTTTATGCATGTCCCAAAAGAGAGAGGCGGGGATCTCCCAAAGCTTGCATAAGCAAGAAATCAATAGATTCAGAACACATGACACATGCACAAAAACTGAATGGGTCAATAAGACCCTGTTCACACCACCCAAGAACTAAGACACAGAAACAGAACACAGTATGACAAACGTGCATAAATACTCTGTTGTAAAATATATGTAACTGTAAGTAGCAAGTGCTAGTAAAAGATGTTAACAAAACCAGGGTATTTTGTTGATACGTTTTTTTGCAAAAAAATGTATGCTAAGCCACTCCGCCGCGTCAAGGCATACCCTTCTCGGAGCAGTCCTATCTAATATATTTAAAAACCTGAACATGTGAATAATACCTTCATGAGCAGGGTCTTATTGACCCGTTCAGTTTTTGTGCATGTGTCATGTGTTCTGAATCTATTGATTTCTTGCTTATGCAAGCTTTGGGAGATCCCCGCCTCTCTCTTTTGGGACATGCATAAAAAGCCATTTTGCCCAGCGAGCCCATACCGGGCAGCACCTTTCTGAACCCTGCTCATGAAGGTATTATTCACATGTTCAGGTTTTTAAATATATTAGATAGGACTGCTCCGAGAAGGGTATGCCTTGACGCGGCGGAGTGGCTTAGCATACATTTTTTTGCAAAAAAACGTATTAACAAAATACCCTGGTTTTGTTAACATCTTTTACTAGCACTTGCTACTTACAGTTACATATATTTTACAACAGAGTATTTATGCACGTTTGTCATACTGTGTTCTGTTTCTGTGTCTTAGTTCTTGGGTGGTGTGAACAGGGTCTTATTGACCCGTTCAGTTTTTGTGCATGTGTCATGTGTTCTGAATCTATTGATTTCTTGCTTATGCAAGCTTTGGGAGATCCCCGCCTCTCTCTTTTGGGACATGCATAAAAAGCCATTTTGCCCAGCGAGCCCATACCGTGCAGCACCTTTCTGAACCCTGCTCATGAAGGTATTATTCACATGTTCAGGTTTTTAAATATATTAGATAGGACTGCTCCGAGAAGGGTATGCCTTGACACGGCGGAGTGGCTTAGCATACATTTTTTTTGCAAAAAAACGTATCAACAAAATACCCTGGTTTTGTTAACATCTTTTACTAGCACTTGCTACTTACAGTTACATATATTTTACAACAGAGTATTTATGCACGTTTGTCATACTGTGTTCTGTTTCTGTGTCTTAAATGTAAATCTATGTATATTTATTTCCGGAGTCACACACAGACGCTGTCTCAGTATGGATTTGACCGTAATCCAAACAGCAGATATACGGTAGTGTAACAGAAGCGGACAACTCTATACGGTGTATGGAAAAAAGTAAATCTATGTATATTTATTTTTTGGAGTCAAACACAGACGCTGTCTCAATATGTATTTGACCGTAATCCAAACAGCAGATATACGGTACTGTATCAGAAGCGGACAGCTCTATACGGTGAATGTATGGAAAAATGTAAATCTATGTATATTTATTTCCAAAGTCACATACAGATGCTGTCTCAGTATGTATTTGACCGTAATCCAAACAGCATATATACGGTACTGTATCAGAAGCGGACAGCTCTATACGGTGTATGTATGGAAAAATGTAAATCTATGTATATTTATTTCCGGAGTCACACACTGACGCTGTCTCAGTATGGATTTGACCATAATCCAAACAGCAGATATACGGTACTGTATCAGAAGCGGACAGCTCTATACTGTGTATGTATGGAAAAATGTAAATCTATGTATATTTATTTCCGGAGTCACACACACGCTGTCTCAGTATGGATTTGACCGTAATCCAAACAGCAGATATACGTACTGTATCAGAAGCGGACAGCTCTATATGGTGTATGTATGGAAAAATGTAAATCTCCATCTATTTTTTTCCAGAGTCACACACAGACGCTGTCTCAGTATGGATTTGACCGTAATCCAAACAGCAGATATACGGTACTGTATCAGAAGCGGACAGCTCTATATGGTGTATGTATGGAAAAATGTAAATCTCCATCTATTTTTTTCCGAGTCACACACAGACGCTGTCTCAGTATGGATTTGACCGTAATCCAAACAGCAGATATACGGTACTGTATCAGAAGCGGACAGCTCTATATGGTGTTTGTATGGAAAAATGTAAATCTCCGTCTATTTTTTTCCGGAGTCACACACAGCATGTATTTGTCCGTGATACCAGCCGGTACACGGTAGTGTGTGAGGAGTGTACAACCCCAATACGGTGTGGGAAAAAATGAACGCTCGGTAACTGTTCAGAAAAAAAGAATAAAAGTAGGAGTGCTGTGTAAAAAGCAGTCTGCACAGCAGTGTGCACACAGGTAGCCTAATAAGACAGCCTAATAACCAGCGCTGCTGCACACAAAAAAAATCCTCATCTGTCACTGCACACTAACTGTACAGCACAATTGCTATCAGCATAAGCAGATTCTTTTTTCTTCCCTGCCTATCTGTTTTCTTTCCTGCCTAACACTCTCCCTATTGAGAAGCAGCGGCAGCCAGCAACCTCTCCCTATGCTAAGATTGGCAGAAGTAAAATGGCGGTCGGCGGTCAGGGCTTTTATAGCCACTGTGATGCCACACAATGCAAGTCAATCACTGCAATGCCCTTCTCTAAGATGGTGGTGGCCGCTGCCCATGTCATCACGTTGCCCACAGTGTGCGTCCTTGCTCATTGGCAGAGAAAAGGCGCCTGAAAGCATTATGGGAAACGCGACTTTGGCGCTAAGGTCGGCGACCGCAAAGCCGACCTCACGCTATGGTCGGGTTTCGCTTGGCGAAACCCGACTTTAGCGAAAGCCGGCGACTTTTGAATTTGACCGACCCGTTTCGATCAACTCTAGTCAAGACATACTATGATCTGTGTTCAATGTGGAGGAAGATACATACTGGTGTAGGCTTGATCCCATTAACCAGACATTTTCAATCAAATAGCTTTCATCCACTAAGCTGAATCATCTCTGACAAGTTCTATTGTTAATCCCTTTTATTTTCTGTAATTGTTTATGCTGTATTAATTTTTTCCCTTTGTAAAATTGTTTGTGTATTTTTTATGAACACTGCCTCGTTTTGGATTAAATACAAAATGCAATAGTTCTGTTCCTTTTGTTCAGTAACCAGCACCCCGAAGAAATATGCTGCCAGAAATCAGGACTCCAGTGAGCCTGTATAAGCGAAAAATACACTCCTTATTTGGAGTGGTGATGTATCTGCCATACCAGATGTTGTCAAATATTTGAACACTAATGACTTTGATCTTCGTTTTACAAGTAAATTTGATTATTCCTCCATTTTTTTCCTGGATCTGTCATTAGAAGGTGTTGTGGGCAGTTCTATAGTCACGTCCACACATATTAAACCATTGTCAGGCAACAGTATCCTTCATGCTAGTAGTAGTCATCCGCACCATACCATCAGGTCCATTCCTGTTGGTGAACTCACAAGGATTTATAGAAATTGCAGTGATAATACTGCTTTAAATAATGAAATCAATAATTGTTGTAACAAACTTAAAAAGGGGTTACCCACAATGGCCGCTAGACAGAGCGAGGAATATTTACAAGAAGAAACGTGAAAATTTGATTGCACCAAAATTGAATACTTCTGTTTCATATAGTGATAAATTAGTTTGCTCACTTCAATATAGTCCCCAGTTCAACACCATAAAATCTTTACTTCTCAAACATCTTCCCATCTTATATGAGGATGATATTTTATCTAACATTTTATCCTCTGGGTGTAAGGTTGTAGCAAAAAAAAGCTGTTACTGTGGGCAACATTATTTCTCTTAGTTTTTTTTAACCCCCACAAAAAACAACATACTATACTTGGTTGCATTATCCTGGCTTTTATAAGTGTGGATCTCCCTGATGTAGGACATGTGCGCATTCTGTTCCAACAAAGATTTTCTCTGACAATAATAATGAGCATCAATATAAGATTCAACATTACATCAATTATAACACCCAGTGTCAGACTGAAAAGCATTGGGCCCACCAGAGGATTTTATTCTGAGGGCCCACCTTTCTCCCCACTTAAAGTTCCCATTGCAGCTGCAAGGTTTGCACTATGAACTCTCCTTAAGGAGAAGCCAGGGCCCATCGGAGGATTCTTCGGTTCACTGGTAACACCAGTAATGTGGTTTACATGATCACTTGTATGAAATGCAATTTAAATTATGTAGGTTGTACTACTCGCAACCTGAAAGTGAGAATTTCCAAGCATATTACCGACATTGTTTCTTCTACTAGCTCCAGCCACAGGATGTCTTTTGCTTCAAAGCACTTTATTACTCATCATGGTAGAAGCGCTGCTGCTCTCAAATCACGGGCATTGAGAGATTAACTGTTTCACTGTGTGGAGGAGATCACAGGAGATCACTGATGACACGTGAGGCTTTCTGGATTCTTCGTCTAGGAACTTGTTATCCAAGAGATCTCAATGCCCGCAAAGAAATTATGTTCCACTATTAATATCAATGTTATTGGTGTACCTAGTTTCAAACTTTTTTAAATTGTTTTTGCTTTATTAACTATTGTTTTTGTGTGCTACCATGTGTTTTTAATTGTTTTTGTCATGTGATCTTTTGGAAATTTTCTATTGGTTGTGATTTATTTAAAACCATGTCCTTTTCCTGAAAATGTAGCTTTGAGAAAGAACACCTAGCGTGTTTGAAACGCGTAAGCTGCTACACTTGACCAAGCGAACTATGTCCAGTCTCAACCTGTTTTTATCTATGAACTAATACATTTTGGAATTTTTTGAAGCTGGTTTACCCCCCTTTTTTTTTTTCAGATAAACTAAAAATGACTGGTGGTGGAAGCAAGTAATACTATACATGTACAGTTGGAACCAGAAGTTTACATTCACAATATAAAAAGACACATATGCATGTTTTTCTCAATATCTGAAATGAAATCAGAATACAGTGGGTGCGGAAAGTATTCAGACACCTTTAAATTTTTCACTCTTTGTTTCATTGCAGCCATTTTAGTAAATTCAAAAAAGTTCATTTTTTTTCTCATTAATGTACACTCTGCACCCAATCTTGACTGAAAAAAAAACAGAAATGTAGAAATTTTTGCAAATTTGTTACAAATAGAAAAAACTGAAATATCACATAGTCATAAGTATTCAGACCCTTTGCTCAGTATTGAGTAGAAGCATCCTATTGAGCTAGTACAGCCATGAGTCTTCTTGTGAATGATGCAACAAGTTTTTCACACCTGGATTTGGGGATCTTCCATTCTTCCTTGCAGATCCTCTCCAGTTCTGTCAAGTTGGATAGTGAAAAGTGATGAGTGAGTATACTTGTTGCTCGGGTGTCCTCCGAGTATTTTGGCGTGGATTTAGTTTGTGTCGACACAGCTGCATGATTTATGGCTGCTAGACAAGCTGAATACACGTGGGAATTCCCTGAGGCTATGTGCACACGTTGCGGATTCTGCTGCGGTTCCGCAGCGTTTTTGGCTCTGCGGAACCGCAGCAGATTTAGGTGCGTTGTACGGTACCATTGTTTTCAATGGTAAAATGAAAATCGCTGTGCACATGCTGCGGACTTTTCCACGCAAATTTGCTGCAGGCTCAAATCCGCAGCATGTCAATTCTTTTTGCTTATTCCGCTGCGGTTTCACACCTTCTCCATTGTAGAGCTGTGAAACAGCAGTGCTAAACCGCAGGCTTATCCGCAGGTAAACCGCAGGTATTTTGACATGCGGATTTTCCCAAATCCGCTTGGACAAATCCGCAGCATCTAAAACTACGTGTGCACATAGCCTAACAAACAGGCAACCCCCACATGTATTCAGGCTGGCTAGCAGCCACAAATCATGCAGCTGCGTCGACACAAACTAAGGCCGGTATCACACTTCCTGATATTTCCGTTACCAGAAAAAAGGTACCGGAAATATCCGTGCTGTCCGTATGCTGTCTGTGTGTCCGTATCCGTGTATTCAAACAGTTTGTTTAAATGTTAACCCTATGACTTTTAAAACGCACACGGATGGCACACGGACACCATCCGTGTGTGGTACATGTTTACACGGACCCATTGACTTGTATGGGTCCGTGTGATCCGTGCTGTCGCTCAAAAACGGACATGTCAGAATGTTTTGCACACGGACACACGGTCCATGAAAACACGCTGACATCTGCATAGACCCATTTATTTGAATGGGTCTACGTGTGTCAGTGTCTCCTGTACGTGAGAAAACTGTCACCGCACGTACCGGAGACACTGTCACTGACTCATTGTTTATTGCCCTATTGCATATTAGTGGAGCTCCATTTATTAGCTATCCTTTGGGGGAGTGTCATGACTATCATGCTGTATGTATGTTTTTAGATGTTTTTAACTGGTATGTCCTAGGTTCCAAATAAAGATATATACGTATTTATAATTATATTGCATCAGGTGTGCACGCCAATTCTTTGTTTAGTCTCTTTTCACCCTGTACGCATATTTGTTTTTCATACAAGGTGTGCATCCTATTCATCTAAATACCTGCAGGTACAAGTGATGTATGCATAATGGGTGTATCAGTATGTACACTTTTCTTTGTTTTTAATCTTACTTTTTTAATTGGTTATGTCTTCAACATACACCTATTCACTCTTACTATACAAACTTGCTTCATATTTTACATATTAAAACTAGGCCTTGCCTGTCATTTAACAATGCAATATAAGCATTCACCTAATCAAGTATATGCAAAATTATTTGTGTTTCAAACACATTATATACATATCAAAATATTATGTTTGACCACACAATATTATACACACAACAATCACCTTGGTTCATATTTGTCTGACTGATAAGTACATATACTTTAATTTTTTTTGTATGCTTAGTACTGTTTAATTCTATATATGATTCTTCTCAGTCTTTATCTTTTACACTTGCAATATGTCTCCTTTAATTTCAAATTCCTGCACTTTTTATTCTTAGGCCGGGGTCACACTGGCGATTAAATCAGACGAATGCAATGCGATAAAAAATTGCATTGCATTCGTCCCAATGTTATTCTATGGGGCAGCTCCCATCATGAGATTTTTGATCGGATCCGATCCTCAGACCGAGACAATCGCAGCATGCTGCGATTGTCACCGATTTTCGGATCAGATTCGACAATACAAGTCTATGGGGGCGAGAAAAAATGGGACTAAAAACGGACCAGATGTGTGACTTGTGATAAAATCGCACCCGGTGTCCTTTAGCAAAAGCCGGCAATTCTTCCAATACAGTAAAATCACAGAGACCGGTTAAATAAAGAATGAATAGATCTAGACACATATATATATATATTTTTATACATGTCATAGAGACACATTAATATATATATTACAAATTCATACAGTTCATCATAGCAGAATAGCTGCAGAAACATTTGCCGGCTTTGTATAACATTCTCCTGCCCGACATGAAATGACACATGGTTTACATATAGTTAACCATTTAATTTCATGTTTTTTTTTTGTTATGTCTATCACTATTAATTAGATGAGGGTTTGTGGGTAAAATTTTGGACTTGTAGGGGTTAATTTAAGGGGTTAATTCGTGGTATGAAATTACAGGGACTCCCTGCAGCCTCAGTGACGTCAGCAGGAGTCCCTGCAATTTCATACAATGAATTAACCCCTTAAATTAACCCCTACAAGTCCAAAATTTTACCCACAAACCCTCATCTAATTAAGTGATAGACATGAAATGGTTAACTATATGTAAACCATGTGTCATTTCATGTCGGGCAGGAGAATAATTATACAAAAGCCGGCAAATGTTTCTGGCTATTCTGCTATGATGAACTGTATGAATTTGTAATATATATATTAATGTGTCTCTATGACATGTATAAAATATACAGTATATATATGTGTCTAGATCTATTAATTCGTTTGTGTGGGGAAACCTGTCATTGGGCTCCATTATATGTCCATTTAGCTACCCTGCGAGAAAATCTCGCCAGACGGATGTCAAACGGATCCTTACATGCGATTAAAATCGCATCAATTAAGAAAAATCGCATCAAAAACGGATCAATGGTTAAGATATCTTTGTGCGATTTCGGACCATTAAAATGGGACCGTTTTTTTAATGGTTGTGTGTGACTCCAGCCTTACCCTTCATTTCCAGCGCTCGCTTTAGATTGGGTCTCCAGGGCGACACGTCTCTGAGTCTCACTTCCCCCACCTGTACCGTGACACATCTACACTGGGTGGGCGGAAGTGATGTCAGACATCAATCCTCGGTCTCCTGATACTGAGCCCAGGGGATTCTAGTGCCAGACATATCAGTCATAGGTAAGAAGGACTATAAATAACTGTTGTTGGAGTGCCCCGCAGGGCCGGGGGTTACTCGGTACAGGGCCGGTCAGGCTCTTTTAAGGGGGAAGTGTGTCACGGTGGTGATAGTGACCCGGGCCGTGGCCCTGGGCATCCAGTGTAGATGAAAGTTCAATGGGGGGGGAAGATGGTAGGAGAATCATAGGGAAAGGGGAATCGTGACGCCACCCGTAGTATTCGGCAATGATAGCCGACGCTGCAATGCAGATCCTCTGGGACGGTGTTAGGGCAGCAGAGATGGTGAAGCTCTCCACGGACAGAGCTGTGTCCCAGGGCAGTTGAGCCGGTGACTGTGATGGTGAATGCGGTGTAAAGCAGGCGAGATGTTAATAACACGAAGGACACAGTTGGGTGCAGTTTCTGGGTTTTTTTGCTCACAATTCTTGTGCACACGATGATCCGCTTGGCACTGTGTCCTTCGGGGAATGGATCCATCCAACTCTCAGGTAGATTGGTGACACCATTTCAGGACTTCTCTTTATGTCTCCTCTCTAGGCCGTGTCTGTGCGCTATTCTCCTTACTCTCCTGCCCTGCGCCTTCATAAGCAGTGTCCCCAATCCAGCAGCCTCGGATCTTGCTGGGAGACGTGGGTCAGGCCCCGGTATCCTTTATAGCTACCTTTTTGTGGAATGTTTGTGGTTGTGGCTGAGGCACTTAAAGTTACCTCAGCCTCCGGCTTTCTAGCTGAGCCTTGTAGTTCTCCACTAGCCTCAGGTGCCGGCTCTCCCACTGTGGCCTGGTCCTTCCCTTCTGGGAAGCAGGCCCCATGGGTGGCCTATCGCACTACCCATGCCCCAAGGACCCCTTCTTTCCTGTCTAGGAGTGTACTCAAGATGTTTCTTGCTTCTCTGACCCTCACTCCTCCCTCAAACTATTTACCTCAGGACTAGCTCCTCCCACTAACTGTCACCTTTCTCACACTGTTTCCATCACATACCTCACACCACCTCCTAAGCTCCTCCCACTCTACCTACCTTTCCCACTCGCCTTCCAACACCCTTTCCTGGCCAACCTGGTATGTGTTGGGTGCAAGTGTTAGGAGTCCTGGGTGGTGCTCCCTCCTTACCTGAGGGTGGGATACCACACCTCTGTGGCGACTGGACCCTCAGGTGCGCCACACCGGACAAAACAGTCATAGGTAAGAAGGACTATAAATAACTTCTTCACCACTCGGAGGAATCTGTATGCAAAATGCGCATCAGGGGTGTTACTTTGGCTGCCAAATACGTCTTTTTCAACTTTTGTACACTGGCTTTTCAGCTCTCGTGCTATTCTGCTTATGAATGAGCCTAATCTTTATATACAGTGGGGAAAATAAGTATTTGATCCCTTGCTGATTTTGTAAGTTTGCCGACTGACAAAGACATGAACAGTCTATAATTTTAAGGGTAGTTTAATTTTAACATTGAGAGGTAGAATATCAAAAATAAAATCCAGAAAATCACATTGTATAAACTATATAAATTTATTTGCATTTTGCAGTGAGAAATAAGTATTTGATCTATTAAGAGTTCTGGCTCCTTCAGACTAGTTAGACGCTCCCAATCAACTCGTTACCTGCATTAAAGACAGCAGTCACCTTTATAAAAGTCTCCTGCCCACTCAATTAATCAGTCAGATTCTAACCTCTACAACATGGGCAAGGCCAAAGAACCTTATAAGGATGTCAGGGACAAGATCATAGACCTGCACAAAGCTGGAATGGGCTACAAAACCATAAGTAACACAATGGGTGAGGAGACAACTGTTGGTGCAATAGTAAGAAAATGGAAGAAATACAAAATGATGTCAATCGACATCGATCCGGGGCACTATGCAAAATCTCACCTCGTGGGGTATCCTTGATCATGAGGAAGGTGAGAGATCAGCCTAAAACTACACAGGAGGGAACTCGTTAATGATCTCAAGGCAGCTGGGACCACAGTCACCAAGAAAACCATTGATAAGACAAATTAAATGAAGATAATAATACCAAAGAATTTGTGTTTGCAATCATTTTCAGGAAGAAACTGACTGTTATCTAACAGAATTGCAGGGGTGTCAATACTTTTGGCCACAACTGTAAATGCATGTTCACATGGCCAAAAAGCGTACAAAAGACAAAATGAAAAAAACCCCTGCTATAATTAAATAAGTAAAAAGCAAAATTGCATTTAAATCATAGAGTTCTTAGTAATACTGTATTTGATCAAACATAGCATAAAAGCCATCCCACCATCGACAAGGTGACTCTGTGGTCTGGTCGGTCCTACACTGTCTAGTATTAATAACCTTATCAAGTGTCAAAGTTGACGTCTGTGTGAATAAGGGCAGACAAGGACCAGGTCCCAACCTCTGGACACCAGTCAGGGGAAGCCTTTAAATACAATTTCCATAGCATATGCTAATACGGCACCATAAATATTGGTACTGTAAATGGTCACTTGGAATGCTCACTGATTCATTGAGGCAGCATGGTTCTTATAATGTGACTAAGATGTAATGATCTCCCCTTTTTTTTGCCTCCCTCTATAAGCTGCATGTTTTGCATAAGGCCTCATGTTCTCAGCAAAGTTTGTTATTTTATATATGCATTAGCTGAAGAGCCCGGCGCTGCCCGGGCATAGTAACTAACTGTGGTTAGTTATAACAAATTATAATTATCCTCCATCCCATAGTCCCGTGCCCATATACCCATCATACATATCCACCATCCCATAGGCCCGTGCCCATATACCCATCATACATATCCTCCATCCCATAGTCCCGTGCCCATATACCCATCACACATCCTCCATCCCATAGGCCCGTGCCCATATACCCATCATACATATCCTCCATCCCATAGTCCCGTGCCCATATACCCATCATACATATCCTCCATCCCATAGTCCCATGCCCATATACCCATCATACATATCCTCCATCCCATAGGCCCGTGCCCATATACCCGTCATACATATCCTCCATCCCATAGTTCCGTGCCCATATACCCATCATACATATCCTCCATCCCATAGTCCCGTGCCCATATACCCATCATACATATCCACCATCCCATAGTCCCGTGCCCATGTACCCATCATACATATCCTCCATCCCATAGGCCCGTGCCCAAATACCCATCATACATATCCTCCATCCCATAGGTCCGTGCCCATATACCCATCATACATATCCTCCATCCCATAGTCCCATGCCCATATACCCATCATACATATCCTCCATCCCATAGGCCCGTGCACATATACCCATCACACATCCTCCATCCCATAGGCCCGTGCCCATATACCCGTCATACATATCCTCCATCCCATAGGCCCGTGCCCATATACCCATCACACATCCTCCATCCCATAGTCCCATGCCCATATACCCATCATACATATCCTCCATCCCATAGGCCCATGCCCATATACCCGTCATACATATCCTCCATCCCATAGTTCCGTGCCCATATACCCATCATACATATCCTCCATCCCATAGTCCCGTGCCCATATACCCATCATACATATCCACCATCCCATAGTCCCGTGCCCATATACCCATCATACATATCCTCCATCCCATAGGCCCGTGCCCAAATACCCATCATACATATCCTCCATCCCATAGGCCCGTGCCCATATACCCATCACACATCCTCCACCCCATAGGCCCGTGCCCATATACCCGTCATACACATCCTCCATCCCATAGGCCCGTGCCCATATACCCGTCATACATATCCTCCATCCCATAGGCCCGTGCCCATATACCCATCAAACATATCCTCCATCCCATAGTCCCGTGCCCATATACCCGTCATACATATCCTCCATCCCATATGCCCGTGCCCATATACCCATCACACAACCTCCATCCCATAGTCCCGTGCCCATATACCCATCAAACATATCCTCCATCCCATAGTCCCGTGCCCATATACCCGTCATACATATCCTCCATCCCATAGGCCCGTGCCCATATACCCATCAAACATATCCTCCATCCCATAGTCCCGTGCCCATATACCCGTCATACATATCCTCCATCCCATAGGCCCGTGCCCATATACCCATCACACAACCTCCATCCCATAGTCCCGTGCCCATATACCCATCATACATATCCACCATCCCATAGTCCCGTGCCCATGTACCCATCATACATATCCTCCATCCCATAGGCCCGTGCCCAAATACCCATCATACATATCCTCCATCCCATAGGTCCGTGCCCATATACCCATCATACATATCCTCCATCCCATAGTCCCATGCCCATATACCCATCATACATATCCTCCATCCCATAGGCCCGTGCACATATACCCATCACACATCCTCCATCCCATAGGCCCGTGCCCATATACCCGTCATACATATCCTCCATCCCATAGGCCCGTGCCCATATACCCATCACACATCCTCCATCCCATAGTCCCATGCCCATATACCCATCATACATATCCTCCATCCCATAGGCCCATGCCCATATACCCGTCATACATATCCTCCATCCCATAGTTCCGTGCCCATATACCCATCATACATATCCTCCATCCCATAGTCCCGTGCCCATATACCCATCATACATATCCACCATCCCATAGTCCCGTGCCCATATACCCATCATACATATCCTCCATCCCATAGGCCCGTGCCCAAATACCCATCATACATATCCTCCATCCCATAGGCCCGTGCCCATATACCCATCACACATCCTCCACCCCATAGGCCCGTGCCCATATACCCGTCATACACATCCTCCATCCCATAGGCCCGTGCCCATATACCCGTCATACATATCCTCCATCCCATAGGCCCGTGCCCATATACCCATCAAACATATCCTCCATCCCATAGTCCCGTGCCCATATACCCGTCATACATATCCTCCATCCCATATGCCCGTGCCCATATACCCATCACACAACCTCCATCCCATAGTCCCGTGCCCATATACCCATCAAACATATCCTCCATCCCATAGTCCCGTGCCCATATACCCGTCATACATATCCTCCATCCCATAGGCCCGTGCCCATATACCCATCAAACATATCCTCCATCCCATAGTCCCGTGCCCATATACCCGTCATACATATCCTCCATCCCATAGGCCCGTGCCCATATACCCATCACACAACCTCCATCCCATAGTCCCGTGCCCATATACCCATCACACATATCCTCCATCCCATAGTCCAATCCCATGCATTAAGTGCTCATGTGGAAGCAGTTTATCTATGCATGAAGCGCGTATGTGGAAATGGTTTATGACGATCCGCTAAACGCATTATAGAGCTTAATCTCTCCATCTGGAGGGTAAAAAAAATGTAATGGAATGCACAGAGCACTTTTCTGGAGACTGTATGATAATGTTTTGTAACCATATCTATTAGTGGCGGTTGTTATAGTCCTGGTGGTCTATCTTTGCAAGTGTGACAGTAACAATTTGCTCCAGTGAGAGCTTGTCGCATCAAGGCATTTGTTTGATCCATCTGACAACCATTTAAAAATATGCTTCATTATTGACAAAGAGGCCACACACTCAATTCGTAGGCAGCAAGATCCTGCGAGTATTTTTATCTGTATGTCTTTACGTTTTTGTGGTTTTTAAGGGTATGTGCACACGCTGCGGATTCCGCTAAGGTTCCGCAGCGGTTTTGGCCGCTGTGGACCTGCAGCAGTTTTAGCTGCAGTGTACAGTACCATTCAAATGAATGGTAAAAAAAAAAAACGCTGTGTAGACGGTGTGGAAAAATCCGCGCGGATTTGCTGCGGTTTTGAAACCGCAGAAAGAATTGACATGTCAATTCTTTCTGCGGAATCCGCAGCGGGTTCCTATCTCCACCATTGTGGAGATGGTGAAACCGCAGGACCAAACCGCAGGATAAACCGCAGATAATCCGCAGGTCTTTGTGTGTGTGTGTGTGTGTGTGTGTGTGTGTGTGTGTGTGTGTGTGTGTGTGTGTGTGTGTGTGTGTATCACCAACCAATCACAAAGCATCTTTCATTTCACCAGAGCTGTTCAAATGAAGCTGAGCTGTGATTGGTTGCTATGAGCAACAGTTTTCCTTGCAAACAATCACTAAGACCTGTTTCACACTTACGTTTTTCCTGTGCGTTGGCAGCCGCTAAAATGGTGGATAACGGATCCGTGGGCAATAAAACACCAACGGGAGCCACCGGACCGTTGGTGCGCCAGGATCCGCCGATCTCGGAATTTTAAAGGAACCGCGGCTGAAAAGAAAAAATTACTACCGGCGATGTAGCTGTAGCCAGGAGCAGGCAGAGGAGGCGAGATCTCGGTCGATGTCGCGGTGAGTGGAGGCGAGATCTCGGGCGATGTCGCGGTGAGTGGAGGCGAGATCTCGGGCGATGTCGCGGTGAGTGGAGGCGAGATATCGGGCGATGTCGCGGTGAGGAGAGAGAGATTATCCAGCAGCCAGATTGGATTTAGGGTTAAACATGTAGGAAAAGAGAAAAATACGGATCCGGACACCAAAAAAACGTTGCATTATCCATTCGGTGATCTCAGCGGACGCCAAAATTTTGGCGGATCCGCAGAAATACGGATGCAACAGACGATCCTCAGTCAAAATACGCTGATAATGAAAGTCAATGGGGAAAAAAACGGATCTGCCAAGATAAATGGCGGATCCGTTTTTTTTTGCAAATCGGCGGATTTTGACTGATGGTGACAAACGGATGTGTGAAACAGGCCTAAGCATCTCTCATTTCACCAGAGCTGGTTAACAGAAGCTGAGCTGTGATTGGTTGCTATGACCAACAGTTTTCCCACTTGACAACACCTCAGCAGAAATTGACATGGTGGGAGAAATATAGCATCTTCGGGAACATAAGCTCCCAGCCATTGTCTGCCCTCCTGAAAGGAGCAGAGAGCACATGACAGAAATGAATCCCCCCTCCTGTGTCCATATTTCATCACACATCATCCATCCTATAGGCACATCTTCCCTCTTAAAGGGATCATTGGTATGGAAGTCAGAGCAAATCCATCCAGCGCTTTGGTTTTGACCACAGGCCTCTCTTAAAGGGATCCCCGGTATGGAAGTTAGGACCTTTTCACTCAGCTCTGTTGTTCTAACCCCAGGGTCTCTTAAAGGGATCATTGGTATGGAATTTAGGGCAAATCCAATCTGCGCTTTGGTACTGACCCCAGGCCCTTCATAAAGGGATCTCCGGAATGGAAGTCAGGGCAAATCCATCCAGCGCTTTAATTCTGAGCCCAGGCCTCTCTTAAAGGGATCCCCAGTATGGAAGTCAGGGCAATTGCCTTCAAATGCTCTGGTACTGACCCCAGGCTCTCTTAAAGGGATCTCCTGCATGGAAGTTAGGGCAAATCCCTCGGTGCTCTGATTCTGACCCCACGGTTCTATTAAAGGGATCATTGGTATGCAAGTCAGGGCAAATCAACTCAGCGCTCTGGTTCTGATTCCAGGCTTTCTTAAAGGGATCCCCGGTATGGAAGTTAGGACAAATCCACTCACTGCTCTGGTTCTGACCCAAGTCCCCTCTTAAAGGGATCCTCAGTACGGAAGTGAGGGAAAATCCACTCTGTGCTTTGGTACTGACCCCAGGCCTCTCTTAAATGGATCTCCGGTATGGAAGTTAGGGTAAATCCCTCAGCAATGATTCTCACCCCAGGCTTCTATTAAAGGGATCATTGGTATGGAAGTCAGGGCAAATCCACTCAGCACTCTGGTTCTGACTCCAGGCTGAGGGGATGATGTGGGATATTAGTGGTAGTTGTCCGGTGGCTCTGGCTGATGGGATGATGTGGGATATTATGGGTAGTAGTCCGGTAGCTCTGGCTGACGGCATGATGTGGGATATTAGTGGTAGTAGTTCAGTGCTCTGGCTGATGGGACGATGTGGGATATTATGAGTAGTTGTCCAGTGGCTCTGGCTGATGGGATGATGTGGGATATTAGGGGTAGTAGTCCAGTGGCTCTGGCTCACGGGATTATGTGGGATATTATGGGTAGTAGTCCGGTAGCTCTGGCTGACGGGATGATGTGGGATATTATAGTGAATGTGGCTATGCGGAATGGGTGGGGCTCTACACTCAGCTTTATATATAGATAAAATCATTATAATTTGTTATAACTAACTGTAGTTAGTTACTATGCCCGGGCAACGCCGGGCTCTTCAGCTAGTATTATATAGAGTCATTACAGAGTGATCTGTTTCAAGTGTTTATTTCTGTTAATGTTGATGATTATGGCTTACAGGCAATGAAAACCCAAACGTCATTATCTCAGTAAATTAGAATAATTAAGAAAAACACCTACAAAGGCTTTCTAAGCGTTTAAAAAGGCCCCTTAGCCTGTTTCAGTAGCTCCACAATCATGGGGAAGACTGCTGACTTGACAGATGTCCAGAAGGCAGTCACTGACACACTCCACAAGGAGGGTTAGCCACAAAAGGTCATTGCTGAAGAAGCTGGCTGTTCACAGAGTGCTGTATCAAAGCATATTATGGGAGTTTGAGTGGAAGGAAAAAGTGGGATAACGTCAGCCTTGAAAGGATTGTTAAGAAAAGGCCATTCAAAAATTTGGGGGAGATTCACAAGGAGTGGACTGCTGCTGGAGTCATTGCTTCAAGAGCCACCACACACTGACGTATCCAGGACATGGGCTACAAGTGTCGCATTCATTGTGTCAAGCCACTCATGACCAATAGACAACGCCAGAAGCATCTTACTGGGCGAAGGAGAAAAAGAACTGAACTGTTGCTCAGTGGTCCAAGGTGTTTTTTCAGATGAAAGTAGTTTTTGCATTTCATTTGGAAATCAAGATCCCAGAGTCTGGATGAAGAGTGGAGAGGCACACAATCCAAGCTGTTAAGGTAAAGTGTAAAATTTTCACAATCAGTGATGGTTTGGGGAGCCTTTTCATCTGCTGGTGTAGGTCCACTGTGTTTTATCAAGACCAAAGTCAACGCAGCCGTCTACCAAGAAATTTTAGAGCACTTCATGCTTCCATCTGCCGACAAGCCTTATGGAGATGGAAATTTCATTCTCCAGCAGGACTTGGCACCTGCCCACACTGCCAAAAGTACCAATACCTGGTTTGCAAACAACAGTATCACTGCGCTTGACTGGCCAGCAAACTTGCCTGACCTTAACCCCATAGAGAATCTATGGTGCATTATCAAGAGGAAGATGAGACACCAGACCTAACAATGCATATGAGCTGAAGGCTGCTATCAAAGCAACCTCGACTTCCATAACACATCGGCAGTGCCACAACTGATCGCCTCCATGCGACGCCGTATTGATGCAGTAATTGATGCAAAAGGTGCCCCGACCAAGTATTGAGTGCATTTACTGAACATACATATCAGTAGGCCAACATTTCAGATTTTAAAATTATTTTTCAAGCTGGTGTTATAAAGTATTCCAATTTACTGAGATAACGACTTTTGGGTTTTCATTTGCTTTAAGCCATAATCATCAACATTAACAGAAATAAATACTTGAAATAGATCACTGTTTGTAATGACTATATAATATATGAGTTTAACTTTTGGACATTGAAGAACTGAAATAAATTAACTTTTTGATGATATTCTAATTTTGTGAGAAGCACCTGTATAAATATTGAGGTTATTATTATCTAGTAATTAACATCAGTTGTAAGGCAGTGACCAGGTTAATCCAACTTAAACATCTTTATTTTGGCAACTTACAAAAATAACTCAAACTTTATCATTCATAGCAGTTCATAACAAATCTGTTGTTGTGGGTGACTATGCCGCCATATCAATTGTTGGGGGGGCGTCACTGGCTTTGCTTTCTCTGGCCTGTGTTCAGTTTCACACAGACCTGTCCTGCACAGAGCCTCCTGCTCTTGTGCTTGCAAACCAAGCACTGACAAAACCAAACCTTAACTGAAGGTGTAAATAGGAATCATGGACATGGGCCACTCCCAAGGCTCCTGCAAATTTCTCCAAAAATAAAAGCCCATGTCAGCTTTTGTTAAATCTGACTTGGTCAAACAGTTTGACCAAATCCACAACCTCTTTTATTTTGCATTGCAACCACAGCTTTGGCTGTGATTACAATGCTCCCCAGTGGGTTTAGTATGCTTCCATGCACATCCTGTAGGACACATAACGACCTTCGTATATGATTCCCCTCACTATATATATATATATATATATATAATGTGTGTTTACTTGTTTTAGATAGATATTAAGCAGATAGTATGTATCTAAAAACCTTTGAGTTATATACCTACTTCTCACCGATCCTTCTGCACCATGTATACTTCTAATGTACGTGTAGAGAGACGGGAAGTACAATGTTCTTGGGGCCGCAGTTTTACCTTAATCGAAATTTTTTTCTGCCTCTCTGCAGCTCTTCTCTTTTATCACTATTACTGGTCCCTGCACTGATCAGACTAAAGCACTCAGATCGGAGGGAGGAGCAGTGATAGCGATAGTCAGGAATTCTGCAGACCAGCAGGGAAAGCTTATTACAGCACTTAGTGAAGATGATGGGCAATGGTGCGGTGGAGGAAAGTCTTGTAATAAAGTAGAGCAATGTTCATGACAGCAGCATGTAAAATATCATTCCCTTTATGTTCTTTCTGTACAAAACAGTGAGATCACTACATAAGCTCCAAAGTATGTGTCATAAATGGGTTGTCGGCTTTCAGAAAATCTTTGTCCCTTTCTGCAGCTTATTATAAAACAACCAAACCGGGCTATGTTCATCATCCCCAGGTCCAGTGTTGAGTCACTGCTGTTGCTTCCAGTGTCTGGCATTGGCTGCAGTGTTGATGTCACGTTAACAGTGTGTCCGGCAATCACTGTCCTCAGTGGTTTCAATGTACACTGTCAGGGCCACAGAGCTCACTGATTTGACTGGCACACTTTCAACATGACCTCAGCACCCCACCCGATATTGGACACCGGGAGCAGTGACTCCGTATTGGATCCAGGGGTGGTGAGTAAAGCACGGTGTAACAAATTGCAGCCAAGGACAACCCTTTCGATTTTCTACTTAATCTTCCATTTGTAAATAAATGGCTCTACAGTAGATCCACCACTGGGAATATGATGGGTCTAGTTCCACGACTGTGAAAACTGCTACTCTAAGGACGGGTTCAGATGGATGTGTAAAAAAAAAAAAAAGGCGATCACACCGCCAAAATGCAAATGTGATTAGCTCCGTCTCCAGCTCCATATGTTTGTCCACATCACAAACAAGTACTGTACAGGAGGTGATTTCAATCGCATGTAATGTTCTGATCTGTAAAATGGACCAGATTGCGGTATACTACATTGCTGAAGCACTGCATGTGTAGCACAAGAGCTCGGATGATCATAGCTTCAAGTCTCGCCTCCCTCTTTTTGATGTGGGCCCCGACCCTGAGCCCGCATCTTTTCAGGCACGACAGCTGCCATGTGCCTCTAAACAGCTGCGGATGGAATTGTGATCCACCTGTGGCTGTTAACATATAACAATCCTTGACAGTTTCATTTAACTCACACTTCCGGAAAGCACGTCACAACCCCGCTCATGGGCGTCCCTGTCACATGATCACAAGGTGCCGGTGGGTTGCCATGATAGCCGGTGGTCTTCAGAAGACCCTCCGTGTCTGTCATAGCAGATCTCCTATGGACGTCAGGCCGTGGCCAGCAGATGATCATTTCTGAAGCCCTGCTTTGTGTAGCACAAGCGATCGGATAATCGCAGCTTCAAGTCTCCTAAGCCGGGCTGTGGAGTCGGTTAACCAAACCTCGGACACCACAGCACTGCCTCACTACTGAGCATGTACATAAAGTGCAGCACAAATTCATCCTTAGATCAGGAACAGAACAGACATTTATAGGACATTTCATAACTGTCCCAACTTTTTATGAAAACATTTACAACACATACTCAATTGTACTACTGTACGAAATTTAATATACATTTTAGGAGTGTGAGTCAGTCCAATTCATATCGACTAACTCCATTAAAATGGACACCGACACCACAGCCCTGCTCCTAATGGTAATGGGACTATTGAAGCCAGGAAAAAAATGCAAAGATTTTTTAAAAAAAATATTTTTAAAATATATTATATACACACAAACACACGTACGTTCAAACGGCCCCCTTTTTGCTCTATTCAAAATAAAACAATAAAAAATACATGTTTGGTATTGCTGTGCTCAGAAACGCCCGATCTACCAAAATATAAACTAAATTAACCCCTTCCAGACATTTGCAGAACGCTGATGCACATTAGTGATTGGCCTCCGGTTGTTGCTTTTTTTTTTTTTCTTTTTAGTACAAAAAGAAAAAATTTGATTAGGGACATTAAAAATATACTGTAGTAATCGGCGTTTACTACAGTATTTTTTACTGAATTTAGTTAGGGTTAATGTCAGCGGGGGAAAAAAATCATCCGTGCGTGCGTCCTACAGCCATTGAGCACTGAGGCACATCAGCGATCGGCCTCTGGTTTACTGGGCTCAGACATTTTGGACGCTAAATGAACAAAATCCAGCAATTCTGAAATTGTTTTCAATTTTTTTTTAAATGCCATTCACTGCACAGTACAAGTGATAAGGCAATCTTATTCTTCGAGTCAGTGTTATTACAGGGATTCCAGTTTTGCTACTTTTGGACACTAAGAATTATAATTTATATACATGTTATAATTTGATTTTGCATCACCATATGCTGAGAGCTAACTTTTGTTTGCAACTAGAGTCAAATGAAGGCTTGTTTTTGAGGGAGGGAGCTGATATTTTCAGCGATATTGTTTTTGCATGCAGCTTCTTGCTTTTATTCCATTTTTCATACTTCAGCATTAACTACATTTTTGTTGCTTATTATTTTAAGTTATTCATCATACAGGACAAATGATGTGACTTTTTTAGTTTGATTTGTTCTGGACACGGCAATGCCAATTATGTTTAAGTTTCTTTGTTTATTTCTGTTTTTACACAAAAGCTGGCCTTTTTTTGTGGCGTAATCGTTTTTCAAGGGTTTTTTATTTATTCAATTTTTTTTACATTTTTACTTCATCCCACTACAAGACATGAATATTTTTTACTTTGATCGCTGTCTGATGCACTGCAATACTCATGGACTGCAGTGTATGAGACCTGTCAGTTTCACACTGATACAGCCTGTTAGACCCTGCTTAGGGCCCTCATACCCCAAGGCTTTGGCCACGATATGTCATGGTAACAATCGGGCAGCGTGATTGTGATCACGGGGTCCAGATAGAGTTACAGAGGCTTCCTCTATTATCCATGAAGATGCCAGTTGCAATTGACCTCAGCTACAGGGGGGTGAAACTGCCTAGTTTGGTGCTAGACCAATAATGGTCGATGTAGCAGGGTGTCAGCTATAACATGCAACTGGCTGCCACTGCATTGTTGCCCATTCACATAATCCTCATAAGAATTAAAAACAAAAAATTGGAAAATTTTAATATAGATGTTTTTGGTTTTAGAGTGTTCTATTGATGCCTTGTTACCATTTTGCTACAGTAAATTACTACTAACCATTAGATATTTATGAATATGCACCTACATATTACAATTGTACCAAAAGGTGAGCAAGTCTTTGCTTTTACTCTAGTTTTTTGTACTTATTACACTTGGAAGTTTGCCAGAGCATTATGGTTTCATGCTAGTTTTCATTTATCAAAGGAGTCAGAATATGAAAAAATAGAGTAGTTGGAACTTTGGCTTAATGATTCAACAGCCCTAGGGGCTCAATAACTTAATTTGATATTTAAGTTTCAGCAAGAATGCCACAGCAAGTCAATCTAAGTTGAAGAAGTCATCCAGTTTCATTAAACGCAGCTGTAAAATAACAAAATATTTGCTGACAGCGGCAGTGGTTCACTGTCAGCCTACTTCTATCTTCTCACTCAGACTAAAGGTCCCGTCACACTAAGCGATATCGCTAGCAATATCGCTAGCAATATCGCTGTAACGTCACTGGTTTTGTGACGCAGCAGCGATATCGCTATGTGATACTTACCTCCGACCGGCTCCCCCGCTGGTTATCGCTGATCGCGTGAGAACGGCCTGGGCTGTTTCTCGCCGTCAGCTTCCTGCTGAGCTTCCTGTGGCGCCAACGAGCGACGCGAGGATGTCAGGATCGCCTTGTCTGACAGGTAATTAGCGACCCCCGACCCCTGCTATGTCGCTGGTGAGATCTGCCTGTGTGGCAGCTTACTAGCGACCACTTAGCGATGCACCAACGATCCATATCGTTGTCGGGAGCGCTGGTGCATCGCTAAGTGTGACAGTACCTTAATCGTCAGTCCAATGAACGGCTGAAACAGAAAGGTGTGACTGAAGTTGCAGAGACTTCAATTTTTACAGTGGCTTGCTAAAGTGTTCTTCCCTCTTGGCATTTTTCATTCTGCTATCTCACAATTTGGAAATTCCATTTTTTTTGAAGGTTTGCACTACTTCATGTAAAGAACATGCCTACAACTGTGAACATTAGATTTTCTTTTCTTGTGAAGCAAACAACAAATTGGACAAAATTACTGAAAACTTTATTGTGCATAACTATTCACCCACTAAAGTCAGTACTTTGTAGAGCCTCCTTTTGCAGAAATTACAGCTGCAAATCCCTTTGGAGAAGCCTCTATGAGCTTTCCACCTCTGGCCACCAGGATTTTTGGCAATTCCTCAAGACAAAACTGCTCCTTCGAGTTAGATGGCTTCCTTGGGTGAACAGTAGTGATGAGCGAGTATACTTGTTGCTCGGGTTTCCCCTGAGCTTGCTCGGGTGATCTCCAAGTATTTTGGCATGCTCGCAGACTAGTTTCTGTCGTCTCAGCTGCATGATTTATGGCTGCTGGACAGCCTGAATACATGTGATGATTCCCTAACAAACAGGCATTCCTCACAAGTATTCAGCCTTTCCAGCAGCCATAAATCATGCAGCTGCATCGACAGAAACTAAATCTCTGAGCACATTAAAATACTCAGGGGAAACCCGAGCAACGAGTTTTCTCGCTCATCACTAGTGAACAGTAATCTTAAAGCAAAACTGTCAGCAGGATTGTGCCGAGTAAACTAGTGTCAGGTTGGCACCATTACACTTATTAAAATGATACCTGGGTTGATGAAATCTGTCTTGTGGTTGTTGTTTAATCTTTCTTTGTAGTTTTCAGTTAATGAGATTCTCATGCTCCGCTGCAGCCTGTGTGTGTGGGTTCTAAATATTGTGCTCTGCTTAGGTATTCATCTGTATGGCTTATGACAGGTCACTGATCCCCCAGTGACCTGCCCCTCTATTTTACATACTGAATATAATATGGTTTAAAAAAAAAAAAAAAATATATCACATTCAGCAGGCAACACCTGCACTGTAGCATGATATGGTAGCTAACATGCATATTTTTGTTTCATTTAGACATATTTTTGTTGGGGAAACAAAAAACAAACAAACAATCTTAATCAAAATGGCACAGGCACTGCTGCTATTTTGCTAGCATAAAAAAAAAAAATTAGGCTCCAGCAAGATGGCGCCGGTGGTGCCTGCGCAGCATCATCTATCGCGTTCCAATAGATGCTACTGCGCAGGCGCCATCTTGATGAAGCCTAATTTTATTTTTGCTCTGCCAAAATGGCACCAGCACCTGAATAGTTTCTATCGGAAGATGATAGATGCTACTGGCCAGGTGCGCCCGCCATTTTGATGAAGATATATATTTTTGTTTGACAAAAAAAATTATCTAAATAAAACGAAAATATGCATATCATCTACCGTATCATGCTAAAGCGCAGGCGCTGCAGCCAGCTAAATGTGATTTTTTTTATACCATATTATATTCGGTATGTTGGTTTCCCACAAGACAGTGGCCTTAGTGGCCAAAAAGTTCAATTTTGGTCTCACCTGACCACAGCACATTTCTCCATTTGGGGAATCTCCCACATGGCTTTTGGCAAACTCAAAACGAGCCTTACATTTTTAATGTGTAAGTAAAGGCTTTTTTCTGCCCACTCTTCCAAAAAGACTACCTCTATGGAGTATAGGGCTTAGTGTGATCATTTGGACAGATAATTCAGTCTCTGTTTGGGAACTCAGCAGCTCCTTAAGGGTTACCTTTGGTCTCTGTGCTGCCTCTCTGATTAATGCCCTCCTTGCACGGGCTCAGAGTGTTGATTTGTAGTGGTACCGTGTTCTTTCCTTTTAAAGATAATGGATATGATGGCGCTCTGGGTGATCATCAGAGGTTGGGATTTTTTTTTATTTAAAGAACCCAACCCTGACTTATATTCCTCAACTTCTTTGTCCCTCACATGTTTGGAGATCTTCTTGGTCTCCATTATGTTGTTTGGTTAGTGGAGCATCTTGCTTAATGGTGTTGCAGTCTCTGTGGCCTTTAACCGGTTCCCGACCTGTGACACAGCGTATGCGTCATGAAAGTCGGTGCCAATCCAACCTATGACGCATACCCTGTGTCATGAATTCAAAGCCCCCCTGAGGGTCGGGTGACCGGGGTCAATGAAAGGTCACCCGACCTGCAGATACAGGGGGCTTTGTAATTCACCTCAGGGGGCGTGGCTTCGCCCCCACGTGGCTACGATCGCTCTGATTGGCTGTTAAAAGTGAAACAGCCAGAGCGATAGTAATAGTTCATCAATGAAAATTGATGAAATACTACAATCCAGCCATGGCCGGTGCTGCAGTAGCATCGGACATGGCTGGAGACACCGATTTGACCCCCCCACCGGCAATCGCCCCCCCGCAACTGTATGACAGCGGCGATCTGCCGCCGCTGTCATCATCTGCCCCCCCTCCCATTCCCTCCGCTCCCCGCCAGCTTCCGATAGCCCCCTCACCCACTCTCACCACCCCCGGCACCTTCTAAGTCCCCCCGTCGCTCCCGGTGTCCGGCGGGTCCGGTTCATGGGCGCCTCCATCTTAGAAAATGGCGGGCGCATGCGCAGTGCGCCCGCCCGAATCTGCCGGCTGCAGATTCCATTATTTCATTTTGATCACTCTCACAGTGATCAAAATGAAATAAAAAGTAAATGAACCCCCCGATTATCACCCCCATAGGTAGGCATAACTAATAAAATAAAGAAAATATATATTTTTTTTCCATTAGGGTTAGGGTTGGAAAGAGGGTTAGGGTTGGAATTAGGGTTAGGGTTGGAATTAGGGTTAGGGTTGGAATTAGGGTTAGGGTTGGAATTAGGGTTAGGCTTGTGGTTAGGGGTTTGTTGGGGTTAGGGTTATGGATAGGGTTGGGATTGGGGTCAGGGATGTGTTGGGGTTAGGACTGTGGTTAGGGATGTGTTGGGGTTAGGGCTGGAGTTAGAATTGAGGGGTTTCCACTGTTTAGGCACATCAGGGGGTCTCCAAACGCGACATGGTGCAACCATTAATTCCAGCCAATTTTGCGTTCAAAAAGTCAAACGGTGATCCCTCCCTTCCAAGCCCCGACGTGTGCCCAAACAGTGGTTTACCCCCCACATATGGGGTATCAGCGTACTCAGGAAAAATTGCACAACAACTTTTGGGGACTAATTTCTCCTATTACCCTTGGGAAAATAAAAAAATTGGGGGCTAAAAAATTATTTTTGTGGAAAAAAAATGTTTTTTTTCATTTTCACGTCTCTGCATTATAAACTTCTGTGAAGCACTTGGGGGTTGAAAGTGCTCACCATACATCTACATAAGTTCCTTGGAAGGTCTAGTTTCCAAAATGGGGTCACTTGTGGGGGGTTTCCACTGTTTAGGCACATCAGGGGCTCTGCAAACGTAATGATGACCGCAGACTATGCCATCAAAGTCTGCATTTCAAAACGTCACTACTTCCATTCCGAGCCCTGACGTGTGCCCAAACAATGGTCCCTCCCCACATATTGGGTACCAGCGTACTCAGGACAAACTGGACAACTTTTGGGGTCCAATTTCTCCTGTTACCATTGTGAAAATAAAAAATTGCGGGCTAAATAAATCATTTTTTGAGGAAAAAAAAGATTTTTTATTTTCACAGTTCTGCCTTATAAACTTCTGTGAAGCACTTGGAGGTTCAAGGTGCTCACCACACATCTAGATAAGTTCCTTGGGGGGTCTAGTTTCCAAAATGGGGTCACTTGTGGGGGGTTTCCACTGTTTAGGCACATCAGAGGCTCTGCAAACGTAACATGATGCCCGCAGACCATTCGATCAAGTCGGTATTTCAAAACGTCACTACTTCCCTTCCGAGCCCCGACGTGTGCCCAAACAGTGGTCCCTCCCCACATATGGGGTATCAGCGTACTCCGGACAAACTGGACAACAACTTTTGGGGTCCAATTTATCCTGTTACCCTTGTGAAAAAAAAAATTGCGTGCTAAAAATCATTTTTTTTGAGGGAAAAAAAATGATTTTTTATTTTCACGGCTCTGCGTTATAAACTTCTGTGAAGCACTTGGGGGTTTAAGGTGCTCACCACACATCTAGATAAGTTCCGTGGGGGGTCTAGTTTCCAAAATGGGGTCACTTGTGGGGGGTTTCTACTGTTTAGGCACACAGGGTCTCAGCAAATGTAACATGACGCCCGCAGACCATTCCATCAAAGTCAGCATTTCAAAATGTCACTACTTCCCTGCTGAGCCCCAATGTGTGCCCAAACAGTGGTTCCCCCCCCACATATGGGGTACCAGCGTACTCAGGACAAACTGGACAACAACTTTTGGGGTCCAATTTATCCTAGTACCCTTGTGAAAATAAATAATTGCAAACTAAAAAAATTTTTTTTTTAGGAAAAAAAAGATTTTTTATTTTCACTGCTCTGCATTATAAACTTCTGTGAATCACCTGGGGGTTCAAAGTGCTCACTATGCATCTAGATAAGTTCCTTAGGGGGTCTAGTTTCCAAAATCGGGTCATTTGTGGGGAAGCTCCAAAGTTTAGGCACACAGGGGCTCTCCAAACACGACATGGTGTCCGCTAACGATCGGAGCCAATTTTCATTTCAAAAAGTCAAATGGCGCTCATTCCCTTCTGCGCCCTGCCGTGCACCCAAACAGTGCCCCCCCCACATATGGGGTACCAGCGTACTCAGGACAATCTGGACAACAACTTTTGTGGTCCAATTTCTCCTGTTACCCTTGTGAAAATAAAAAATAGCGTGCTAAAAAATAATTTTTGAGGAAAAAAAATGATTTTTTATTTTCACTGCTCTATGTTATAAACTTTTGTGAAGCACTTGGGGGTTCAAAGTGCTCACTACACATCTAGATAAGTTCCTTAAGGGGTCTAGTTTCCAAAATGGTATCACTTGTGGGGGAGCTCCAATGTTTAGGCACACAGGGGCTCTCCAAACGCGACATGGTGTCCGATAACGATTGGAGCTAATTTTCCATTCAAAAAGTCAAATGGCGCTCCTTCCCTTCCGGGCCCTGCCGTGCACCCAAACAGTGGTTTATGACCACATATGAGGTATCGGTGTACTCAGGAGACATTGCCCAACAAGTTTTAGGATCCATTTTATCCTGTTGCCCATGTGAAAATGAAAAAAACTGAGGCTAAAAGATAATTTTTGTGAAAAAAAAGTACTTTTTTTTTTTTACGGATCAATTTGAGAAGCACCTGGGGGTTCAAAGTGATCACTATGCATCTAGATAAGTTCCTTGGGGGGTCTAGTTTCCAAAATGGGGTCACTTGTGGGGGAGCTCCAGTGTTTAGGCGCACAGGGGCTCTCCAAACACGACATGGCAAGCGCTAAATATTCCAGCATATTTTCCATTCAAAAAGTCAAATGGCGCTCCTTCCCTTCTGAGCCCTGCCGTGCGCCCAAACAGTGGTTTATGACCACATATAAGGTATTGGTGTACTCAGGGGAAATTGCCCAACAAATTTTAGGATCCATTTTATCCTGTTGCCCATGTGAAAATTAAAAAATTGATGCTGAAAGAAAATTTGTGTTGGAAAAATTAAAATGTCCATTTTTTCCTTCCACATTGCTTTAGCTGCTGTGAAACACCTGAAGGGTTAATAATCTTCTTGAATGTGGTTTTGAGTAGCTTTAGGGGTTCAGTTTTTAGAATGGTGTCACTTTTGGGTATTTTCTGCCATATAGACCCCTCAAAGTGACTTCAAATGTGAGGTGGTCCCTAAAAAAAAAATGGTTTTGCAAATTTTGTTGTAAAAATGAGAAATCACTGGTCAACTTTTAACCCTTATAATTTCCTAACAAAAAAATATTTTGCTTCCAAAATTGTGCTGATGTAAAGTAGACATGTGGGAAATGTTATTTAGCAACTATTTTGTTTCACATAACTCTCTAGTTTAACAGAATAACATTTCAAAATTTGAAAATTGCGAAATTTTCAAAATTTTCACCAAATTTCTGATTTTTTTACAAATAAACGCAAAAATTATCGACGTAAATTTACCACCAACATGAAGCCCAATATGTCACGAAAAAACAATCTCAGAATCGCTAGGATGCGTTGAAGCGTTCCAGAGTTATTACCTCATAAAGGGACACTGGTCAGAATTACAAAAAATGGCCAGGTCATTAAGGTCAAAATAGGCTGGGTCATGAAGGGGTTAAGAAAAGGTGTGTATAATATATATATATATATATATATATATATATATATATACACAGTATATATATATATATATACACACACACACACATATTATATATATATATATATATATATATATATATATATATATATATATATATATATATATATATATATATACACACACACACACACACACACACATATACACACACATATACATATACACACTGACAGACCATGTGGTGTCACTAAAACTGCACACAGGTGAACTTCATAAGCATTTGGTTTATGAAGGTAATTGCCTGCACCAGAAATTTTTAGAGGCTTCACAGCAAAAGGAGTAAATACATATGCACATGCCAATTTTTAGTTCTTTGAGCCCATAAATATAATTTATATCCATATTTTTCTCACTTCACCAACTTACACACACAAATCAGATTACAAAAATATTTAAACTCATATTGCAATGTAACAAAATAGGTAAAAAACAAAGGTGGTGAATACTGTCACAAACCATGGTAAATACTGTCTAATTTGCTCTTTTAGAGCTAAAAAAAAAAAAAGTCTTGCCCCAATTTTTAATAAAACTGAACAAGACCTTGAAGTTGGAAAAACAGCATTACATTAAAAACGATTTCAACTAGAGTAACCTAGATTCAGATAATGTAATCGACTTTTCAACTGTGAGTGCGTCCTTTCATGGCTCAGCATAATTCCTTTCCGTGCAAAACTTTCCCCACAAACAGAGCAAGAGTATGGCTTCTCCCCTGTGTGAATTCTTCGATGTAGGAGAAGACAGGACTTTTGTGAAAACCTCTTTCCACATTCAGCACATGAATAAGGCTTTTCATCAGTGTGAGTTTTCTGATGTGCAATGAGATAGGATTTTTGAGAAAACCGTTTCCCACACTCCGTACAAGAAAATGGCTTTTCTCCTGTGTGGATTCTTTGATGTAAAAGAAGGTTTGCGTTTCGGGTGAAATATTTGCCACATTCACAGCAGAGAAAAGGTTTCTCACCGCTGTGGCTCTTCTGGTGTCTAAAAAGAGTTGATTTACGGGCAAAACATTTGCCACACTCAGGACATGGATATGGCTTCTCCCCAGTGTGGATTCTTTGATGTCTTATGAGTTCAGCGTTCCAATTAAAACATTTACCACATTCAGAGCAAGGATATATCTTATAGCGTCTAAAAGGACCATGGTGAGGAATAATATTGGAAGTGTTCGAAAAATGGACATGTTGCTCAGAGGGCCTGGTTAACATTTCTGGATTGTGAAATATAGGAAATATATCTGGAGTAATGGGGATTTCATCTTCAAGTTCTTGTTTAATGTTGAAAACATTTATGTCACAAGGAGGTGATAATGTTGGATGGTCCTCTACCACATTCTTGCTGATATTTGCCTCATCTGGAGAAAAAGAAAAACATGAAAAATTAAGCGTTTAGTTATTTGTATCCTTGCCCATCTCATCCATTCCCACAGACAATGAATAGAATGGTGGCAAACGTGTGCAGTCACAGCCCCATTTTGACAGGTTACGATTCCAGGGTTAGTGGGAGGCCCAGCAGCGGAACCTACAGCTGATCACCTTCACAGCATATAAGTGATAACTTCTATCCTAACTGTATCACTACAGTATGGATGGAGTAACCGTCCCCTAGTGGTAGTTGCAGGCAACGTTCTAGACAAGCAAGGGAAACTGAGCTCTATAATACCTAATTTTTATGAATTCTTTTTGGGAAGAAATAGAAAAAAAACATGCCACAGTTTTTTTACATTTTAAAATTGTACTCTTAATTTACAGCACCAATATTAACTTTATTCCTCAATCAAAATAAGGAGTGGGAAGGTTTATGCCATAAAATCACAGAAACTTTATTGATACAATATTAAAAAATGATTACAAATAAAAATGAAGAAACATATGGGGACAACATTATTTTGATTGATGAATATTTGGAAGTGCCACTGATCTAGGCATATAATAATATTGAAGTTGACTTTATTCCATAGGTCAGCACAATTAGGACGTAACCAATTTTATACACATTTTTATTTATGCTTGAGTTTTATTTTGTTGTTAAACAGTATTTGTTGTATAAAAGATTTTTTGGGGTGTTGCCATATTCTAAGAGTTATAAGTTTAAAACTATTCCGGCAATGGAGCTATAGGAGGGCTTATTTTTAGTATGGCAAGATGTAGTTATTGAAGCTGGTGGGGAGGGACTGAGCTCACCAAACTGCAAGATTCCAATGTCCACGGTGGGAATCCGGATGGAGGGTACAGTTCCTGCTGGTGTAGCAGAGGCAGCAGCAAGAAAAGGAGGAAGGAATCTGGCACAACCAGACGATAAAACTTAAATTCAAAAGCCAGTAAAAACCATGTCGTTACTATTGGTCCAATTTTGGGATACATAATACATGACTTTGATTACTTTTTATTACACTTTTTGGGTGAACAAGAAAGCATAAATTCTAATATATATATATATATATATATATATATATATATATATATATATATATATATATATTCCTCAAGATGAAAGCAGCACACCAAAAGAGTTTTGTAAGTGTAACAATGCAAGGTGAGTGCGATTTAAAGCTCACCAATCATACAGGTATTTACAAACAATTAGATAATATACATTGTTATTCATGTTTTGTAAAACTATGTATTGAAAGTGTCCAAGCCCACTGGGGGGGGGCAATTTACATGAAAAAAATCCTGGCAAGGGAAAGTGGATTTTTTTACTGGAAACTCGAGTGCTGTGCGGTATGAATAGCCGCATGGACTTGATAACGCAATATTAAACATAACTGGTGATACTACAATAATGGTTTCACAGTAACAGTAATTGATCCAGTATCAAATAATTCCAATATTAACTATTCTTGTGCTGTGGAATATCCGACTGTTTCATACAAATTTCTGTATCTTATAGGTATCGATTGATTTTGTTTTTAACCCTTCGGTCATGTGACTTACTATCCCATCCATGTGCCCTGGGATTTAATTCGCAGGGACGGGATAGTACGTCACAGCGATCAGCGGCGCCCACGTGGTGAGCGCTGCTGATCGTGGCCGGGTGTCAGTTGATTGCGGCCAGGTGTCAGCTGATTATCACAGCTGACACCCGGCACAATGTGTCAGGGGCAGTCACGGACCGCCCCCGATACGTTAACCCCTCGCACACCGAGATCAAACATGATCGCGGTGTATCGGGGGTTAAAGGGAAGCATCGGCAGGGAGGTGGATCCCTCCGTGCTTCCCTGAGCCCCCCACAGCAGCGCAATATGCAGCGCTGCTGCGGGGGCTCCATCCCTGCAGGGAGCTGGCTTCTCATGCCTGCAAAGCGCAGGCAAGGAGGAAGCCTTGTGCAGTGCCTGTGACAGATCGCTGATCTGTCACAGTGATCTGTGATGTGACAGATCAGCGATCTGTCACACGACAGTGATTTCCCCCCTGGGACAATGTAATAAAGTTAATAAAATAAAAAAAATAAAAAAGTGTAAAAATAATTTAAAAAAAAATAAATAAAAAAAAAAATCGCTAAATAAAAAAAAAAATTCCCTAAAATTCATTTTTTGGAAATAAAAAAAACAAAACAATAAAAGTAAACATATTTGGTATCGCTGCGTCTGCAACGACCCGCCCTATAAAACTGTCCCATTAGTTAACCCCTTTAGCGAACCCATTAAAAAATAAAAAACAAAGCAAAAAAATAATGATTTATTATCATACCGCCGAACGAAAAGTACAATAACGTGCAATCAAAAAGATGCATATAAATATCCATGGCATCGCTGAAAACGTCATCTTGTCCCGAAAAAACGAGCCGCCACACAGCATCATCAGCAAAAAAAGAAAAAAAGTTATAGCTCGCTGAATAAAGCAATGCAAAAATAATTTTTTATACAAAATTGTTTTCATTGCATAAAAGCGCCAAAACATAAAAAAGACCTAAATGAGGTATCGCTGTAACCGGACTGACCCGAAGAATAAAAGCGCTTTATCAATTTTACCGCAGGCGGAACGGTGTAAACACACCCCCCAAAAGAAATTCATGAAACGCTGGTTTTTGTTCATTCTGCGTCCCAAAAATCGGAATAAAAAGCGATCAAAAGATGTCACGTGCCCGAAAATGATACCAATAAAAATGTCAACTCGTCCCGCAAAAAATAAGACCTCACATCACTCTGTGCGTCAAAATATGGAAAAATTATAGCGCTCAATATGTGGTCATGCAAAAACTATTTTTTACAATAAAAAGAGTCTTTTAGCGTGCGACAGCTGCCAAAAATAAAAACCCGCCATAAATAGCAACTCAAACCCCCCGTTATCACCCCCTTAGTTTGGGAAAAATAATAAAATTAAAAGAAAATGTATTTATTTCCATTTTCCCATTAGGGTTAGGGTTACGGTTAGGGCTAGTGTTAGGGCTAGAGTTAGGGTTAGAGTTAGGGCTAGAGTTAGGGCTAGAGTTAGGGCTAGAGTTAGGGCTAGAGTTAGGGCTAGAGTTAGGGCTAGAGTTAGGGCTAGAGTTAGGGCTAGAGTTAGGGCTAGAGTTAGGGCTAGAGTTAGGGCTAGAGTTAGGGCTAGAGTTAGGGCTAGAGTTAGGGCTAGAGTTAGGGCTAGAGTTAGGGCTAGAGTTAGGGCTAGAGTTAGGGCTAGAGTTAGGGCTAGAGTTAGGGCTAGAGTTAGGGCTAGAGTTAGGGCTAGAGTTAGGGCTAGAGTTAGGGCTAGAGTTAGGGCTAGAGTTAGGGCTAGAGTTAGGGCTAGAGTTAGGGCTAGAGTTAGGGCTAGAGTTAGGGCTAGAGTTAGGGCTAGAGTTAGGGCTAGAGTTAGGGCTAGAGTTAGGGCTAGAGTTAGGGCTAGAGTTAGGGCTAGAGTTAGGGCTAGAGTTAGGGCTAGAGTTAGGGCTAGAGTTAGGGCTAGAGTTAGGGCTAGAGTTAGGGCTAGAGTTAGGGCTAGAGTTAGGGCTAGAGTTAGGGCTAGAGTTAGGGCTAGAGTTAGGGCTAGAGTTAGGGCTAGAGTTAGGGCTAGAGTTAGGGCTAGAGTTAGGGCTAGAGTTAGGGCTAGAGTTAGGGCTAGAGTTAGGGCTAGAGTTAGGGCTAGAGTTAGGGCTAGAGTTAGGGCTAGAGTTAGGGCTAGAGTTAGGGCTAGAGTTAGGGCTAGAGTTAGGGCTAGAGTTAGGGCTAGAGTTAGGGCTAGAGTTAGGGCTAGAGTTAGGGCTAGAGTTAGGGCTAGAGTTAGGGCTAGAGTTAGGGCTAGAGTTAGGGCTAGAGTTAGGGCTAGAGTTAGGGCTAGAGTTAGGGCTAGAGTTAGGGCTAGAGTTAGGGCTAGAGTTAGGGCTAGAGTTAGGGCTAGAGTTAGGGCTAGAGTTAGGGCTAGAGTTAGGGCTAGAGTTAGGGCTAGAGTTAGGGCTAGAGTTAGGGCTAGAGTTAGGGCTAGAGTTAGGGCTAGAGTTAGGGCTAGAGTTAGGGCTAGAGTTAGGGCTAGAGTTAGGGCTAGAGTTAGGGCTAGAGTTAGGGCTAGAGTTAGGGCTAGAGTTAGGGCTAGAGTTAGGGCTAGAGTTAGGGCTAGAGTTAGGGCTAGAGTTAGGGCTAGAGTTAGGGCTAGAGTTAGGGCTAGAGTTAGGGCTAGAGTTAGGGCTAGAGTTAGGGCTAGAGTTAGGGCTAGAGTTAGGGCTAGAGTTAGGGCTAGAGTTAGGGCTAGAGTTAGGGCTAGAGTTAGGGCTAGAGTTAGGGCTAGAGTTAGGGCTAGAGTTAGGGCTAGAGTTAGGGCTAGAGTTAGGGCTAGAGTTAGGGCTAGAGTTAGGGCTAGAGTTAGGGCTAGAGTTAGGGCTAGAGTTAGGGCTAGAGTTAGGGCTAGAGTTAGGGCTAGAGTTAGGGCTAGAGTTAGGGCTAGAGTTAGGGCTAGAGTTAGGGCTAGAGTTAGGGCTAGAGTTAGGGCTAGAGTTAGGGCTAGAGTTAGGGCTAGAGTTAGGGCTAGAGTTAGGGCTAGAGTTAGGGCTAGAGTTAGGGCTAGAGTTAGGGCTAGAGTTAGGGCTAGAGTTAGGGCTAGAGTTAGGGCTAGAGTTAGGGCTAGAGTTAGGGCTAGAGTTAGGGCTAGAGTTAGGGCTAGAGTTAGGGCTAGAGTTAGGGCTAGAGTTAGGGCTAGAGTTAGGGCTAGAGTTAGGGCTAGAGTTAGGGCTAGAGTTAGGGCTAGAGTTAGGGCTAGAGTTAGGGCTAGAGTTAGGGCTAGAGTTAGGGCTAGAGTTAGGGCTAGAGTTAGGGCTAGAGTTAGGGCTAGAGTTAGGGCTAGAGTTAGGGCTAGAGTTAGGGCTAGAGTTAGGGCTAGAGTTAGGGCTAGAGTTAGGGCTAGAGTTAGGGCTAGAGTTAGGGCTAGAGTTAGGGCTAGAGTTAGGGCTAGAGTTAGGGCTAGAGTTAGGGCTAGAGTTAGGGCTAGAGTTAGGGCTAGAGTTAGGGCTAGAGTTAGGGCTAGAGTTAGGGCTAGAGTTAGGGCTAGAGTTAGGGCTAGAGTTAGGGCTAGAGTTAGGGCTAGAGTTAGGGCTAGAGTTAGGGCTAGAGTTAGGGCTAGAGTTAGGGCTAGAGTTAGGGCTAGAGTTAGGGCTAGAGTTAGGGCTAGAGTTAGGGCTAGAGTTAGGGCTAGAGTTAGGGCTAGAGTTAGGGCTAGAGTTAGGGCTAGAGTTAGGGCTAGAGTTAGGGCTAGAGTTAGGGCTAGAGTTAGGGCTAGAGTTAGGGCTAGAGTTAGGGCTAGAGTTAGGGCTAGAGTTAGGGCTAGAGTTAGGGCTAGAGTTAGGGCTAGAGTTAGGGCTAGAGTTAGGGCTAGAGTTAGGGCTAGAGTTAGGGCTAGAGTTAGGGCTAGAGTTAGGGCTAGAGTTAGGGCTAGAGTTAGGGCTAGAGTTAGGGCTAGAGTTAGGGCTAGAGTTAGGGCTAGAGTTAGGGCTAGAGTTAGGGCTAGAGTTAGGGCTAGAGTTAGGGCTAGAGTTAGGGCTAGAGTTAGGGCTAGAGTTAGGGCTAGAGTTAGGGCTAGAGTTAGGGCTAGAGTTAGGGCTAGAGTTAGGGCTAGAGTTAGGGCTAGAGTTAGGGCTAGAGTTAGGGCTAGAGTTAGGGCTAGAGTTAGGGCTGAGATTAGGGTTAGGGTTGGAGTTATAATTGGGGAATTTCCACTGTTTGGGCACATCAGGTGCTCTCCAAATGCAACATGGCGTCTGATCTCAATTACAGCCAATTCTGCGTTGAAAAAGTCAAATGGTGCTCCTTCCCTTCCAAGCTCTGCCATGCGCCAAAACAGTGTTTTACCCCCACATATAGGGTATCAGCCTACTCAGGACAAAGTGCAAAACAACTTTTGGGGTCCAATTTCTCCTGTTACCCTTAGAAAAATAAAAATTGGGGGCAAAAATATCATTTTTGTGGAAAATAATGATTTTTTTATTTTCACGCCAGGGCGTTATAAACCTCTGTGAAGCACTTAGGGGGTTCAAAGTGCTCACCACACATCTAGATAAGTTCCGTGGGGGGTCTAGTTTCCAAAATAGGGTCACTTGTGGTGAGTTTCAATAGTTTAGGCACATCAGGGGCTCTCCAAACGCACGACACCCGCAGACCATTCCATCAAAGTCTGCATTCCAAAACGTCACTACTTCCCTTCCGATCCCCGACGTGTGCCCATATAGTAGTTTTCTCCCACATATGGGGTATCAGCATACTCAGGGCAAATTGGACAACAACTTTTGGGGTCCAATTTCTCCTGTTACCCTTGGAAAAATAAAAAAATGGGGACTAAAAGATCATGTTTGTTGAAAAAATACGATTTTTTTATTTTCACGCCCGGCCGTTATAAACTTCTGTGAAGCACTGGTGCTTCAAAGTGCTCACCACATATCTAGATAAGTTCCTTAGGGGGGGTCTAGTTTCCAAAATGGGGTCACTTGTGGGCGGTTTCCACTGTTTAGGCACATCAGGGGCTTTCCAAACGCGACATGGTGTCCGATCTCAATTCCAGCCAAAAACGTCAAATGGCAATGTGTTATGAGCTCATTTTCTCCATCACCTTTGATGTCCGATGAACTCCCTCTGCTGGTGAAAGGAGGTAGTGAAATTGATTTGGATTGGAAAAACCTGTCATCTGAACAGGTGGAGTGTGATTGGACATCCGGAATCTCTGAGTGGATATAAGGCCGCCGACGCCCTGCTGGGTTGCTGGTGATCCTCTCTGCTCTGAGCTCTGGCCTCCAGCTTAGTCCTGTCTACTAAAGCTAAGTTTTTGCTCTGCCATTGTTCCATGAGATTTTGTCTGTTTACTTAGTGTTTGTGTTCAGCCAGCCCTGGTTGGGACTGGCTGAACTCCATTTTTGTCTGATCAGTTGATCTCTTTGCTCTGTTTTCAGAATATACCTGAGTGCTGATATAGTGATTTTGAAGTCTAGTGACTTCAGGGCCTTTTCTATCAGACGTGTTGGACATTATTTTTGGCAGGGTTTTTGCGTGGTTGCAGACAGTTGCTTTTCTTTCCTGTCCTATCTAGTTAGTGAGGGCCCCATCGTTTGCTCAGCCTGTCTGTGTTTGTGTTTTCATCTGTTTTCACCGTCAATACATGTTGGGGGCTGTCTACTGCTTTGGGGTCTGCTCTGGGGCATTTAGATTTCCCCTTTCTTTAGGTTTATTTAGTTCTCCGGCTGTGAACGAGGTATCTAGGACCACCATAGGAACACCCCACGGCTACTGTTAGTTGTTGTAAATAGGATCAGGGGTCTTCAATCCGCTAGCTACCAACCTCTCCGGTTTTCTGGACTTAGCTTGTATTTTTGTTTTTTCCTCCTCCGGTGACTCATTCATAACAGTGCTGCTTCCCTTCCAAGCTCTGCCATGCTCCCAAATAGTCGTTTACACCCACATATAGGGTATCAGCGTACTCAGGACAAATTGCACAATAACTTTTAGGGTCCTGTTACCCTTGGGAAAATAAAAATTGGGGGTGAAAAGATCATTTTTGGTGGAAAAAATATGATTTTTTTAATTGTACCGCTGTACGTTATAAACTTCTGTGAAGCCCTTGTGGGTTCAAAGTTGTCACCACATATCTAGATAAGTTCCTTGGGGGGGGTCTAGTTTCCAAAATGGGGTCACTTGTGGGGGGTTTCCACTGTTTAGGTACATCAGGGTCTCTCCAAAAGTGACATGGCGTCCGATCTGAATTCCAGCCAATTTTGCATTGAAAAAGTCAAACGGCGCTCCTTCCCTTCTGAGCTCTGCCATGCGCCGAAACAGTGGTTCCCCCCCACATATCAGGTATCTGCGTACTCAGGACAAACTGCACAATAACTTTTGCAGTCCAATTTCTCCTGTTACCCTTGGTAAAATAAAAAAAAAAATTGAACCTGAAGTATTTTTTTTGTGAAAAAAAGTTAAATGTTCATTTTTTTTAATATTCAAAAAATTCCTGTGAAGCACCTGAAGGGTTAATAAACTTCTTGAATGTGGTTTTAAGCACCTTAAGGGGTGCAGTTTTTAGAATGGTGTCACTTTTGGGTATTTTATATCATATAGACCCCTCAAAGTGGCTGCAAATGTGATGTGGTCCGTAAAAATAAAATGGTGTTGCAAAAATAAGAAATCGCTGGTCAACTTTTAACCCTTATAACTTCCTAACAAAAAAATTTTGGTTCCAAAATTGTGCTGATGTAAAGTAAACATGTGGGAAATGTTATTTATTAAGTTTTTGTGTACCGTATCTCTGTGATTTAAGGGCATAAAAATTCAAAGTTGGAAAATTGCTAAATTTTCACCAAATTTCCATTTTTTCACAAATAAACGCAAGTTATATGAATGAAATTTTACCACTAGCATGAAGTACAATATGTCACGAGAAAATGTCAGAATCACCGGGATCAATGGAAGCGTTTCAGAGTTATTACCTCATAAAGAGACAGTGGTCAGGATTGTAAAAATTGGCCCGGTCATGAACGTGCAAACCACCCTTGGGGGTTAAGGGGTTAATATTGTTTTAATTATTTGTTTTTTTCATGTTGGTGAAGTCGTTGCGGATGGAACAACACCGCAAAGGGTTACTGCTGTTATAGGGTTAATTTGGCTGAACTAAATCCACTTGGAATCTCCTACACACACCAGCTAGTTTCTAGAAAGGGTGACACCCAGAAATTCAGTGGTGTTTTTCCCTGGCTTCATACTATATATGCGGTTTTTATTCATTTCTCGCTTGGACCTGGAGGAAGACACATGTAGTGTCGAAACATGTCGTCCAAAAGGGATTGACTGTATGCAGAAAATTGTTACTGAAGAAACATGGGACCTTTTTAATGGAAAAATAAAAGTTATACTTTACTCTACCATTGCACTGATCGCTGGAGAAACAATACTATTTCATATACAGTACAGACCAAAAGTTTGGACACCTTCTCATTCAAAGAGTTTTCTTTATTTTCATGACTATGAAAATTGTAGATTCACTCTGAAGGCATCAAAACTATGACTTAACACATGTGGAATTAAATGATTAACAAAAAAGTGTGAAACAACTGAAAATATGTCTTATATTCTAGGTTCTTCAAAGTAGCCACCTTTTGCTTTGATTACTGCTTTGCACACTCTTGGCATTCTCTGGATGAGCTTCAAGAGGTAGTCAGCGGAAATGGTCTTCCAACAGTCTTGAAGGAGTTCCCAGAGATGCTTAGCACTTGTTGGCCCTTTTGCCTTCACTCTGCGGTCCAGCTCACCCCAAACCATCTCGATTGGCTTCAGGTCTGGTGACTGTGGAGGCCAGGTCATCTGGCGTAGCACCCCATCACTCTCCTTCTTGGTCAAATAGCCCTTACACAGCCTGGAGGTGTGTTTGGGGTCATTGTCCTGTTGAAAAATAAATGATGGTCCAACTAAACACAAACCGGATGGAACAGTGCCTCCTTATTGGGCATCTTGAAAACAGCCACTCCGCTAGTTTTCAGAGTTCAGTATTTCAGCTAATGATATTTGTAGGTTTTTCTTTGCATCCCGAATAATTTTCCTGGAAGTTGTGGACGAAATTTTTATTGGTCTACCTGACTGTGGTTTTGTTTTTACAGAGCTCCTGATTTACTATTTGTTAGTAGCAGTTTGAACGCTGCTGACTGGCATTATCAATTCCTTGGATATCATTTTGTATCCCTTTCATGTTTTATACAAGTTTAACTACCTTTTCCCATAAATCGGTTGACAAGTCTTTTGCTTTCCTCAGGCTCACAACCCAGAAAGTCAGTGGCTGGATGAAAGATGCAAGAGTCTGTCTGATCCCAGAAACTCACTCAGCTTTTAAGCACACACTGATTACAAGCAAACAGGTCACAGGTGAGAATGTTACCTTTAGTAGCCAGTCAAACCCATTTGTGTCAACTTCTGTGCATATTAGGCCAAAATCACCAAGGTATGTGAACTTTTGATCAGGGTGATTTGGATGTTTTGGGTTGTCATTATGATTTAAAAAGAGAAAACCCAGTAGTTTGACAATAAATGGCTTCACCCAACCACTAACCATGAATGCAGAAAAATTTTTGGTGTTATCATTCACATTCTCTGAAAAAAAGGCCAAGAAAGCAAAAATTCTGCGGGGGTATGCAAACTTTTGAGCACAACCATACATGGCAGCAGCTCAGCATTGAGGTGACAACTGGATGAGGAGTTTGTGCAGTAAAGTAGGTAAAATAAGATTAGCAGGACAAAATAGGAAAAACAAAAAGAAACGGAATCTCACCTGAGTGACTCTTCTGGTGTCTAAACAGTGTAGATTTGCGTGTAAAACACTTCCTGCACTCCAGACAAGAATATGGCTTCTCACCAGTGTGACTTCGCAAATGTCTGATAAGTTCAGCTTTCCAGTTAAAACACTTGTCGCATTCAGGGCAAGGAAATGTTTTGAAAGGTTTGAAGGGTTGATTGTGAGGGATAAAGGTTGGAAAATTAGGAAATGGTAACCTTTGATCAAAAGGGTTGGAGGACAGATCTAGGTTAGGTAATATTGGAAAAATATTTGGGATAATAGGGTTTTCGTCAGCAGAAAATTCTCTTAAGTCATTGTCTTCTGTCTCATAATCTGAAGATATGAAGATTTGTTCTTCTGAGCTATTCATGCCTGAAAGTTTATCTGATAAATAAAACACAACAATGAGAAGAAATGACGAATCAAGATCACAATTTATGATCAAACAACTTTAGTCCTCTGCTCTGTTAGCTCAGAGTTATCATTGCGACATTAGGAATCACTGCAACCAATCAGGTGTTGTATCCTTTTCCTATTTTTCATTAAAATAAAAAAATGGCTGCTATGAAATCAACCAGGAACTTTATAACACTGTCTGAGCAAATGGTTTGGAAGCATTATGGTGGGAACTTAGGAAGATATAACAGACTTGGAAATATGGTACTCCTGGGATATCAGGTGCTCGGACAGGGTCCCAACCCGTAGAATCAATATTCCAAAAAAAAAAAAAAATCTACCAATTTTAAGAGTGCCACACTTTTATTATGGGGGATTAAGAAAAATTCTATTCACAGATCAACAATGGTCAGATCACAGACCAGACTTGGACATTTTGGACGGTCCACCAATGATAATGCTGCAATAAATACATTGGTACAGTTCTGCTTAGAGGCCTAATGTTTATAAACAGGATAACAATGTTATAGCTTTCTTCTGTTAAAAGAAACCTGTTGAGCTATTTATTCTGCCCAAACCACAGGCAGCATGGATTGCAGCCTGACTGCACAATTATAGCTGATTAAAGTATTATCGCATGATGAACGGCACAAAAAAATAAATTAAAACAATTACTGAATTGCTGGTTTCCGTTTATTCTGTGTCTAAAACCCCCAAATAAAAAGTAATCAAAAAACTTTGTGCTTCAAAATGGTACAAAAAAAAACATCCAACTCTTCCTCGCCCTCATACAGCTCTTTTTGCCAAACAATAAAAAAAATTACAGCTCTCAGAATATGGTGACAAAATAACTTTTTTTTTTTAAATGAAAAAGCATTTTTACTGCGTGATCACAGCAAAAAAAAAAACATGAAAAAAAAAAAAAATGTAAATCTGGTATCGCTGTAATCGCATGGAATAAAGTCATCTAATCACTTATACCGCATAGTAAACAGCACAAAAATAAAAGTAAGAACTGTCCTTGTACTGTTGTCTATTGTTCTTTCTACCTCCCAAAAATAGGAATAAGGCTCGGCTCACATTTATCCTGCGCGCTTACATCGGGATTTCTGTGTAAATCCCCAAAACCGTGATTCAGACAAAACCTGGATGGAATCACTCACTCACTTATGAGGCAGATGGATTCCCTTTGGACTTCATCTAGTCTCTGCTCCTGCAATGTCCCATCGTTTTAGGTGTCTTTTTAGCGCACAAGTGTGGTTGACCACAGTTCTGTGAACGCCTGAAAAGATGGATACCACTGGAGCAGATGCCAAATGGAGTACAAAGTGTCTCAATCTGCCTCATATGGTGGATGGTTCTGTTAGAGGTTTCGTTTGAATTGTATTTTTGTGGGACTTACACGGAAAACCCAATGTTTTCAAATAATTTTATTGCTTTTTTAGAAATAAACAGGGTAGGGAAAGGAAGGTAGGAAGGGAGGGAAGGGAGTGGGGAATAAACAACCTTGTACAGGTACGGAAAAAAAATTTAAAAACTAGAGAACCCACAAATAGGCATAGAATAACATATCGAATAACAACATAAAAGGAAAAAAAAAAAAAAAAATCGACAATCCTTATTATGGGGTAACATTCTTGGAAGGAGATACAGCATCCCAGTACTAAAGCTCCCAGGTTTAAACTTCAAAATATTGTGCCTCTTGTTGAGTCTATTTGATATGAAATTTGTTGTTCCAGGTCTTCCATTTTTTGAGTATTTGTGAATGTGATTGTTGTTAATCGCAAATCTGCGTTCTAAATCGCTGTGTTGGCCTATCTTGTCAAGTATGTCTGAAAACTTGGGAACCTCTGCTTTCTTCCACCATTGTGCTAACATGGTCTTGGTCACTAAGAGGATGTGTATGATAATGTGTCTTACCGAACCATCAAATTGTTCCATGTCTAATGAAAGAAGTGCTCTTTCGGGTGTAATTGTGAAGTCCTTAGCAATGAGGTTAATGTGCTGTGTGACTTGAAGCCAGAGGTTTTTGATTTTTGAACAACCCCAGAAAATATGGTAGAGGTTCCCTTGGTGTCCACAATCTCTCCAGCACAAGGAAGATAGCTCTGTGTTAAAATGCGATAACCTCATCGGGGTATAGTACCACCTATTTAACAATTTGAAATAACTCTCATGAATACCCATTGATATGTTGGAATTGTAAGTGTTTTTGATGGCATCGTTCCAGTTCTCGAGACGGATATCAGCACCAAAATCGGACTCCCATCTCTTCATGCATATGTTCTTGTGGCTCGTTAGGTCTTTGACAACAGATCTATACAAATTACGCAGACTCCAGATGTTTTTATTTTTATGGTTGAACAATAGTGAAGATAGCATTTCATAATTCAAAGTCTTCCCTTTTATGAATTTACAAATTCTGTCTTTCAACATGGTGTGAAAGACTAGCTCAGATGACGGTAAATTATATTTAACCCTGATCTCACCGAATTTCAGGAACTCCACTCCACTAAAAACATCCCCCACCCTTTTAATTCCAGATTTCCCCCAAACCTCCGGTATCGGGAGATCATCCATCAGTGCCAATGAAGATAGAGGCAACTTTAAGATTTGCTCTGCTTTTTTGATATTTTTAGTCGGCTTAATGAGATCCCCCCCAGGCTGAGATTATCGGCCGGAATATAGGATGAGATGAGTTTGCAACTGGGCTTTTGCAGAAGAAAGTGAAAGAAAAGCTTTTGCAAGGAACCTCTATCACTAGCATCTCACTCCAAGCCATACCAAGCTGGATGCGTCATGTTTTCAGTAAACCAGTGCCAGCTCTGTTTGATGAGCGAGGCCTGATAATAAGCGTATATGTTGGGCAGTCCTGCTCCCCCATGTTTTATATTTTTATACATCAAGTCTGCAGATATTCTTGCTTTTTTATCTTTCCAAATAAATAGTCGGATGAGCTCTTGAGCTTTATCAATGGTTTGGCGCGGAAAGCTAACTGGTAAAGTCCTAAATATGTATAAAATTTTGGGAAGGATAAAAGTTTTGACTGCCAGAATCTTCCCAAAGATGAAAGTCTCTAGCTGAGCCAAAAAGGATAGATCGCCTGTAATAGTCTTTATAATGCTGTCTAAATTGGCCCTAACTGTGGCTTGGATTGATCCAGCTATACGGAAACCCCAATGTAAGTGCTCAGCGTAGAACACAAGAATGTGATCCAGCCTTATTCTGGAAGTGATCGAAAAATATTATGTACCCCAAAATGTTACCAATAAAAACCCTGACTTATCCAGCCCCCACTCAGGTCAATCATCTGTCACTGGAAATATAGAAGATTCCCATGTTACTGCTAGAACAAAAGACTCTGGAAGAGCGACATGGCTCCCACCCCATCAAAAAACATCTATTGAAATCTGTGCTCCCAAATCCAAATTCCCTCCTCCTTCTGAGCCCCACTCTTTTTAAACCGCAGTAAGAGGCCACATGTCTAGCATTATTGTATTGTCGAGAGCCCACTTAATTTACAGGGTGCATATCGCCAGAAGAACAAGCTGGCCACAATGTTTGGGGGCGTTACAATCTACACTGTATGGGGGAACAATGAATGGGCACTAATCTGGCAGATTTGCAATTCTCCAGAATAAAGCCTGGCGTAGATTCTGCAAAATAGTCACTGCAGCCGTAGATTTATTCATTCAGAGGTGCAATTTTTACAATGGGGTCACTCTATGGGTTTCCTGTTGATCTGGTACTTTATGAGCTCCGCAAATGTCACCCGTAAACTATTTTACTAAAACCTGTGCTCCAAAAGCCTTCACAGCACCGATGTGTGACCTAACAGTAGTTTCTGACATTTGAGACATCACCGTGTCCAGGAGAATCTGAGCAATAAATTGTGGGGTCAAGTTTCACCCATTAACCATTGTGGTTAGTGACAAATTTGCAGCAAATACAAAAATTATTTCACCTATGGGCTCAAAATACTCACTGCACCCCCAGATCAAATAGTTAACCAGTGAATATCGGGTCACCTGGGAGGGGGGGGTGTTCTACTGATCTGGCACCTCAGGGGATCGGCTAGAAAAGCCCACAATCTTTTCAAACAGAATCTGCATTCTAAAAGCCAAGAAACGCTCCTTCCCATCCAATCCCTGCTGTGTGCTCAAACAGTAATGTATAACCACATAGGGGGCACGGTTACATTCACAAAAAATTGCACAAAAAGTCATGAGGTCCATTTTCTCCTAGTGAAAATTGTAACATTTATTTTTTTTCACTAAAATCCAGTTTTAGTTACAAATGTATAAAGCTTCATGAATCACCAGTAGGATAAAAATTCTCAATACATCTCAACATGAATTCCTTGAGGGGTCTAGCTTCCTAAATTTGGTTACTTATGGGGGGTTTCTGCTGTTTTGGCATGTCAGGGGATCTGCAAATGCGACATTGCGTCTGCAATATGTTCCACAAAAATCAAATAGCACTCTTTCCTTTCTGAGCCCTGCCATGTGCCCAAACAGCAGTTTTTGACCAAAAATTATGGGTCCTTTTTTTCCTATTATCCATTGTGAAAATTACAATTTTGGGGCTAAAACAACATTTTAGCAGAAAAAAAATATCATTTTCACATTCACATTTTAACCCCTTAACGACCAGAGGTATTTTTAGCTTTGCATTTTCATTTTTTGATCCTCTTCATCCCAGAGCCATAACTTTTTTATTTTTCCATCAATATGGCCATGTGATGGCTTATTTATTGCGGGACAAGTTGTACTTTTGAACGACACCATTGATTTTACCATGTAGTGTATGCAAAAAACGGAAAAAAATTCCAAGTGCGATGAAGTTGCAAAAAAAGTGCAATCCCACAGTTGTTTTTTGTTTTGCTTTTTTTTTTACTAGGTTCATTAAATGCTAAAACTGACCTTCTATTATGAATCTCCAGGTCATTAAGAGTTCATAGACACTAAACATGTCTAGGTTCTTTTTTATATAAGCAGTGAAAAAAATTCCAAAGTTTGTTATAAAAACAAACAAACAAACATTGCGCCATTTTCCAATACTCATACCGTCTCCAATTTTTGTGATCTCGGGTTGGGTGAGGGCTTATTTTTTGTGTGCCGAGCTGATGTTTTTATTCATACCATTTTGGTGCAGATATGATCTTTTCATTGCTCATTATTGCATTTTAATGCAATGACGCGGCGACCAAAAAATAGTAATTCTGGCATTTTGACTTTTTCTCGATACGCCGTTTAGCAATCGGGTCAATACTTTTTTTTTATCTTGATAGATTAGGCGATTATGAAAGCGTCGATACCAAATATGTGCATGTTTGATTTTTTTCTTGTTATTTTGAATGGGGCGAAAGGGGGGTGATTTGAACTTTTACATTTTTAAAAACATTTTTTTTTTTTACTTTTGGCATGCTTCAATAGTTTTCATGGGAGACTAGAAGCTGCCATAACGCAATCGGCTCTGCTACATAGAGGCGATGATCAGATGGACCTGTCTGTAGCAGAATACCTCTCTTGCTATGACCGCCGCCCACCGGGCTACCCGCGATCACGTGACGGGGGTCACCAATGGGTGGATTTCCGACATGAATGCCGGAAGCACATGTTAAATGCCGCTGTCAGATGTACAGCGGCATTTAACAGGTTAATAACAGAGGGTGGATCGCGATTCCACCTGCGGTTGTTCCGGGCACATGTCAGCTGTTCAAAACAGCAGACATGTGCCGGGAAACACGTGGGCTCACCGCCGGAGCCCACATGAAAGGGAGGGAGTCCGACTTCAGCATAAATTTACGCCCGATGTCAGAAAGGGATTAAAAAGTTCTGTGAAGCACCTAAGGGCTCAACAAGCTCAACATACCCCTAGATGATTTCCTTGATGGGTCTAGTTTCCAAAATGGGGTCACTTGTTGGGATTATTTTGCTGTTTTGGTACCTCAGGGGCTCGGTCAATAAGACATGGTGTCTGCAATCTATTCCAGCCAAATATACATTCCAAATACCAAATATCGCTTTTTCCTTTGAGTCCTGTTGGAACTTTTTGACTACATGTGGGATATCACCACGCTCAGAATGAAGTGGGTAACAAACATTGCTATACACTTTCATGTTACCTCCTCCAAAAGTGAAAAATTTGGGGCTAAAGAAATAATTTTTCTGAAGAAAAAAAAAAAATAAAGAAAATTTTCAATATAATGTTATTAAATTCAGTGTAGTACATTTGAGTTAAAAAATGCTCATTATAACCCCTGGATAAAATCCTTGAGGATGTAGTTTCCAAAATAGGGTCACTTCTGGGGGTTTTCTACTTTTTAGGTGCCTTAGGGGCCCTGCAAATGTGACATGGTGCCTGCAATCTATTTCAGCCAAATTTGTGTTCCAAAATTCAAATGATCCTCTTTACAGAGGTGCACCATTCCTTCTGAGCCCTGCCGTTTGTCCAAACAGAGATTTCTGGCCACATGTGGGGTATCAGCAAGCTCATAAGCAACTAGGTAACAAAGTGTGGGGTCTATTTTCATGTGCTATTCCTCATAAAAGTGAAAACAATTCAGGCTAAAGAAACATTACACAGTAAAAATCACAACTTTTTTTTTCATTCCACTTTAAATTAAAAAATTTCCTGACAGAAGCTTTAAAGTACTTGAGGGGTGCGGTTTTTAAACTTATCACTTTTGGGGCGTTTCCAATGTATAGGCCCCTTAAAGTCCTTTAAATCTGAATAGGTCCCTAAGGAAAAAAAAATTTAAAAAATGAGAAATTGCTGCTAAAAACTTTTAACCCTTCAGGAATCCTAACAAAACAAAATATTTGAAAAATGATGCAGATGTAAAGTAGACATATGGGAAATGGTATTATCTTGCACGGCAAGACTAAGTGGTTTAAAGATATAAAGATTCAAAGCTTGAAAATTGTGAATTTATTACATTATTTCTTCATTCCAAGGACCTTACAAAGAACAAAAGGCATTCACTGTGTGTGGAGGAAAGGAGATTCTAGCAGCTACATTGGAAAGACGTCAGATTGTGGCATGCTCTACTACAAAATGTAGTAATGATAGATACTATAACAGCATTATAGTAAAAGAATTTCATTGTGACCGCCTAGGCTACCACAACAAGCAAGGGGCAAAAACTCATAACCAGCTGGACTTTTTGCCACTTGGTAGTCACGGTACCCTAGGGTTGCAATGCGACCCCATCACCTTCATTATGCTGCGATATAGCAGCAACATAGTGCGATTTATGACTGTATGCCATGCGTCACAGTCGATCGCCATTTAGCCCTACCCTAATTGGAAGCCAATTTGAGTTCTGTGACATTTTGTCCTTATTGGTGTTGATCACTCACCTGGATTGATTTGTAAAGTGCTATCCTCCTCTTTACACTGATCAAAGTCCTTCACACACTTCTCTTGTGCTCCATCTACAACTTTAGATCCAAGGTTGTTTTCATTCTATGCCACAAAAATGCAAAGAAAACACAAATATAGATTTAAACAGCACCTATCACAAAAATAAAAAAATAACAGAAGTGGAAGTTGTTAGGCTAATTTCACACTTGCTTTTTTTTGCAGCGCGTTTTTCCCGCAAAAAAACGCATTGAAAAAACGCATACAAAAGCATACAACTGCTGCGTTTTTTTCAAGCATTTTTATGAGCATGCAAAAAACGCAGCGTTTTTATGCGTTTGTATGCGTTTTTACCGCGTTTGCGTTTTTTCCAAACATTAGGTGGCCCCTCACACTAACCCAAACCATGACTTTACTAACCCTAACCCTAACCCTGACCCTAACCCTAACCCTTAACCAAACCATACTTAACCCTAACCCAAACCCTAACTAACCCTAACCCTGACCCTAACCCCCCTTAACTAACCCTAACTCTAACCCAAACCCCTAAATTCCATGGTTAACAAAAAAAACGCATGTGCAAAAAAAGCATACATAAGCATGCCAATGCGCACATATGCGCACCCATAGACTTATAATGGGTGTCTTGCTGTAAAAAACGCATTGCGCGCGCATGCGTTTTTTTGAGGCAAGTCGGACGCCCAAAAAATGCAACAGGATGCATTTTGTGCACCCGAGCGCATACTGCAAAAAAACGCATGCACGGAAAAACGCGTACAAACGCATGTGTATGCGCACATAAGCGCATCCCATGCAAAGTATAGGAAAAAAAACGCATGCGCTATTTAGCGCTAAAATACCGCGAAAAAAAACGCAAGTGTGAAACCAGCCTTAGACTTCTGAAAGAGATAATTTATATGATTTGCTTATAATATCTCAGTGTTATAGGGAGGTAGGTTTCACTTTCAGTTTACCTCAGAGAGTGTACTTCTGTGCAGTGGAGCAGTTGTGAGGGGTGCGCTACTGCTATACAGGGTCTCATCGGTAGTTGGGGCTTTGGGCTCAGATCTGACCTGGAATCAGGGTGAAAAAAAATCTGTTTTAATTGGAGAAATGATTCACCAAGGGTGAAATAGAAACACAAATCAGGCAAAAACATTCCTCGCCTCCTGGCAGGAGCTTGAACATTCCTGCATGCAGAGTATATACAGATGAAGCCATAAGTTTACATACATCTTAGCTACAGGCCGATTTGCCCGTCAGCCTTGCTGAAGAGACCACCAAGTAAGACGTGCCATTTTCATCACGATGAGGGTGCCTCTTAATGAATTTGGTGCATCTTTCAGCGGCCGTGCTCCAGTGTCAGAAATGTACACTTTTCTCTTAATTTGTGCCAGTTTCTTGAAATTATATATGTATTATTTGACATAAATTTGTCTGTCTGTGATCAGTCACGCCCTTGCCTACTACGTTCCAAAAAGTCGGCCAAGCTGAAATAAAAATGCCAAATCAGTATGGTTTGTGAAAAAATAAGCTGAAATGAAAACATATATACACAGCTCTGGCAAAAATTAAGAGGCCACTGCACAGTTTTATAAAAACCAGCTTCTCTACATGTCTGACAACCATTCCATTCCAGTGTTGAATTCCAACCAGAGTACACCTTATTCTACTTAATGTGCTTCTGATTAGGTGATCACCTGAACCAAACCTTATTTTTCTAAGAAAAGTATAAAAAACCCTGCTGTGGTGTTCACAGTCCTCTTGCAATAGGACAAGCTGGATGGCAAAACAATTGCTAGTAATATCCCAAAAGTAACAGGAATGAAAAAAACTTTTAACCATGCCAAAGGAGTTGAAAAGACAAGTCTTGAGTGAGGAAAAGAAGGGCTCAATTCTGGCTTTACTAGCAGAGGGATACCGTGAGCGTCATGTTGCCTCCATCCTTAAAATTTCTAAGACGGCAGTCCATTATAACAAGGTCAAGCAGACATTGGAGACAACAAAGCTACAGACCGGCAGAGGGCGAAAACGACTCTCCACTGACTGGGATGACAGTCATCTTATTCAAATGTCACTCAGCAACCGCAGGATGACATCAAGTGGCCTACAAAAGAAATGGCAAATGGCAGCTGGGGTGAAGTGCTCGGCAAGAACAGTTCATAACAGGCTGCTAGAGGCAGGGCTCAATTCATGTAAAGGTAGAAAAAAGCCTTTCATCATTGAGAAGCAAAGGAGAGCCAGGCTGAAGGTTGCCAAAGACCAAAAGGATTGGACCATAGAGGACTGGAGTTAGGTAATCTTTTCTGATGAGTCTAATTTTCAGTTTTGCCCAACACCTGGCCATCTAATGGTTAGACGGAGACCTGGAGAGGTATACAAGCCACTGTGTCTTGCACCCACTGTGAAATTAGCGAAGGATATATGAATCAAGCCACATACAACGTTATCCTGGAAAAACAGTTGATTCCTTCTGCTCAGGCAATGTTCCCCAACTCTGAGGACTGGTTTTTCCAGCATGACAATGCGCCATGCCACACAGCTAGGTCAATCAATGTGTGGATGAAGGACCACCACATGAAATCCCTGTCATGGCCAGCCCAATCTCCAGACCTGAACCCCATTGAAAACCTCTGGAATGTAATCAAGGGGAAGATGGATAGTCACAAGCCATCAAAGAAGAACTGCTTAAATTTTTGTACCAGGAGTGGCATAAAGTCACCCAAAAGCAGTGTGAAAGACTGGTGGCAAGCATGCCAAGAAGCATGAAAGCTGTGAGTAAAAATCATGGTTATTCCACAAAATATTGATTTCTGAACTCTTCCTGAGTTAAAACATTAGTATTGTTGTTTCTAAATGATTATAAACTTGTTTTCTTTGCATTATTTGAGGTCTGCAAGCACTGCATTTTTTTGCTATTTTGACCATTTCTCATTTTCTGAAAATAAATACAAAATTTACTGCTTGGAAATTCAGAGACATGTTGTCAGTAGTTTATAGAATAAAAGAGCAATTTTCATTTGACTGAAAAATATACCTAAAAAGAGAAAAATCAGACAAACTGAAAATTTTGCAGTGGTCACTTAATTTTTGACAGAGCTGTGTGTGTGTATATGTATATAGGTATTCCTGAAACTTGGAACTTTTCCTATTTTTTCCCATCAATGAAGTGGAGTAAGCACTCTTTCTGCACGGCAAGCTGTTTTAATCTGTATTATTTTGGGATCCATAAAAGGCCATCATCGATTTTTATTGCATTGGGGGGGGCAACTGAAAAATGTAACTTATATTGTGACATTTTTCGATTTCTTTTATGGTGTGCAACATATGAGTGAACTCAGTTTATAATTTTGATATACTGGACTTTTGGTATTGCTGTATATAACACAAGTGATCACTGATTCAAGTCCCCCAAGGGTACTACAAAATACAGCAAAACGTCAAAACAGATTTTATAAAATATGAAAAAAATAAAAAAAAGTTCAAATAAAAAAAGAAAATGCACGTGGTATCGCTATGTTCGTAAAAGTTTGATTTATAAAAATAAAAGAATTTAAAATTAACCTCATCAATAAACTGTGAAAATCAAAATCACCAGACAAAAATCAAAATGCCAAAATTCCTGTTTTTTGACTGCTATAACAGAGCAAAGACTGTAATAAGGGGACAGCAAAACACTGTATCTACCCTCAAATAGTATCTATAAATATGTTGGCACAGAGCCAAAAACAAGCCTTCACACAGATCCAGCAGCCAAAAATCAAAAAATTTAAAGCTCTCAGAAAATGGCAACCCAAGCAAAATGTTTACTATTATTCTTCACAAATTTTACCACTTATAGGGGAACTTGGCACCATGAAGATGCTGTACAATCTGCAGGCATCATGTTATAGAGCCGATGGAGTGGATTACAGAAAAAATTCAGTAAAACCTGTGATTTAATCATTTAAACCTCTGTTCTTACTGGGATTTTTGGTCTAGAGAGCGATCCATTAGTGTAATTAATTATTACACATTATTGCAATATATGTGTGTGTTTCCCATTCACTATCTGGGAATAACCCTCCATCAAACTCCACCGCACTCAACAGCACCACAAAAACTGGCTGGTGACTGCCTCATGCAGCCTTTATCCATCCCCATTCCCTCAAGATGGCTGGACTATCATTGTAAGTAAGCCCCTATACTTTATGTCTCCCCCACCTCATTGTCGATTGTAAGCTCTGATGGGCATTGCCATCATTATTTTGCTCTAATTATTGTATTACTTTGAATGTTGTTACTTATGACTTGTATATGAACTGCTGAATAGTAAAGCGCTGTGGAATATGTTGGCGCTATATAAATAAAGATTATTATTAGCAAAATCACAGCCTCCATGGAACATGAGTACCGTTGCCATCGGAGTAGGGATGGGCAGACCCGTGGATGTTTGGGTCTGTCGAGTTCAGCCGAACTTTAGGAAAAAGTTTGGTTTGAAAACCAGACTGGTACCCGAACCCATTCAAGTGAATGGGGGCCCGAACATTTCCATGCAATTCTCTGTGTGGAAACAGCGTCTCTGACCGGCTATAAACTTACTGGAGTCATTGGCTGTGACAGCTGCTGGGTATCGCAAACCACTGTGGGTTCTCATGTTGTCACAGAGGACAGCGGGGGAACAAGCGGCTATGACAAGGTCATTATTGTTATTATTTATTGTTATAGCGCCATTTATTCCATGGCGCTTTACATGTGAGGGGTATACATAATAAAAACAAGTACAATAATATTAAACAATACAAGTCATAGCTGGTACAGGAGGAGAGAGGACCCTGCCCGCGAAGGCTCACAATCTACAAGGGATGGGTGAGAATACAGTAGGCAAGGGTAGAGCTGGTCGTGCAGCGGTTTGGTCGATCGGTGGTTACTGCAGGTTACTGGCTTGTCGGAAGAGGTGGGTCTTCAGGCTCTTTTTGAAGGTTTTGATGGTAGGTGAGAGTCTGATATGTTGTGGTAGAGAGTTCCAGAGTAGGGGTGATGCGCGAGAGAAATCTTGTATGCGATTGTGGGAAGAGGAGATAAGAGGGGAGTAGAGAAGGAGATCTTGTGAGGATCGGAGGTTGCGTGCAGGAAAGTACCGGGAGACGAGGTCACAGATGTATGGAGGAGACAGGTTGTGGATGGCTTTGTATGTCATGGTTAGGGTTTTGTACTGGAGTCTCTGGGCAATGGGGAGCCAGTGAAGGAATTGACAGAGGGGAGAAGCTGGGGAATAGCGGGGGGACAGGTGGATTAGTCGGGCAGCAGAGTTTAGAATAGATTGGAGGGGTGCGAGAGTGTTCGAGGGGAGGCCACAGAGCAGGAGGTTGCAGTAGTTAAGGCGAGAGATAATGAGGGCATGGACTAGGGTTTTTGCAGATTTTTGGTTGAGGAATGAACGGATTCGTGAAATATTTTTGAGTTGAAGTCGGCAGGAAGTGGAAAGGGCTTGGATATGTGGCTTGAAGGAGAGATCAGCGTCAAGGATTACCCCGAGGCAGCGAGCTTGTGGGACTGGGGAGAGTGGGCAGCCATTTACTGTAATGGATAGGTTCGTTGGGGGGGGGGGGGGGGGTCACGTGAGATGGGGGAAAGATGATGAATTCTGTTTTGTCCATATTAAGTTTCAGAAATCTAGCGGAGAAGAAGGATGAAATAGTGGACAGACATTGAGGGATTCTGGTTAGTAGGGAGGTGATATCTGGTCCAGAGATGTAAATCTGTGTGTCATCAGTATAGAGATGATACTGAAAGCCATGAGATTCTATGAGCTGTCCCAGGCCAAAGGTGTAAATGGAGAAGAGCAGGGGTCCTAGGACTGAACCTTGTGGGACTCCGACAGGCGAGGTGAGGAGGTGGTGTGTGAGTGGGAGACGCTTGGGAGATGCCAAGGGATGAGAGGGTCTGTAATATTAGGGAATGGTCCACTGTGTCAAAGGCAGCCGACAGGTCCAGGAGGAGGAGGACAGAGTAGTGTTGCTTGCTCTTGGCGGTTAAGAGGTCATTGGTGACCTTAGTAAGGGCAGTTTCAGTGGAGTGGTGTGACCGGAAGCCAGATTGTAAGATCGAAGAGGGAGCAAGAAGAGAGATGGGAGGACAGTTCAAAGTAGACGTGTTGTTCCAGTAGCTTGGAGGCATGGGGAGAAGTGATATAGGGCGATAGCTAGATACAGAGGATGGGTCAAGAGAGGGCTTTTTGAGGATAGGTGTGATGGGGGCATGTTTAAAGCTTGAGGGGAAAACACCAGATGTTAGTGATAGGTTGAAGAGATGGGTTAGGGTTGGGATGAAGACTGTGGTGAGGTTTGGGATGAAGTGGGATGGGATCGGGTCAAGTGCACAGGTGGTGAGATGTGATCTTGAGAGTAGAGTGGAGAGTCGATCTTCTGTAATGGTGGAGAAGTTGGTTTTGGAGGTGGAGGGCTGGGACCGGCTGATGACTACTTCTGTCATCAACGTAGCCAGTTCTCGCTGACAGCACCAAGAAGATGAAAGTGGATTACTTTGTGGGATCATTTCATTAAAAAAATGGTGAATGAGGGCTAGTGTGTGGGGAAGGGGGGGGGGTCAGCCTTATTCAAATAAAGTGTGTGTGTTTATTTTTACTACTGGGTTAGTAATTGGGGGAGTCTGACTGATACTTCTCCATTACTAACCGTAAAACAATTACACCGATTGCCACAGAACCAGGGTAATCGGGAAGAGCGGAGGCTAAGCGCCAGAATTGGCTGCTTTCCCTTAGCTGGTTATTAAAAATAGGGGGGACCTCATACTATTTTTTTTCATGTATCATTAATGAATAAATTAAAAATACTAAGAAATAAATGGATGAAAAAAAAAAACCTATGTGGGGTCCCCCCTATTTTTAATAACCAGTTAAAGGAAAGCAGACAGCTGTGAGCAGGTCTTATTATGCTGGGAAGATGCCATTGTCCATGGCCCTTCCCAGTCTATTAACATCATCCTCCCAGCTACCTGCTGTAACTTTGCTGGTTATTATAAATGGGGGAGGACCATTCGACCAACAAGATTATATAGGTCACTCTCGTTCAGCGGCAGGCACAGAATTTCTTGTGATCCTGCCTGCCCCTGACGTAAGTAAATCTATGGAACCTCGTTCTGACAATGGTCTGAGAGCAAGGCTCAATAGAGTTCAGTTAGCGGAAGGCACGAGCGTGAGAATTTCCATGCTTCCGCTGAACGAAAGTGACCTATGAAGTCTCATTTTGAGAACTTTCTCACAATGAGACTAAATAGGATTCAATGGATGTAGTGGGACATTACACTCTTGGATTAACCCCTTCACCCCCAAGGGTGGTTTGCACGTTCATGACCGGGCCAATTTTTACAATTCTGACCACTGTAGCTTTATGAGGTCATAACTCTGGAACGCTTCCATGGATCCCGGTGATTCTGACATTGTTTTCTCGTGACATATTGTACTTCATGTTAGTGGTAAAATTTCATTCAAGTAACTTGCGTTTATTTGTGAGAAAAACGGAAATTTGGCGAAAATTTTGAAAATTTTCCAACTTTGAATTTTTATGCCCTTAAATCACAGAGATACGGCACACAAAAAACTTGATAACTAACATTTCCCACATGTTTACTTTACATCAGCACAATTTTGGAACCAAAATTTTTTTTTATTAGGAAGTTATAAGGGTTAAAAGTTGACCAGCGATTTCTCATTTTTACAACACCATTTTATTTTTAGGACCACATCACATTTGAAGCCACTTTGAGGGGTCTATATGATAGAAAATACCCAAAAGTGACACCATTCTAAAAACTGCACCCCTTAAGGTGCTCAAAACCACATTCATGAAGTTTATTAACCCTTTAGGTGCGTCACAGGAATTTTTTTGAATATTTAAAAAAAAAAATGAACATCAACTTTTTTTCATAAAAAAAATACTTCAGGTTCAATTTTTTTTATTTTACCAAGGGTAACAGGAGAAATTGAACTTCAAAAGTTATTGTACAATTTGTCCTGAGTACGCAGATACCTGATATGTGGGGGGGAACGACTGTTTCGGCGCATGGCAGAGCTCAGAATGGAAGGAGCGCCGTTTGACTTTTTCAATGCAAAATTGGCTGGAATTCAGATTGGACGCCATGTCACGTTTGGAGAGTCCCTGATGTACCTAAACTATTGAAACTCCCCACAAGTGACCCCATTTTGGACACTAGACCCCCCACGGAACTTATCTAGATGTGTGGTGAGCACTTTGAACCCCCAAGTGCTTCACAGAAGTTTATAACACTCGGACGTGAAAATAAAAAAATCATTTTTTTCCACAAAAATGATATTTTTGCCCCCAATTTTTTATTTTCCTAAGGGTAACAGGAGAAATTGGACCCCAAAAATTGTTTTGCAATTTGTCCTGAGTAGGCTGATACCCTACATGTGGGGGTAAAACACTGTTTGGGCGCATAGCAGAGCTTGGAAGGGAAGGAGCACCATTTGACTTTTTCAACTCAGAATTGGCTGGAATTGAGATCAGACGCCATGTTGCATTTGGAGAGCCCCTGATGTGCCCAAACAGTGGAAACCCCCAATTCTAACTCCAACCCGAACCCCAACACGCCCCTAACCCTAGCCCTAACCCTACCCCAACACACCCCTAGCCCTAACCCTAGCCCTAACCCTAATGTAAAAATGGAAATAAATACATTTTTTTAATTTTATTATTTTTCCCTAACTAAGGGGGTGATAACGGGGGGTTTGATTTACTATTTATGGCGGTTTTTCTGTTTGGCGGCTGTCGCACGCTAAAAGACGCTTTTTATTGTAAAAATAGTTTTTGCATCACCACATATTGAGAGCTATAATTTTTCCGTATTTTGACCCACCGAGTCATGTGAGGTCTTATTTTTTGCGGGACAAGTTGACGTTTTTATTGGTACCATTTTCGGGCACGTGAAATTTTTTGATCGCTTTTTATTCCGATTTTTGGGACGCAGAATGAACAAAAACCAGCGTTTCATGAATTTCTTTTGGGGGGGGTGCGTTTACACCGTTCCGCGTGCGGTAAAATTGATAAAGCGGTTTTATTCTTCGGGTCAGTACGGTTACAGCGATACCTCATTTAGGTCGTTTATGTTTTTGTCGGTTTTATGCAATGAAAACTACTTTATATAAAAAATAATTATTTTTGCATCGCTTTATTCAGCGAGCTATAACTTTTTTATTTTTTCGCTGATTATGCTGTGTGGCGGCTCGTTTTTTGCGGGACAAGATGACGTTTTCAGCGGTACCATGGCTATTTATATGCGTCTTTTTGATAGCGCGTTATTACACTTTTTGTTTGGCGGTATGATAATAAATCATTATTTTTTGCTTCGTTTTTTATTTTTATTTTTTAAGGGGTTCGCTAAAGGGGTTAACTAATGGGACAGTTTTATAGGGCGGGTCGTTACGGACGCGGCGATACCCAATATCTGTACTTTTGTTTTTTTTATTATTTCCAAAAAATGGATTTATTGGGGGAATATTTTTTTTTTTTTCTAATTTATTTGGCGATTTTTTTAAAATTATTTTTACACTTTTTTTTATTTTTTTTTTTACTTTATTAAATAGTCCCAGGTGGGACATCACTTATCTGTCACATCACAGATCACTGTGACAGATCAGCGATCTGACACAGGCACTGCAGAAGGCTTCCTCATGCCTGCGCTTTGCAGGCACTGAGGAAGCCTGCTTCCGCAGGCCCCCGAAGGCCCCCGTCGCCATCTTGGATTCGGGGGCCTGGAGGAAGGGAGTCCCCCGCAGCAGCGCTGCACATTGCGCTGCCGTGGGGGGCTCAGGGAAGCACGGAGGGAGCCCCCTCCCTGGCGATGCTTCCCTTTAACCCCCGGTACATCGCGATCGTGTTTGATCGCGGTGTGCAAGGGGTTAACGTGTCGGGGGCGGTCCGTGACCGCCCCTGACACATTGTGCCGGGTGTCAGCTGTGATAATCAGCTGACACCCGGCCGCGATCAGCGGCGCTCACCACGTGGGCGCCGCTGATCGCGCCGACGTACTATCCCGTCCCCGGTCATACGGGCCCGGGTACCGTGGACGGGATAGTACGTCGGATGGCAGGAAGGGGTTAATGTTGGAACTTCCCGCATTTTGAAATAATAAATGGGTGAATGAGGAAGTGTGTGGGAGTCTTTATTCAAATAAAGTATTTTTTTCCTGCGTGTCTATGCTTTTTAACTATTCATTTACTGGGTTATTAATGGGGGTGTCTGATAGACACCGCCCCATTACTAACCTCTGGGCTTGATATCAGCGGACATTACACAGCTGACATGAACCCAAAATATAAGTCCCCTTGCCAACACACCAGGGCAAGTGGAAAAAGCCAGGCAAAGTACTAGAATTGGCGCTGCGGGCTGCTATTTTTAGGCTGGGAAGGGCAAAATGTCCATGGACCTTCCCAGCCTGAGAATACCAACCCCCAGCTCTCTGCTTTAACTTGGCTGTTTTTTTTTTTTTTTTTATTCCAATCAATTTTTATTGTAGGAAGTTACATTAGAAAAAGGAAAAAATTCAGGTATCAATGGCATTAATACACAAAGAGAACAACGCTGTAACACGTGGTAGTATATCTTTTGATTATGATTCACATTTCCCATCACACCACCAACAATCATGTCTGATACAAGTTACAACTTTTTTTTTTTTTTGGTTAATCAACACCTAATACGTATAAAATCAACCTACCATTTACTCTTTAATCCTCAAAACGAGGGTTTCAAACAACCAGAACCAGAGAGTAAGAAAGGAAGATAAGAAAGGGGAAGGGAGGAAAAGGTGGGGGGGAGAACCATGGATGGTTGCAAAGAGGCAACCAGGGATGGGGGGGAGCTAGGGAATTAAATGGCGTTCCGGGGTAGCCCGAGCAGTAACAACAACATAGATATAAACACCTTGAATATTGACATGTGGTACGGATGAACTCCCTGCGTAACACTCTCTTTGACCCTATTTGACCCATTTTATTAATCTCAGACAGTTTGCCCTGGAAACAGATGCCTGACAGGGGATGCATATACAGAGTTTAGCCACGTGTCCCAAGTCTGAAGTATTTTGTTTTTGGCGCGGATGGAGTGAGCCAGACAGAACTCGTATTGGCAATGGAGATTAATTTGGTTATATAGTTCAGCTAATGTAGGTGTCTTTGGGGATTTCCAATAGCTACTTGTGCAATATCTGGCAGCAACTAGAATGTGAACCAATAATCCCCTGGATTCCCAAGAGAACTCCTCTATACCCACGTTTAGCACTGCCAGACCCGGATTCGGATTAATAGTATTGCCTGTCAGCTCACCCATCAGGCCAAACACCTCCAGCCAGAACGAGAAAACCTTGGGACAAGCCCACCAGCAGTGACCAAGAGTACCCCTTTGGAGGCAGCCCTTCCAACAATGTGGCGAATAATTTGGGAGGAACTGTGCTAAGTTGGCTGGGGACCAATACCATCGCAGGTGTACTTTTTTCAGTTGCTCCAGATGATTTATGCACTTGGAATATTTTTGGATATTTGCTGAAGCTGAGTGCCAGTTTGAAGGAGAGGTAGAAACATTCAACTCCACGTCCCATTTATTCATATAGGGAGATTTTTGCTCTTCGGGGGGGTTATTGAGCCATTTGTATGTTGAGGAGATACCTTTGGATTTAATTAACTTTTTAAATACCAAAGCCTTTGTTGTAGGTAACAGAGGATTCGACTTTAGAGGAAATTTAGAGGCCAGAAAATGACTAATTTGGATGTGTTGATAGAAACAACCCTTTAAAGAGGGGTGTTTCCGTACTATTTCATTAAAGGGGTTAACACCCAAATCAGAGAATAGATCCGCCAGCACTGTAATGCCCGATCCCTCCCACCTGGCTAGATTCAAAAAGGGGATTTGAGATTCCAACGACTTGAGGGAAATCTCTGAAAGAGGAATCAAGTCATTTCGCCAGACCTCCAGGGAAGCTGACATGGTGGGAACACACGGGGAGAACCGTGAACGGCTCAAATATTCTGCTTCCATCATTCTTCTGACCGAGCCCTGGCGGGACAGGAAATTTTCAATCTGAGCCCATCTATGTGAATTACCTGGACGCCACCATTCCTTTAGTGATTCAATTAGTAAGGCTTTATAATATGCTGATATGTTTGGGGTGCCCAGTCCCCCTGAGTCGTATGGGGGATATAACACTTTACCTGCGACCCTGGCCCTTTTATTACCCCAGACAAATTTGTTAGTCAACGATTGAAGTTTCATCAGGGTTTTGTGAGAAATTTTGATGGGTAAGCATCTGAGTACATACAATATTTTGGGTAAGAAAACCATTTTAAAGGACTGTATCCTGGCCATCCAGGACAACGATATTTTTTCATACCTTCCCAATTCCTTTTCTTAATTTTGGATCAGAGGTTCCAAATTTCCTTTAATTAACATCTGCGATGGTGTCAGCTTAATACCTAAATAAGGTATCCCCCTGTCGCACCATTTGAATTGAAAGGCCCCCTCCAGCACACTCCTGGCTTCCACCGGTACATTAAACGGCAATATCAAAGACTTTGCCGCATTAAGCTTATAATACGACACTTTAGAAAAGTTCGATAATGTGTTCACCACTACTGGAATCGAAACTACAGGGTTAGAACAGGAAATTATCACATCATCTGCGTATAAACCAAGTTTATGTTCAAATTCCCCAACTCTTATACCAGAAATGGCTATGTTTTTTTGTATAGCTTCCGCCAGAGGTTCTACCACTAAAGCAAAAATAGCGGGAGACAATGGACACCCCTGGCGAGTGCCATTACTTATTTGAAATTTAGATGACAGAAACCCCGATGCCAACACTGACGCATTTGGGTAAGAGTAGAGAGCTAGAATGGATGACTTAATTTTTCCCAAGAACCCGAATTTTGTTAGAACTCTCTCCAGGTATCCCCAGTGCACCCTGTCAAAGGCTTTTTCAGCATCAAGAGACAGGAATGCACTGGGTTCACCCGATATCTCCACCAGTCCAATCAAGTCAAGCATCCGTCTGGTGCCATCCTTAGATTGCCTGCCTGTCACAAAACCAACTTGGTCTGGGGCCACTAAGGCCGGGATCACTTTATGAAGTCTATCCGCCACTAGTTTGGCATAAATTTTAACATCACAATTCAGGAGTGAAATGGGCCTAAAATTACCCGGGGTGTCTGCAGGTTTCCCTGGCTTGGGTAGCGTGATAATAATCGCTTCCAAGTTGTCTGGGGAAATTGACCCTTTATTTTGCCAAAAATTGAAGGTTTTTAACATAAAGGGGGACAGAGTGGATGTAAATTGTTTGTAATATTCGTATGGCAGCCCATCGGGGCCCGGGGCAGAGTTAGACTTAGTCATTTTGATGGCACCTAGGATTTCATGTGTAGTAAAGGGAAGATTAAGTTCCTCTAATTGCTCATCTGAGACCCGGGGAAGATCCAGGGTGTCTAGAAAGCCCTGTATATCCACTTGAGTCGGCTGTGACGTGTTGGAATCATTTTTTAGATTATACAGGGCCTCATAATATTTCGCAAATGCTTCTGCTATTTCAATGGGATGTCTAGTGATTGTTCCATTTGGGTCCCTCAGGAATTCTATTTTAGATTGAATCTCACCTTTTTTCGTCCTTCTTGCCAATAAGGACCCCGCTCTATCCCCCATAGCATAAAATGTCGATCTATTTTTTTTTAAATTATGTTCGTAATTTTGCAGGAGTAGGGATCTTAGTTGAAATCTATGGGTTACAATTTCTTTAGTCAAGTTAGGGGTTGCTTTGGCTTTATTCAGGGATTCAAGGTGATGAATATGGGGTTAATATATATTTAATATCTGCGTCTTTTTGCCGTTTTTGGATGGAGGCTAGTTTTATGAACTGCCCCCTGACTACTGCTTTATGAGCAGCCCACAGGGTCTCGTCAGAAATTTCCCCATTATTATTAAGTTTGAAATATTCTGTTAATACTGACTCTACTTCATCATGTACCTTCTGCCTACCAAGCAAGCTAGTATTCAATCTCCACCTGGGGGAATTTAGAACATTAAAGCCACCCTGAACAGACAAAGAGATCGGCGCATGATCTGTCCAAGTGATTAAACCAATATCAGCTGCAACACAATTACTTATAGATTTGCTGTCGACCAAAAAGAAATCAATTCTACAGTATGAGCGATGCCTGGAAGAGAAGAATGTATAGTCTCTTTCTGATGCATGTAAATATCTCCAGATGTCATGAAAATGGAATTCATTGATGAGATGCTTAAGTTCCTTAGCATGTGAGATGTTGATGTTGGAGCAATCCATGGAGCGTATAACAGGTATATTAAAATCTCCACAGATGATTTCCGCCCCTGTGGCAGTATCCTTGAATGCTTGGAAAAATTTCCTAGCAAAGGTCAATTGCGATGAATTTGGGGAGTAGACCGTTGCCAAGGTATAAGGGACACTGTTAATATAACAAGACAAAATAATATATCTTCCATCCGCTCCATAACTGACATTTATCAATTTAAAGGCCACTGAGTTCTTTATTAAAATGGCCACTCCTCTTTTTTTTTAAGTCATTAGCAAAAAAGGCGTGTTGAAACCTGGGATGAAGTAGCCGTTTATTATCTGTGGAAAGAAGGTGGGTCTCCTGAATGCACGCTATATCACAGTTAGATGCCATCACCTCTCTCCACATCATTGACCTTTTTGCTGGGGAGTTGAGTCCGTTCACATTAATAGACAATATCTTAATTCTCATATTGGAGCCGCAGGGGGGGGTTTGAATTCCTAGGAACGCCATCAGGGATGAGAAGGGTTAGACCAACAAGGAATTGAAAGAAATTTCCGAAAAAAATTAAAGAACATTTTTGAGAAGAAGAACAAAAACAAAAAAGTTCCATCAACACCGGTTTGCCCCGAGTAGGGTGACCGGAGTAGAACCGCTCGCAATAGGCGAGAACATCAGGGGGGCTACGTGACATCCCGTGTCACAGGAGCAAGGACAGCAGGTGCCATAAGCAGGAAGGAGTCCTTGTGAGGAGTGGGAAGACGCTGAGTGGGAAGCCAGCGCCATCTTGCTTGGTGAGGAGACTTCCCTATCCCGGGGGTAGAAGTCTGTCAGCTTGGCTGGAGTGCCAGTTTTTTTAGGTCTCAACTTAAGGGCATGTCACACTAAGAGATATCGCTAGTAATATCGCTATAACTAGTGACGTTACAGCGATATTGCTAGCGATATCTCTGTGTCTGATACTTACCTACGACCGGCTCCCCCGCTGGTTATCGCTGATCGCGCGAGAACGTTCAGGACTGTTTCTCGTCATCTGCTTCCTGCGGCGCTTCCTGCTGTGAAGACGAGCGACGCGTGGAGCCGGGCGGGAGGACACAGGATCACCTGGTGTGACAGGTAAGTAGCGATCCCCGTCCCCAGCGATGTCGCTAGTGAGATCTGCCTATGTGGCAGCTCACTAGCGACCACTTAGCGATGTACCAGCGATCCTGACCGCGTCATATCGCTGGTCGGGATCGCTGGTACATCGCTAAGTGTGACACTACCTTTAGGCATCGCTGAGGGCTGGGGTTACTCACACCTCCTGTAGCTGGTAATCCTGTTATCTGTGAGCTGATAAGAGCCGGTTTATCCTGCTGAAGCACAGAGCTCTCCTTTCAAGCAGCCGTCGCCATCAGCGTGCAGGCCACGCCCCCAACTTGGCTGGTTATTAAAAATGAGGGTGGGGGCACACCATTTTTTTATTATTAAAAAAACAAAACAAAAAAAAACAAAAAAACAGGATGGGGTTCCCTCTATTTTTGATAACCAGCCAAGACAGTCAGCAGCTGTCTGCTTTAACTGCACTTGTTATCTAAAATAGGGGCGACCCACGTCTTTCTTTTTTTAATTTGCTGAGTCAACCAATCACAGCTATGCCTATACTTGGCATGGCTGTGATGTGGATGGAAGTGTCCACACTGAAAAAGGTTGTTGATTTGCTGTGCTGCAGCCTATCAACAAGCTTTGTTTGGGCTGCTGAACCCGAACAGTAACACAGACTTTAATGAGTTGTCTGTGTTTGGGGTCAGTGCACGGACCCCAAACTTTATCGTTGGGGTTCGTCCATCACTATTTAGGAGTCATCAGCAGTTCCCGCCTGCCATTGTGACAGACTGAAGAGAGGCCTGGGCAGGAACACAAGCTTTAAATGCCGCTGTCAAATGGATAATGGCAATGAAAGGATTATACAGCAGCGATCAAAGCAAGGTATTAGCGGCAAATGCTGGCTTGATTGAGCCCACTCCCTACAACTGCACCCAGTGTAAAACATTATTATGTCCTGCGTCAAGAAGAGTATGAAGGCACAGTCAACTTAGAATGGGTAAACTCCTGACTCACTGGAATTTTCATATACTGAAATAGAAATTAAATTATTGGTTTGTAAACATTTGAGGTATAAAATTGCTTGCAGCATGTACAAAATAGATACACAAAACGACTTGCTTAACCGATAGTTTATTGACATGGAGTATGTCCATAGGATAAATATGAGTTTTTAATGACTTCAACTTAAATGTATGCAAACGTAAGACTTCAACTGTATCATTCATGTACCAAGATGTTAATGTCTATTATGCCACTCAGATAAAGGAGAAGCATACAGTTGCTTTGAAAGTGTTAATTTGCATAAGGAGGACGAAGTTGCACTAGAAGGGTTAATCTACTAAAAAAGGGAATAGCAGCTTATTAAAATATAACTGTTTCTAAAGGTCTGTAGATTGCACATTAAACAAAGATAACAGTAGAGACACTGACGATAGGTTTTACCTTAGCTCTTTTCTCTTGAATTCTACTTCTCTCCTTCCTGCTCCACAATACACAGGAATCCATCATACATTGCTTCACATGCATCCATACAGTCAGCATGAAACCAGCAGGACAGATCTCTCCTGTGTTTACATGCTGTACACTCTCCTTCCACACACGGTGGGCTCTCCCACAGCTGAGTGGCAGGAAGACGCACACAGCTGTCACAGGAGTGAGACAGAGGACAATGATGTGCAGCAGATTGAAGCCCCTTTCTTAAATAGCCAAAGATTGCATTACTAAATTAGAGAGGAAATGTTTTACTTCTTCGAATTATATATATTTGAAAATGGGTTTTATTTTGGTCTCCTTTTGACTCCTGAAATTTCCCAGGTGGTGATAGGTCCTCAAGTACAGTCTTCAGAAATATGTAATCATTATACCTACACTTTAATTATATTATAGTACTATAGCTATACTTTCATAGAAGTATAGGATGACGTAAGTTTCCTTTGGTGATTTATTGCAATCAAGTATTTAATCTGGCTCTGAGTCTCAGTGAAGACAATAAAATGTCCATCACAAGTGAACTACACATTCTACCATTTAAAAACTAACAGTGGGTCCCCGTTAGTCATATTGTGAGGGAATCTGCTTTTTTGTGCACACATCCATTAAGCAGGGAGAAAAGAGAACACTAGTTACATTGAATCACACCATAACCTCCCAAATTAATTGGATCCAATAAACCAATTAATTAAATGGATGGATAAGAATGTCCAAAATGGAAGACTTTTTGCTGCACCTGTGTGCTCTGGTTAAAAAAAATGGGAATCTCAATTTATCATTTTCCTCACAAAATCCAAACAAAGCCCAGAATAAATAAGCAGAGAAAGAAATGGAAGGAGAAATAGTGAAGCGACATCATGTGCACGGTTTAATCAAAACATGAACATAAAGCTGTGAATTTTGATGGACATTTCTACTACGGACTGCAAAAAGTAGTAGAGAAGAATGTTCTCCCTCATGGCTAAGCAGGTAAGAAATCTCAAGGAGGATTTTGATTTTATATTATTCTGGATCAACAATGATTAATCTTTCTTGAAAAAACTTTTTTTGTCAGTCTGAGAAGTAATGTACCTATGAGTAACTAGGACTCTGAACCACAAGACACATTATTACAGTTCACACGATGTATACTCACATTGTCATATTGGCTTTTGGATAGATCTCCAATTCCTATCTGAGAGATACCATGATCTTCATGTGATGAAGCTTCTGGATTAGGAGAACTACACATTTCCTCTGATATTTTTCTCTCATTAGATCCATCTGTGCGAACCAATCACAGTTAATATTGAATACGTTGACCATATGTAAAAAGATTATGGAAATATCCAGAAGATCCTCAAAATAACTCTTCTTCGCCATAAATGAAAATTCATTCTTACCAAGTGATGTGAGGTTTTGGTTTTCCTCCATGATAACATCCTTGTACTGATCCTTGTGTCCTTCTAAATACTCCCACTCCTCCATAGAGAAATAGACTGTGACATCCTGACACCTTATAGGAACCTGGCAAACAATGATACAGCCATCATTCAGACATGTTATCGCTTTGGGTTATTGTATGAAGGCCCAACATTCCTAGCTGCGCTCACCTCTCCGGTTAGCAGGTCAATGATCTTATGGGTGAGGTCTAAGATCTTCTGCTCATTGTATATTTCTGTGGAGGGGTTCGGTTTCTTGTTCCATCCTCCCAATACATGACAACCACCACAGTTCCTTTTAATGAGGCTTGTAGATAATTCCTTTACAAATGTATAATCCTACATGTAAGAAATAACAGAAAACCAAAGTTGAGCTGGTATGTAACTGGTATGAACACATATCTTAAAGGGAACCTGTCACCCCCCCAGGGCGTTTTTCAGTTAAAGAGCCACCTTCAGCAGCACTAAGGCTGCATTCTGTGAAGGTGGCTCTTCTGTTTCTGACCCCTAGTAACGCTGAAATATCGACTTTTATAAATAGCTCCTCATACCTGTAACGTGTCCCATAGGTATGGTGTGTCCCCCTGTATCAGCCGTCTACCATCCGTCAATCATGCCTCTGTCCTGTGTCTGGGCGCCGCCCACCATCCGTCCATCATGATGCCCCTGTGCGCTGTTGCCTCCTCCTGTATTGAATACAGGCGCCTCCGCTGTGACAAGAGTTCTCGGGCATGCGCAGTGCGCGCTGCCCCAGAACCGACATCAGGCTATTGCGCCTGCGTGTTGCGGAGGCCCCAGATCCCGCCCCGCAGTGTGTTATGATGTATTCACACTGTGGGGCCTCCGCAACACGCAGGCACAATAGCCTGATGTCGGTTCTGGGGCAGCGCGCACTGCGCATGCCCGAGAACTCTTGTCACAGCGGAGGCGCCGGCATTCAAAACAGGAAGATGCAGCGACGCACAGGGGCGTCATGATGGACGGATGGTGGGCGGCGCCCAGACACCGGACAGAGGCATGATTGACGGATGGTAGGCGGCTGATACAGGGGGACACACCATACCTATGGGACACATTACAGGTATGAGGAGCTATTTATAAAAGTTGATATTTCAGCGTTACTAGGGGTCAGAAACAGAAGAGCCACCTTCACAGAATGCAGCCCTAGTGCAGCTGAAGGTGGCTCTTTTAGTTAAAAACGCCCTGGGGGGGGGTAAAGGTTCCCCTTAAAATGCCAAATCTGAAGGACCACAGATAGAAGACAGCCTCTGTGCAAGATCAATATTTTGAAACTGGTATTCAGAAGTTAGAGTCAGTTAAAAGACGGGCAACGAGATTATTACAAGGGATGGAAGGCCTCTCATATGAGAGGTTGGAAAAGTTGGGCTTGTTTAGATTAGAAAAAAAAAAAAGAGACGCCTCAGAGGATCTCTCATTTATATGTATAAATATGTGTGGTCAGTACAAAGGACTGGCACATGACTTATACCTTCCAAGGACCATACTGAGGACCAGTGGGTGGAGGAGCAATTCCAGCAGCTAAATAAGAAAAGGGATCTTTACTGTTAAAGCAGTGAGACTGTGGAATGCCGAACACAGGATTTAGTAATGGCAGACACTAGAACAGCTTTTAAAAAAAGGGCTGTATACTTTCCTCAGAAATCATTTTGGGTTATATATAATTTAGTGACAAAAAATAGAACTGGTGGAGAAAGGTTGAACTTGATGGACCTAGGTCTTTTTCAACTTACCGTAACTACGTTATATATTGACCCTTTGCAGTCCAGTAGCTCATCATAATGCCCAATTCCTCCCTGCTGTTAAGGTGTGGGTGAGTCCCCTCACCCCTTGAGCTGCTGCACAGGATGCACCAATAGTACAGTGGGTACGGAAAGTATTCAGACTCCTTTAAATGTTTCACTCTTTGTTTCATTGCAGCCATTTGATAAATTCAAAAAAGTTCATTTTTTCTCATTAATGTACACTCCGCACCCCATCTTCACTGAAAAAAACAGAAATGTAGAAATGTTTGCAAATTTCTTAAAAAATGGCTATTACTGCAGTCATTGACCGTCAGCACTCCCATCAAATTCCTCATTAAGGTTCGTTTCACCTTTAATACTGACCTTTATATTATCACACACCCTGATATTTATGCCCTCTTTCCACCACAGACTATCGTCTCCTCAACACCACCACATGTGAGATTCTCACATGTCTACTCAGTTCTTACCCTAGGTATGTCAGCATCTCTTTTTCAGAATAGATATTTATGCAATTTGGATTGTCTCCACAATAATTATTTATCAGCTGCCATACTACTGACCTATACTTACCGCACGTATTTTGTATATACCTTGGTTATGTAATTTTGCACTATTTGGTTTTATTTCATTTTTTATATTTTATTTTGATTTGTTCTTCTTCCGTAGTACACTGATGAAGGTCTGTCACGACCGAAACGTTTGTAACTAGAGGCTACTGTATGTGTTAAATCACTTTTTGGCCAGGTCTAGGAAGACTTCTGGTGGTCCCAAACTTCTTCCATTTAAGGATTATGGAGGCCACTGTGCTCTTAGGCTAGGTTCACATTGTGTTAGAGCAGTCCTTTCAATGCATGAGTTAAACAGACTGCGCTAACGCTACTCCTTTTTTTGATCATGTTATGCGATCGCGCTAGCGCAGATGCTCCATCTGCACTAGCAGTAGTGGACCCTCGAATACTGTAGACTGCGTCCGAGGGTCCGCCACAGCATGACTAATGCATGCTGATTATGACATGCGTTACGTTATGGCAGTCTATGGGTGCGTTAACGGATGCGTTACTTTGCGTTAATGCCGCTTTGTAATGCAATCCATTAAACGGACTGCCATAACGCAATGTGAACCACCCCTTAGGAACCTTGAGTACAGCAGAAATTCTTTTGTAACCTTGGCCAGATCTGTGCCTTGCCACAATTCTGTCTCTGAGCTCCTTGGCCAGTTCCTTTGACCTCATGATTCTCATTTGGTCTGACATGCACTGTGAGCTGTGAGGTCTTATATAGACAGGTGTGTGCCTTCACAAATCAAGTCCTATCAGTTTAAATAAACACATCTGGACTCCAATGAAGGAATAGAACCATCTCAAGGAGGATCACAAGGAAATGGACAGCATGTGACTTAAATATGAGTGTTTGAGCAAAGGGTCTGAATACTTATGACCATGTGATATTTCAGTTTTTCTTTTTTAATAAATTTGCAAAAATTTCTACATTTCTGTTTTTTTCAGTCAAGGTGAAGTGCAGAGTGTACATTAATGAGAAAAGATGAACTTTTTTGAATTTACCAAATGGCTGCAATGAAACAAAGGGTGAAAAATTTAAAGGGGTCTGAATACTTTCCATACCCACTGTATGTCCGCCCCTGCATAAGAGTGAAGATATGATGTTTTTACCAGAATCCCTCACCTCTCCGGTCAGCAGGTAGATGATCTCCAGGGTAAGACTTAATATTGTGTCAGTCATTTTACTTCTGTCTTTTTCCATCTTAAATATTGCAGGTTCTAATTCAAAAGGGAATGAAGTTTGAGGTGGCTTCTGCAGTAAAACATATGAAATGTTATAATAATAAAATCTTATTAATAGTCCAGTAGTATTATGCTTAATACGATAAGACCATAAAAACAAGAGACAAAAAAACTGACTGAAAGTCCAAAGAGATTTATGATATACTAATAAAATTTATATTTTGTATTATCAGGATTTAAAATGGTATAAGATCAAAAAATTATATAATCCATAATTGACAATAACAAATTGTATGCAATGTAAAAAGAGACAAATGGGGCGAAGCTCAGTGGTATAAAAATAGATGTGGGTGTCTATAATTGTACATGGATATACTGTAAAATAATTTTTTAATAAAAATTACAATGTGAAAAATATAATTAGTGAAAAAAAATATATAAAAATACCTTGTGTAAAAAAAAATATATATATATATATATATATATATATATATATATATATATAGAACTTGTGTACAAAATATACACTAAAAATAGTGGAGCCACCAAAATAAGGTGCAAGAAATAGTGCAAGTAAAAATTATATATAATCTCTATTAAATGTAACTTAATACACACAAATGTATTAGTGAAGTGTAATACCAGAAAAGACCACCCAGTGGCAGTATATCCACAAACAAAAAGCCTCAGTACATTGGGACTATTTCCATACACTAAATAGAATAGTGATACTATATACCAGCGCCAGTTTTGAAGTGACCACATCATAGTATTAGGATCAGGAATAAGCATAAAAACGGGTAAGTATTGTAATATACTATTGGTAACTCACAATATAGTGTCAGCAACTCCTGGTCTCCTGAGGCACCCACGTTTTTATGCTTATTCCTGGTCCTAATACTATGATGTGGTCACTTCAAAACTGGCGCTGGTATATAGTATCACTATTCTATTTAGTGTATGGAAATAGTCCCAATGTACTGAGGCTTTTTGTTTGTGGATATACTGCCACTGGGTGGTCTTTTCTGGTATTACACTTCACTAATACATTTGTGTGTATTAAGTTACATTTAATAGAGATTATATATAATTTTTACTTGCACTATTTTTTGCACCTTATTTTGGTGGCTCCACTATTTTAGTGTATATTTTGTACACAAGTTCCATATATATATTTTTTTTCACTAATTATATTTTTTACATTGTAATTTTTATTAAAAATTTTTTTTTACAGCATATCCATGTACAATTATAGACACCCATGTAAGAGAATGGTCAGTCATAATATACTGAGCGGCCATGTTGTCTCTAGCAGCCATTTTGTTGAAAGTTAGAGAAGATTCAACTTTTACAAAAGAGCTGATAAAATGTATTAAGTGGAGGATGGAAAATGAGATCATGTCTCCTAGCAACCTCAGCCGATGTGCGTAGAGGAAGATTGGATCAATCAATAGGATCACAGGTCACCAAATATATGGCCAGTATGCTTATACGTGATAGTGTGGTAGCGAAGTGTAGAGTAGTTAAAATGTCAGGATGTAAGAATTTAGGGACCTAGACTGGAGACAATGATAAGATTTTAGGACAGTAGCCATAGATACCAATGACTTATGGGTTTTAGTGTTGCTTGAAGAAATGTTAATTAATATCTTCATATTATGTCATTATATTCTCTTTTCTAAACCACGTTTCTGTAGATTACCATGAAAACGCCTTAGAATTATAATGTTAACGCCTTTCTGCGGCAAAATGCAGTTTTCTTTGTTCTGATAATGTATAAGAAGCCCCTGTTACTGTCGATCGGGGCCATTCCATCGCCATCATGCCACTGTGCCTCACCATGGCCAGGGCACAGAGCCTTACCATCGCCAGACTTCCTAGCGAATCTCTGCCTGTCTGAATTCCTGTTTTTGCCCGCATATTCCAGCTCCTCTGTTATTCTGTATCTGTCTTGCTGTGTATCTCCGAATAAACCTTCAACCTCAGCTTGATAAGAGATCGTCTGTGGAACTTCTTCCCGACTCTTCCAGCTCTCAGTAGGACTTTTTCTTACAAGTGGCGATTGCCAGCCAGGAGGAGCAGCTCCGGAGAGTGGCCTCCAGAAGAACCTTTGTGGAAGAAGCCGCAGATGAGGGCTTGGAGGTGGGAAGAGGAAGAGAAAAAATAAAAGAAACGCGTATGGCCATACGTTAAACCGGTCAAAGGAAGCCAGCCTGAAGGAGAACCTCTCGTGATCGCTCTGAAACCGCCTGCCTGATTTTTTTATAATAAAACCACGGACAAAGAAAAAGACTATAAAAAGATGAGTAACTAAGAAGAAGCTATCTACAAGGACGTGAGAATTTGTTGTGCCGGGTAGCAAGAAGCTTTAAAAGGGCGTGGGGAGACGCTTGGCAAACTAACGAGTGAGGCTGGAATCACGGCTGCACCTCTTTTGATATCTGGTCGACCCCAAACAGCTGCAGCGAGGTCTTCCATCTGAGAGGTGTGAGTATCTAACTTTGCTTAAATTGCATTTGTTGATACTAGGACAGAGTAAAACTCGTCCTTGTAGACCACTGTAAATATGGAGTGGTTACGGAAGCAGGCAGAGAAATATGCTGGCACACCCCAGCTGGAGGGGGTTAATGTGGAAACCACGTGGTTAAATTGTATGCGTTGGTTTACCACCGAGAACAGGGAACTGGATAGAAAGAATTCACTAGGTTAAGCTAATAGCCAAGTAGTGGCTTTGTGTAAGACAGTCATAACCTTTGATCAGGCTCTTGATAAATAGTCTACACAACAATATGTTAACATGATCACCCGGGGAGGGGCAGCGTATAGGGAGAGATCAGAACAGCTGAGCGAGATGCTGGAGCTAGCACGGAAGCACAGAGAGGAGGGGTGCGAGCAGCAGCAGCTGAGAGCAGTTATGTCACAGATGGACACTGCAGCTTCGAAACACAGTGCTGATGTAAATACAGTTGTAGACTGGAGAAGAGTTAGGAGAATGAGTGAAGTAGTACATGACAAGATATAGTGTCCCAACAGCTCCAGCACATGCAGACCCTAGGTTAGGTGTGAAGCTGCTTCAACCCCGAGAAAAATATCCCTGACCAAATGTTCCTGATCCATCTTAAATTTATAAAAAATTTGCCTAATTGGGAGGAAAGTAAGTGAGTGTTTTGTTAGGACTATGCAATCCGAGGTGAGGGGTGATGAGTCTAATGTTTTTGCATGCCATTCACCTCGGGGTGTATCTGCTGATTAGGGGAGGCCAGGAGTTCCGGGGGGGTATGCGCAGCTGCCGAGAATGGGCAGGTCCCGTTCGGCAGAGCCCCCACAGGATCCTATGAGAGGTCCCCCCTTGTGTTATTTTCGTGGACATTTAGGACATGTTAGACGTTTTTGTCCCAACCTTGAGCCAGGGATTGCTCCCCAAGAACCCCGGGCACCATTTAACCCCCAACAGACCCGGGAGTTCTCTAGACCACCTTTCGGAGTTAGACCTCCGTATCCAGCAGTGACTGACCCTAGGCAGTATCAGCAGTACAACGGTCTTCAAATGGTTAACCCAGTCTCACAGGAGCCTTCTGCTCTGCTCCCTCCCCAATAGCTTTCACTCATCCACGCCCGGAGGTCCATGCTATTCAGGGAGGGGTCACTCCTCCTCGTCCCTATGCTCCGCTGATTAAGGAGCTGCGGGAACATGAGGACCGGACCCTGACCAAGGATCTCTTTGGGGCGGAGGTGGCAGCTGTTGGACGGAAGCCGTGTCCAGATGGGGATGATGGATTTTTCGGGCTTCCCATGACAGGTAACACTGATTGATGGAGTGTTCCCCCTGTTCCCCTCACCCTCCTTGCTCCCCTTTCCCTGGGCAGGGACGGTAGACCTTATGTCAGAGGGAGAATAGAGGGGCTGCCTTGGGAAGACATCCTCATCGATACAGGAGCCTCAGTTTCAATAACACGACACAAATTGCAGTCACCCCCTGGACTGCCTGAGACTACACTTTTGTAGAATTTGAGGACTCCTGTATTCAAGCAGTAAAAAGTCGTCCAGTAAACCTGAGATTTCAGGACACAGGGGGATCGAAGCAAAGGGGTCTTCGATGCGCTTTTTGGGTAAACCCACAGTTACGGTACACTATTTTGGGAACTGATGTTTTGGGAGCAATGGGAATTGTTGTTGATTTATGTAACAAAGTCTTGTGGCGGAAGAAAGAAGCCACTATCTGTTCTGTAATTGTCCCTGTAGAGGAGGAGGAGAGTCATAAATTACCCATTGCTAGCTTCGGATTAGGTGCTAATGAAAATGTTGAAAACACTGACAATGATGCTTTAAAGAATGAATTGAAGCAAAAGTTCCCTGAATTGTGGATCTCAAAGAAAACGGATTGTGGGTTAATGCAAACTCAGGTTAAAATTGATGGTGAAAAACTGCCACCTTTCCAGCGTCAGTACCGTATTCCGGAGGACGCAATCCCTTACATAAGGGTAGCAGTCAGTGAATTGGAGAAACAAGGTGTTGTTGTGAAAGGTAATTCTCCATGTAACAGTCCTATTCTACCTGTAAAAAAGGAAGATGGCAGTTTTTGAATGGTAGTAGACCTGAGACTTGTAAATAAGTACACTCCCTCAGCTGCTCACCTTGTGGCATCTGTCCCTGAAGTTATGTCGCAGCTGAGGAGTGATTGTAAGGTATTTTCTTGTTTGGATATTGCAAATGGCTTTTTCTCAGTACCCCTAACACCTGAATCTGCACTCCGCTTCGCACGCGGTTGCCCATGGGATTTCACAGTTCTCCTGTGTATTTCCATCAGGCATTGGCTCAGATGTTAGAATCCCTTGGTTACGGAGACAAAGTCTTACAGTATGGGGATGATTTATTGATTCAAACTGTCGATGAAGGTGAACACAGAGAAACCCTTGAAAATGTTTGTCAGGCTTTACAAAATGCAGGACTCAAAATGTGTCTAGATAAAGTACAATTGATGAAATCAGAGGTTAAATTTCTGGGTGTGTCTGTCTCAGCAGAAGGAAAGAAGCCCATGCATGATAGGGTTAAAGCTATTCAGGCTGTCCCCATACCAACTAATATTACTGAACTCAGAAAATTTTTGGGTCTTATTAATTTTTCCAGAGAATTCATTGAAGATTTTGCTTATTTGGCTAAACCACTGTATGATTTATTGAAAAATGTTGATAATGACCTTGACCCTGTTAATGTAGAGGGAACCGCCTTACAGGCTTTTGAGTGATTGAAGCGCGCCCTTACGGCAGCTGCTGCATTGATTAACCCTGACTCTTCCCAGCCTTTCTACATTCAGACTCACACCGGTGATATCTCTATTTCTTCAGTGCTCCTACAAAAATGGCCCAAAGAAAGCCCAGAAGTGTCTAGTCAGTTGTATGCCCTAGGTTATTACTCCAGGTTGCTGACTCCCGTGGAAAAAGGATTCACTCAGTGCATGAAGCACCTACTGGGCGTGCACTGGACTATGAATCAAGTGAAGCATATAGTGGGATTTGCTCCTTTAATTCTACAAACCCTGCATGTCACTTTAAAAACTTTGCTGAAGGGAAAAGCTTCAGGTATTAGTTCACAGAGAATGGCCCAATGGATCATTGATTTTGAGACTAGAGACTTACAAGTTGAGGTGGGTGAGAAATATCACTTAGCCCAGATGATGCAGTATGCAGGAAAAAGTCACAATTGTCAAATTGAACAGGCTAATGTTACTCCCTCTCCCTTCCGAGCAGATTTTCAAGAGGGAATCCCCTGTGCCTATATTGACGGAGCTCGCTATTGGCATGAGGGGCATTACGTCACAGGCTTCGCTGTGTGGTTTCCAGCTAAGTCATTGCTGCTGCAGTATAAACTCCCTGGTCATTTCTCCGCTCAAAGAGCTGAGTTGGAAGCAGCTTTACAAGTCATTCTCGTGTGTCCAGAGCCAATGAATATCTTCAGTGATAGCGCATATGTCGTGTCGTCACTCACTCTATATCTTAATGTATGGGCCCTTAGGGGGATGGTTGATTCTCAGAACAAGCCCTTGCAGCATGCAGACATTCTAAAACAAATTGAGCAACGGGGTAAAGAATTTCCAAAATTATGGTCCTTCTGCAAAATTAAAGGACACCAGAGGCTAATTCCTGACCCTCACATCCTTGGCAATGCATATGTAGATCACGCAGCCAGGGAAGCTGCACTCACAGGCGAGGACAAATATCCCCAAGAAGTCATCGCTGCAGTTACTAAAAAAAAAACCCCGAGAGCCCCCCCCCCTTGTTTATTCTTCTCTTCAATATCTCATAAAAGCACAGGAGAAGGATGGAGACTCATATCTGTTCAATTCCCTTGAGTCCCTGCCCATTGAGGGGGAGTGTTTGTACTACAAACGGGTTAATGATAGACTAGTGCTTTACATCCCAACAATAATGGTTAAGTCTTTGCTCAAATTTTCAAGCTAAAAAGGTGATTAAAATGGTTCATATCAATCAGTGTAGACTTCTTAATTATTTTACTGAGATTTCTGGTAAGGACTGATACTCCGCTTTTTTTTTCTATTTCCTCCAGGTCAGCTGAAGATTTTCATATTCGACTCCTGGGACCGTGAACCTATTGGATGATCAGGAGAAGATGTTTCACACTATACAGTGGGACTCTGATAGTGTGAGAGGGGGAGAAGATCAGGAAAATCCAGGAGACAAAGAATGAGAAGAAATAGACCAAAAGACTTGACTATTGTGCAACTTATTTTCGGGACTATTTGAATTATTTTTTTTTATTATGTGTTTGTTCTATTTTTAGGGACTTTTGCCTTACACACACACGTGCATAAAGTGCTGAATTACCTCCATATTCTTATTTTCAATAATTCACCCATGAATATTACAGTACTGTATGTTGTACTCTGGATAGAGTACAAGAGGGGGACTTGTAAGAGAATGGTCAGTCATAATATACTGAGCGGCCATGTTGTCTCTAGCAGCCATTTTGTTGAAAGTTAGAGAAGATTCAACTTTTACAAAAGAGCTGATAAAATGTATTAAATGGAGGATGGAAAATGAGATCATGTCTCCTAGCAACCTCAGCCGATATGCGTAGAGGAAGATTGGATCAATCAATAGGGTCACAGGTTACCAAATATATGGTCAGTATGCTTATACGTGATAGTGTGGTAGCGAAGAGTAGAGTAGTTAAAATGTCAGGATGTAAGAATTTAGGGACCTAGACTGGAGACAATGATAAGATTTTAGGACAGTAGCCATAGATACCAATGACTTATGGGTTTTAGTGTTGCTTGAAGAAATGTTAATTAATATCTTCATATTATGTCATTATATTCTCTTTTCTAAACCACGTTTCTGTAGATTACCATGAAAACGCCTTAGAATTATAATGTTAACGCCCTCTGCGGCAAAATGCAGTTTTCTTTGTTCTGATAATGTATAAGAAGCCCCTGTTACTGTCGATCGGGGCCATTCCATCGCCATCATGCCACTGTGCCTCACCATGGCCAGGGCACAGAGCCTTACCATCGCCAGACCTCCTAGCAAATCTCTGCCTGTCTGAATTCCTGTTTTTGCCCGCATATTCCAACTCCTCTGTTATTCTGTATCTGTCTTGCTGTGTATCTCCGAATAAACCTTCAACCTCAGCTTGATAAGAGATCGTCTGTGGAACTTCTTCCCGACTCTTCCAGCTCTCAGTAGGACTTTTTCTTACAACCCACATCTATTTTTATACCACTGACCTTCGCCCCATTTGTCTCTTTTTACATTGCATACAATTTGTTATTGTCAATTATGGATTATATAATTTTTTGATCTTAGACCATTTTAAATCCTGATATACTAATAAAATTTATATTTTATATTATCATAAATCTCTTTGGACTTTCAGTTTTTTTGTCTCTTGTTTTTATGGTTGTTCCTTTCCGATGTCCAGTTTCAGTACAGTCCAACGTACACAGAAGTGCTCTATTAAAGGGAATCTGTCACCCCTTTTTTAAGATATCATATAATGATATGCATATGAAGACTTCTGGTCATAGACGCAAGGAAAAATACCGGCGCATGCACAGTAGCGATTATATGCTTTGCCCACAGTTGGGCAAAGCATACTGCGCAAGCGCGAACAGCCTTATCAATGTGCAGGCGCAAATAAACAATGTCATCTGTAAGGCTGGGGTCACACTAACCGACGCAAAATACGGTCAGTATTTTACATGCGTAATACGGATGAATGGCCCCTAAACAGTGCTCCGTATGTCATCCGTAATCAAGGTGTGGTCGCGTATTTTGCGCATGTAAGCATCCGTATGTAATCCGTATGTAATCCGTATGCTGAGATTTTCTCGCAGGCTTGCAAAATGGACATATAATGGAGCCCTATGACAGGGTTTCTCACAGAAACGAAAGAATAGATAGAGACACATAGAATGCATATATATATATATATATATATATATATATATATATATGTATTCTATGTGTATATATCTATTCTTTGGTTTCTTTATTAAAACTGTCAGTGTGAGTTTACTGTATAGCGCACTGAATTGCCGGCTTTGCTAAAAGACACCGGGTGCGTATTTCTCGCAAGTCACATGTGTGGTCCGTGTGTAATCCGTATTTTTTGCGCACCCATAGACTTGCATTGGCGTACTACGGCCGTAGTACGCTGACAATCGCAGCATGCTGCGAGTGGCACGGAGCGTAGAATACGGATGAGAAATATACGGCTGGTGCGAGGGACCCCATAGAGAATCATTGGTCCGTGTCTAATGCGTGCTTTTAGCGCCTCTCACTCGGCCGTATTCCTCGCCAGTGTGACCCCGGCCTTAGATTCACAGAAGAAATTACGTCAAGCAAGCCAAGGTGGGGGGAGAATAAGCCACGCCCATCTCCATAAAACTGAAGAGTGATAAAAAAGGTATTTCTGCATCAAAGGTGTGGGGACAGGGGAGATAAAAAGTACGACTACAGTACTTATGTGACACACAATTGAATGATATCATTATATGATATCTCAAAAAAGGGGTGACAGATTCCCTTTAAGGTGTTTTTTTTTTGCTTATGGCTTACTATAAGTCACATTGCTGACAGAATTATAGTTTTCCACTGGTATTTGGCACTCTAGGTGTGGCTCCCCTACTCTTGCTATTATTCATACGATAAGATTAGGTCAGAGATGTATGGAGTACAGTCATCTAACATTTAGAACCTCGGTATACCGTCCTTAGTGAATGGTCAATTGTGATCTTTTTAGGGGCTCTGCACTTCTTCCCGAGTTAGACGTGTCATACATAGATTACTACTGCGTGTTCACACGTATTGGATTTGCTGCTGAAACTGTGTAGAAAATCTGCAAGTATCCACATGGAAGTTCCCAGCAGCAAATCAACCCATTGAGGACTTGATGTGTAAAAAACAACCCAACCATATTCACCTATTGAAAATAAATACCAGTAACTAGGCTCTGTAATAAGGGATTACGGGTGCATCTTTATTGGTGATAGACGGCCATTGTCTGCATCATCTTCTCTGATTTATTGTCATCATATGTATATAAGGATTTACATATATTCCAACAGTTCTGACTACTGTCAGTTTTGGTATTTTGAACATTTAGTGTGTTTGCATCATTATGATGTTTTGTGTGTAGAGCCATCATTTAAAGGGAATATACGGTAATATTAAGATAGGAAAAATGACCCAAATTTTACAGACTACATAGCAGAGGAGCCAAATAAAATGTAACCTTTATTATACAACAACCATAGAAAGGGACCGATTAATTGGGACCGGTTTAAAAAGTGGTCTAGTGCAAAAAAAAATGGAAACAACTAATAAAATCCTAAAAGCGGATTAATCAACTGTCACTTGTGTTGCAGCGCTATATCAGCCTATGCAAAACTAGTTCATTGAACACCATGCCAATCCACATACAAGAACTGTGGGGTCAACAATATTCTCCTATTTATCATGTTTTACCAGTAGCATTCAAATAACTCATGACCTGATAACAACCAATATGGTCCATGTAGTAAAAAACACACAACACTTATGTAACGGAGATCGATTGTGAACGCCAGCACGGGGGTATCCAGAATCACCAAAATATTCATCCAACTGGGATCCCTCTGATTGGAGGCAGCAATATATTCAAGGCCCAGAATTATATATTCCAATGACATACTGATAGGGAATTTAGATTGTGAGCCCCATCGGGGACAGTGATGATAATGTGTGCAAAACTGTAAAGCGCTGTGGAATATGTTAGCGCTATATAAAAATAAAGATTATTATATATTAATGATTAGGGTTCACTTAAATCACATAATCACAAAATGGGGACACTCACATAGGTTCTAAACAGAATCCAATGTCTCTCATCATATTAAAACATTATAACCAGATGATACAGGGAAGATGTATATCTTTGTACCGTGTTAGCCAGTGGATAGAAAAATATTCAGGATTGAGAGTCCTCAGTGGTTGATACCTGTTAATGGCTAACTGAAAAGATGGTAACACATTGCAAGCTTTCGAGACTACTCAGGTCTCTTCATCAGGCTAGACTAATACAAAATCTGAAGTCACATATTTATGCACAATACAGCCTAGAAAAAATGCAATGGATAAGACAAGTGACGTGAAGCAGAACTATCAATATGGGAGAGGGAGAAACAGAAATATAAACATTGGACCAGTTCATAGATAAGGAGTCCGGATGTTTTATGGTCCTCTGATTGGGGTCTAGTTTTAAAAGGAAATTCCTTAATTGATGTAAAAAGACATAAATCCATGCGACACATTCATTCCAGCACTGAGAGTGTCAAAGTTCGTCATAAATTTGTACTCCCAAGCTCGTCTCTCTCTGAGAATTGAAGTTACCTTTCAATACCAGTAATTTCATATCCACGTTGCTGTGATCAGGGATACAGAAATGTTTTGCCACAGGTAGATCCATTCTTTTTTCTCTTATTGTGTGACGATGAGCATTCATCCTTGTTCTAAGCTTTTGCCCTGTCTCCCCCACATACAGACCCCCAGGTGGACATTTAGTACAAATAATTAAGTACACCACATTAGATGTAATGCAGCTGAAAGTACCTGGGATCTTGTAGTCCTGATGTGAGTTGGGGATCTTTATCTTGTCCGTGGTCATTATAAATGGACAGGTTTTACATTTTTTCTGGTTGCAAGGAAAGGTTCCTGCAGCTGTTGGAGAGGACAGGGAGCTGATCACAGCAGCGTGGATATGAAATTACTGGTATTGAAAGGTAACTTCAATTCTCAGAGAGAGAGACGAGTTTGGGAGTACAAATTTATGACGAACTTTGACACTCTCAGTGCTGAAATGAATGTGTCGCATGGATTTATGTCTTTTTACATCAATTAAGGAATTTCCTTTTAAAACTAGACCCCAATCAGAGGACCATAAAACATCCGGACTCCTTATCTATGAAATGGTCCAATGTTTATATTTATGTCTATCCCTCTCCCATATTGATAGTTCTGCTTCACGTCACTTGTCTTATCCATTGCATTTTTTCTAGGCTGTATTGTGCATAAATATGTGACTTCAGATTTTGTATTAGTCTAGCCTGATGAAGAGACCTGAGTAGTCTCGAAAGCTTGCAATGTGTTAACATCTTTTCAGTTAGCCATTAACAGGTATCAACTACTGAGGACTCTCAATCCTGAATATTTTTATAACCAGATGGGAATCCCTTCCAAAAAATTCATGGGCCCAACAAAATGACTTCTATCAAAAGCCACATTTGTAATGAACTGTAACACTCTCCCCAAATATGGACGGGGATGTCACTACCGCTTATCTCCATCCAGTAGTTTATGGAAGTTCAAAGACGACCTCCCCACGCGTTTCGTCTCATCAGACTCATCAGGGGAGCTGTTTGTCAGGCATCATTGTGTAAGGCTGCTAAAGGTGCTGCATGCATCTGTCACCATTTTTATAACGCGCGCCCTCTTGGAAGCCTAATCGCATACTTCCGGTGTGTGGAACGCATGAAGGGTAATACACTCCTCCCTCCTGTTTGCTGGAACGCATAACAGCCTTTTTGACACGCACACGTCACTTCCGGTACGCTCTTAGCTGCGAGGATCATCTTACCCCCAGCGGTTACACCAAGGAGATAAAAGGACGCTGCTTCCCGCCGATCATCATGGTATATAAATGCAATGGTCCTCTAGTTGAGCCACCAACAAGGATCAAACTATTGATCAGACTAATATATATAATATAATAACCATGCTGTTCATTTCCTATAAGGCATTAGTAGCAACCTGAAAGAGGAATATACTTTTTGGTTGGGTAACTTATCAGGAAGAATTGTATCAGACAGTTCCAAATCAAAAAGTAGTACATATGTTGTTAATTGATGGATAATTGAAAATTAATAGATCATCTTTCTGGCGCATAAAAGTTAACTCAAAAGAGAAGGGTCCAAACATTTTCCCATATTAAATCTTGAGGGTTTTATGTGTGCCACACAGCAGTTCCCAAAAATAAAGAAAAAAAAGGGGGTGGAGGGGTAGAGAAAAGGAAGATAGAAACAATGGGGTAGAAAAGAACCCAAATCCCTAGCATTACCTACAACTACCTTAGGCCCTACCTAACGCGGAGGTTGGCACCCTAGAATTCCTATGCCTTGGCGCACCCACTCAACGGTGGCTGTCCCTTACTGGAATCCCTAATATTCCCTCTCAAAGGAAAGCGGAAAAAGATAGCTGTTCATTTAGTCCCCGTGGGTCAATGGCATTAAGCCAAAAAATCCATTGAGTTTCTCTTTGCAATAAGACTTTATCCCAATTACCCCCTCTAGGATGTTGTGGAATCTTATCAATGCCCATGAATTTAATTTTACTTGTATTATCTCCATGTACCAAATTGAGGTGATTTGCAGTTGGTGTATCCTTTTTATTTAACCCCTTTCTGACATAAGACGTAATGATCCGTCCATGTGACCTGGCACAAATTGACCATGGACATATCAGTATGTCTAAGTGATTGGCTGCGCTCACGGAGGGTGCGCGGCCGGGTGTCAGCTGATTCTAATAGCTGACACCCGGCACTAAGGGTACCGTTACACCTAGCGATGCACCAGCGATCCCGACTAGCGATATGACGTGGTCAGGATCGCTGGTGCATCGCTAGGTGGCGCTAGTGAGCTGCCACACAGGCAGATCTCACCAGCGACATCGCTGGGGACGGGGATCACTACTTACCTGTCAGACGCGGCGATCCTGCGTCCTCTCGCCCGGCTCCACACGTCGCTCGTCGGCGCCACAGGAAGCCCAGCAGGAAGTGACCGACGAGGAATGGTCCAGGAGCTTCTCGCGCGATCAGCGATAACCAGCGGGGGAGCCGGTCGGAGGTAAGTATCACATGCAGCGATATTGCTAGTAATATCGCTGCAACGTCACAAAATCGGTGACTTTACAGCGATATCGCAGATCGCAGTGTGTAACGGGGGCTTAAGTGCCAGGAGCGGTGGCAGACCGCTCCCGGCAATTAAACCCCCAAAATACTGTGTTTAAACATTGCAGAAGAAGGCACAGGGCGGACAGCCTCTCTGCCTTTGGATCAGAGACCCTGCGGCGTGACGCAGGCTCCTGATTCTTGCCATGATGAGTGGATGTCGTTTTGACGACATCTGGCTCACCAGAGGTAGGAAACTTGCTGATCATGCGCAATGCTTGATCAGCAAGTCTGCCTGTGTCAGTGCAGCGCTGACAGCTTCTATGGTATGCAGAGGCTTCTCAATCTGCATGCTATTTGATGCGATCAGCCTGCAAAAAATGATTGTCCCATATTGGGACTAAGTAAAAAAGTTAGGAAAAAAATATTTTTTAAATAATTGTAAAAAATTTAAAAAAAAAATAATCAAAAATAAAAAAACTCAATATATTTTATCCTTAAATATTTGAATGAAAAAAAAAAACAAAATCTAAACAATAAAAGTACACATTTGCCATCGACGTGTCCGCAACGACCTGACCTATAAAACTGTCCTACTAGTTAACCCCTTTAGTGAACACCATAAAAAACAAGGCAAAACACAATGCTTTATCATCATACCGCCGAACAAAATGTGGAATAACACGCGATCAAAAAGACGGATATAAATAAACATGGTACCGCTGAAAACATCATCCTGTCCCGCAAAAGAGCAGCCATACAGCTCCAGCAGCGGAAAAATAAAGTTATAGCTCTCAGAATAAAGTGACCGAATACCGAGGGACGGCGGCCGCCGCCAACAGGTTGCGGAAAGCTTCCATCTCCACGGGCCTAAAAGGAAACAATTCAAGCGCAAGCAGTTGCGAAAAGTGTGAATTTAGTACTGTGGCCTGTGGGGCATTGGCTGCATATTTCTCCTTTTGTTCCAATGACTGAGGTATGGACAACTGAACGCCACACTGGGGCAAGGACGTGGATGTGCTTGATGATGGTGCTAGTTGAGTGTGGGCAACGACAGGTGCAGGGTAGGAGGCATCTTCACATGCACCATGGACAGGGGATTGGCTTGCACGCACAACAGCGGAAGAAGCAGTGGTGCCACCCGCAGACACTATTCCTGGACCCAGGGGTTCGTCCCACAAAGTTGGGTGCTTTGCTGCCATGTGCCTGATCATGCTGGTGGTGGTCAGGCTGGTATTTTTGCTACTCCTGCTGATGCTGGCCTGGCAGGTGGTGCAAATGGCCTTTTTGGGGTTTTCGGCAGAGTCTTTAAAAAACAACCAGACTCGGGAAGACCTAACAGTTGGACTGGCAACTTCCGTCGTGTTGGTGTTACGGGGAATGGTTGCCTGCCTTCTGTGTGCGGCCACCACACTGCTTGTTCCTGCCTGTAGGAGTGCTATGCCTCTCTCCCTCTGTGTGCTGCTGTCCTCGCTCTGCTTGTCCTCCTGCCAGGTTGGGTCAGTTACTATATCATCCACCACAGCACCCTGGTCCTCCTCCTGACTTTCTGGCAATTGTATCTCATCGTCCACCTCGTGACATTTTCCCACCGTCGCCGCTCAAATATTTTCGCTACATGTGATCTCCTCTTGCCCCGCTTCAGGTGGACCGGTCGAGAGGCCCGAATCTATGAATGGAAAAGTGAACAGCTCTTCAGAGTGTCCAAGTGTGGGATCATTTGTCTCCGGGCACTCGGCATGGTGGAAGGAAGAGGAATCAGGGCGAGGAATAGGCAGGTACAGAGTGACAGTTACTGAGACTTGACCGTGTGGAAAATAGGTGGTGGTGGTAAAGTGACTGGAATCATCCGCTATCCAACCAACAACCTTTTGACACTGCTTTGGGTTCAATAGTGGTGTGCTGCGGTCCTCTAAGGCTAAGTGCACACGTACCGGAACTCTCGTGGAAATTACCGCGAGAATTCCGGAATTCCGCGGGAAAATCGCATTTTAAATTCCCGCGATTTTCCCGCGGAAAAACTAGCATTTTGCAAGCGTATTTAGCTTGCAAAATGCTAGCGTTTTCCAAGCGATCTTTAGCATCGCTTGGAGAACTGATTGACAGGTTGGTCACACTCGTCAAACATAGTGTTTGATGAGTGTGACCAACTTTTTACTACTGAGGCCGCCTATGCAGCATCAGTAGTAAAAGATAAAATGTAAAAAAAAATAAAAAATGGTGTTATTCTCACCCTCCGACGTCCCGTGCATCCGTTCCCACTAATCCTTTGCGAAAATGCCCGCGATGACGTCCGTTCTCGCGGGATCGCGATGTCTCACGGTAATTCGCGATGACTTCGCGATCCCGCGAGAACGGACGCCATCGCGGGCATTTTCGCAAAGGACTACTGGGAACGGGAGCGTGAAGAGAAGCGGAAGACTGCGCGGGACGTCGGAGGGTGAGAATAACACTATTTTTTATTTTAAATTCTATTTTTTACAGGGATATGGTACCCAAAGCCCGGAGGACAGTCTCCTCTCCTCCGGACCGTGGGTACCATCCGCAATTGTTCTGCTTACTTTCCGCATGGTGTGCACAGTCACATGCGGGAAGTAAGCGGAACAATGCATTCCTATGGGTGCGGGATCGCTGCGATTCCGCAAATTAATGAGCATGCTGCGGTTTTTACCGCGAAGCGATTCCGCCGCGGTAAAAACCGCAGCATTAGCACAGAATTGCGGAATCCCATAGGAATGCATAGGATGCTTATTTTTCGCGGTTAAAACCGCCGCGGAAACGCGAAAAAAAACGCCACGTGTGAACTCAGCCTAATAATTGGGACATGAAGGTCGGACGAGAAGATGTGGGTGTTTGTTGTGGCACAATTTCAGCTTGGCCTCGACATGCACCATCACGTCCAGTTCCCTGTCCCTTGCCCATTTTAAATGGAGGACAATATTTTCCACATTCACTACAAATGGTTGAATTTGGAGTGAACTTATATGTGATCCATGTGACTGAAACCCACAGTTTTAAATAGCTGGCCTGTAGGTAACTATAATTAACAGCAAACTGGTGTCAGTAACTTTGCTAACTCACTGCAACAAAATTTAAATGGAGGCCAGGAATGGCAGAATTTTGAGCACACTTATATGTGATCCGTGTGACGGACAGACCACAGTTTTAAATAGATGGATTTTTAGAGTTGTAATATGAAAAGGATCTGGCTGTATTCTGCAGTGCCAACAAGCAAGTGGAGCAGAAAAACAGTGTTCTCTGGATTGCTTTTTAAGCAACTAACCAATATTAAGATCCAAAAAAAAATTATTCCTGGCCCCTGATACCTTGAGCTATGTCTAGAAATATCTGTAAAAGCAGCAGCAGATATAACTGGAATGGACCCTCTTGCTATATGCACTGCAGTCTGGCACATACACTGCCTTCCTGCCTATCTATGCAGCTGGATTAGTCCTCAGAAGGACTGTTAGTTGAGATGGATATGTGTATAAAATATTGTAATATAACTACACTAACTAAGAAACAAGCAAATCTCCCCCTAGCTCAGGAGCACCACTCCCTGATTCCGAAGCAGACTGTGATGAGTAGGGCGGTGCCAGGTCTGATGTAGACCTGATGATGCTGTGCGGCCAGCCAATCACTGTAATGCCACACCAACATGGCTGCGGCATTACAGTGTGTGGCAGACAATCCCTGCATGTTGACTGGCTTTCTAAAGAGCGCCAAAACATGCAGGAAGGGGACCCAAGCTCCCGCCAAGCAACCACGGAAATACTAGGCGAGCACCGAGCATCTCGAGCAGTGAGATGCTCGGGCGAGTACTGAGTAGTGGCGAGCACGCTCACTCATCACTAATGTCTTATTGTTTCCAAAATTATTCCCAACATTTTACAACTCATTTAGATCGTGTTTTCATTGGGACTTTTCACACTACATTAAGCCAAGAATGAGTTTTATAAAAGGAATAGGCTATAAAAAAATGGATACATTATTTTCACTTTAGTAGGAAAAGCTAATCTATGAGCAAAATCAAATACGTTAGTTATTTGACAATAAAAAGATCACAGACATCATTTACAAGCAACACAAAAAAAAAAAGCCATCAGGAGCTAGATCCATATTCCCAAAGCTGGAATCACAGCTGCACTGCTCAGTACATTTGCATCTTGTCCTCTATGTTTCTACTGCTTCTGTAGGAGACAGTAGATCAGTAATTCCGCACACCTTTATGTAGTATTAACGGGAGACATCATAGCAGCTAGTTATTTCTACTGAAAAGGGCCCCCGTGCAAGAACGCTATATGGGTTCTATACAGTCCAACAGCTGATCATAATGCAAATTACATCTATTTTGGAGGTGGAAATGGGCTCCCTCATTTTTGATGTATACGCCTACAGGAGGCTGACAACCAGATGGAGTAGACGGCGCCTATGTGTCCGATAGGCGTATACGCCGAACACGTCAGAGCACACATAGACTGTCAGTCTATGACTCGCCGGTGCATACGTCCGAATCCCATTTTGTGGGGGAACATATAGCCCCAACAGGAACAAATGTGGACGAAAACCCAATGTGAAAGCACCCAAAGGAATGAGCCTCCGTAGCCACGGGACCACAGGTTAGGGTGGACACCAACATACACAGAATTATCGTTTTTACTAATTATTATCAGTCTACTGTTCTATGAGCATAGCATTTATGTTTGTTTCCATTAATATCCAATCTCAGAACACGTAATTCTGACAGATCCTCGGAAACCCCTGTACGCCATAGATCCTGGGCCTGTAGTGTAGAACTGCATACGAAACTGCCGAATAAGAAACCAACTTCAGCCTCGTGAACTGCATCTGGTTTCCAATGCCACCTACTCGCAGACACTGCATTACACCATACCTAAGATGTAGGCAAATGGCTGGGAGCTGGCAAGAGAAATAAACGGGTGGAAGCAAATCTTTATCCAATAATACTGGGAAGCTCCAAAAACCACAGAAAAAAAAATGAGAAATCCTACCTGTCAGCTGATGGCAAGGAGTAACATGCACATTTGCGCTGTACTGAGGGAAAAGGGGCAGGGCTGGAACCTGCAACCATAGATCAGATCAGCAGAACCTCTGATCCCAGCAGAGAACCACTTCTCACCGTTCATTTGCTAGACTACAAGAAAATGGCCGCCGCCCTCCATTCCTGAGGACACATTCTGCTGTTCAACTTCTCTGAACATTCACCAGTTGACGGTCTCGGAGCACTGACCTAATCCACGAGTACTGAGCTGCTGCTTAGACCAAATGTCAAAGAGGCGCTTGTTCTGCTGAATGTGCACAGGCCGGAAGTAGCCAATAATACACTTGTGGAACGCAAAGGCCGGAAGTAGCTAATAACACTCTTGTGGAACGCAAAGGCCGGAAGTAGCTAATTACGGGAGCTGACCAAAGTGAAAACTTGTCCTTTTAGGTGGGCAGTAATGCCGCATAGAGCTGGTGCCCTTGGTGACAGATATCAGTTATTAGGAGTTGTCATTTTATTGTGGTTCCTTGGTTATTATCACTCTGTTAGGAGTTAACCAGATATATAGTGTTGTTTTGAGTGAACTACCTTGGCCATGTATTAAAGCCCTTTGTAATAAATAGTGCTATGTTTTGGATCAGTAGTGCCCAGATTAGTCAGCATTTGCTTTCCAGTATCATCTTTGTGCTGGTGACCCCTAACTAGTAATTACACACATTGTCTCCTGTCATCACCCCCACCTTAAAGGGGTTGTTCACTACTAGGTCAACCCCTTCTTAAAGGGAATCTGTCACCTATTTTTTCGCATATAAGATGCAGCCACCGCCATCAGGGACTTATCTACAGCATTCTATAATGCTGTAGATAAGCCCTCGATGCAGCCTGAACGAGTTATACTCACCGAGGGAGGGGGTGATCCGGTCCAATGGGTGTCGTGGTCCGGTCCGGCGCCTCCCATCTTCTAGCGATGACGTCCTCTTCTTTGCTTCCCATTGCGACTCCGGTGCAGGCACACTGATCTGCCCTGTTGAGGGCAGAGTAAAGTACTGCAGAGCGCAAGTGCCGGACCTCTCTGATCTTTCCCGGCGCCTGCGCACAGAGCAGTGTGCCGGAGCAGTGACGGGAAGCAAAGAAGGGGACGTCATCGCTGGAAGATGGGAGGCACTGGATAAGCCCCTGATGGCGGTGGCCGCATCTTATATATACGAAAAAATAGGTGACAGGTTACCTTTAAACTAAATGTTTGCCCCTGATAATATAATAAAGCCTATACTCTCCTCCTGTGCCGACTCTGAAGTGGAATGACACGTGACACCGGCGCCCATTCAGCGCTGGCATCACTGTCTCCACCTTTGAACAAATGAGCAATTAGTTTAGGAAGGGGTCGCTCTTATTCATTCTTGTCTGGACAACTGCAACTCTCCTCCTAAACGCTCATCTTTCCAATCCTTCCTGAAAGCGGCAGACAGAGTTGTATTTCTTCCTTGCTGCTACACTGATGCCTCCACCCTGTGCCAGTCAATGCACTGGTTACTCATCTGCTACAGAGTACAATATAAACTTTTCATCACACACCAAGGTCTCCACCACCACCACCCATCTCCTCCCTCATCTCTATCACCCTACCCAGTCCTCTCCAGTCTGTAACTGATTTAAGACTTACATCCTTAATCAGAATCACTTACGCCTTCAAGACTTCTCTCTCGTACTGTGCGAGTTTTCTGGAACGTACTAGCCTAGACAATCTATTTAACCACTTAATGATCAGAGCTTTTTTTGTTTTTCGCTCCCCTTTTTGCCAGAGCCATAATTTTTTTATTTTTCCGTCAGTATGGCCATGTGAGGGCTTATTTTTTGCAGGACAAGTTGTACTTTTGAATGACACCATTGGTTTTACCATGTCATGTACTCGAAATCGGGAAAAAAATTCCAAGTGTTGTGAAATTACAAAAAAAAGTGCAGTCCCACCCTTGTTTTTAGTTTGTTTTTTTTGCTAGGTTTAATAAATGCTAAAACTGACCGGCCATTATGATTCTATAGGTCATTACGAGTTCACAGACACCAAACATGTCTAGGTTCTTTTTATCTAAGTGGTGAAAAAAGTTCCAAACTTTGCTAAAAAAAAATCCGCCATTTTCCAAGACCCGTAGCGTCTCTATTTTTTGTGATCTGGGGTTGGGTGAGGGCTTATTTTTGCGTGTCGAGCTGACGTTTTTAAGGGTACCATTTGTGTGCAGATATGATCTTTTGATTGCCCGTTATTGCATTGTAATGCAATGTTGTGGCGACCAAAAAATGTAATTCTTGCGTTTTGATTTTTTTTTTTCCCACTACGCCGTTTAGCTATCGGGTTAATACTTTTTTTTATTGATAGATCGGGCGATTCTGAACGCGGCCATATCTAATATGTGTATGTGTAATTTTTTTTAATTATTTTATTTTGAATGGGGCGAAAGGGGGGTGATTTAAATTTTTTTTTTTTTAAATATTTTTAAATACTTTTTTTCTTCAACGTTTGGCATGATTCAATAGCCTCCACAAGAGGCTAGACGCTGCCATAGCCCGATCGGCCCTGCTACATAGAGGCGATGCTCAGATCACCTATATATAGCTGAATTGCAGACTTGCCATGAGCGCCAACCACTGGGTGGCACTCATTGCAATCAGGCACCAACAACCATACAGGTCTCAAGGAGACCTCTGGTTGTCACACCGATACACTGGTGATCCGTGATCACATGATGCAGGTCACTGGTGTGCGTATTTCCGGCCAGATGGCCGGAAGCGCTTGTTTGACAGTGGCATTTAAATAGTTAATAGCGGCGGGTGGATCGCGATTCTTCCCGCGGCTATAGCAGGCACATATCAGCTATTCAAAGCAGCTGACATGTCCTGGATTTGAGGTGGGCTCACTGACATACTGCGGTCTGGAAAGATGCTCCATATGTCAGTCTCCGCTGGTAATCCACAGGCATCTGTGGATGCATTGTGGACATGAGATTTCTTGAAATCCAATCCACTATGCTGTAACAGCTAGTTTCTGCGGGTTTGACGCTGCATAAATACGGAGCGTCAAACCAGCAGCAACTCTGGATCGTGTGCACAAACTCTTAAGGCCCCGTTACACATAACGATGACCAAGAGATCCTACCAACGATCCGACATGGATGGGATCACTGGGACATCATTAGACAGCCCCTCCAGCGATCAGGACCAGTGAGCAAGCTGGTTTCCAATGTAAACAGTGGGTATCTAAGAGCCGCGTGGCTCTTGGATACCCACTGTTTACCCTAGATACCAGCGTGCATGCTGGTATCCAACATAATCATCGGGTATCTAAGAGCTGCGCGGCTCTTAGATACCCACTGTTTACATTGGAAACCAGCTTGCTCACTGGTCCTGATCGCTGGAGGGGCGTGCGGGTAAACAGCGGGTATTCAAGAGCCACGCGGCTCTTAGTTACCCGATGTTTACGTTGGAAACCAGCGTCGCTGATCGCTGGTCTCTCGCTGCCACACACAGCGATGCATGCTGGCCAGCGGGAGACCAACGATCAAAAAATGGCCCAGGACGATCGTGCACGATCAGCGATACCTGGCAACGGGGGCCGGTCGCTGATACCCGTCACACACAGCAATATCGCTGGAGAGATCGCTGATGCGTCACAAAATCAGCGATCTCGCTGTGTGTGACGGGGCCCTTATAGATTGTAAGGTTGCGAGCAGGGCACTCACCCCTCTTGTAACTGTTGTGTTACTCTGTAATGTCATTATTGACTATACAAGACCCTGCTTAATAGTAAAGTGCTGCAGAATGTGTTTTGCGCTTTATAAATAAAATTATTATTTTTGTATATGTGTGATTTACGTGTCATTACCTTACAGTATGTCTAGAAGGCAGATTGTTATGCCTCTGAAAATGTTCTAGTAAGCTTTTTAAAGTCTTAAAGGGTTATTCATAAATTGTGTCTGAAGTAGTTCACAACTCTTCAGCCTTCTTATCTCCTTGTGCTGGGGAGTGGGTACTCCTCCATGAGTGACAGTTCTGGTTCAGTAAAAAGAATTTGAGATTATATAATTACACACATACTGTTAAAAAGATTTTTTGTTGGAGAGGTATTGAGAAAATACCATTAAAAATGGCAAACAACGGGTTTCCTCTAATATGGCCTTCATCAAGTTTTATTAATCATGGAGGTCTACAGACAATTGAGGGCCCATGTAGGTTGCAGAAAGCTGATTGAGAGGTGAGCGATGTTCTCTTACCTCCTGAGCTCGCCATGCTTTGTATCGTTGGTACGTGTACCAATAAATCTGGCATATGACAAATAGTCCCGTACTTAACCACTTCGCTCATATTGGCATAACTGTACGTTCTGCACTGGGATCTGCATGTGCGGAGGAAGCTGAGGAGCTGAGCTGCCTCCACATGGAGTAGATGCTGGCTATGTTACATAACCAGCATCTGTCTCCAACAGCCGCAGCCAGAGCAGAGCTCTGATCTGATCGCCGGTGTTAACTATTCAGATGCCGCAAAGCTCTATCATGCGCACACTCATGCGAGAGATGAACCTTTCTGAAGGTCTTTAGTGAACGGTGGGAATCTAAGCACCTGCACCCTAACCAAACTAAAAACAAATATAGACACAAAAACGTGATGTGTAAAGATCACCTAACCATAATGAATTAAGATAATCAATCCTCACATCTGATGATGTACCTAATAAAGGAGGTAAATGCAGGCTATATTCAAATAGAAAATGGAATCATCTCACTGTAGGTCCCGGTGGTGTCCTAAAATAATGATACAGGTCAGATGATATTGTGTAGGTCAGAAAGAGGATGGCAGGCACCGTGACAGGGAAGACACACAGGTTCCCCATGGTGCTCCTTTAGCTGTAACAGGGGTCACTGCCTCACAGTAGCCAGTTAAAAAAGTTGACGCCAAAGGAACGTGCTCGCCAGTCAAGGACGTTCTTGCAAATGAAAATAACAACAGTCCATAAGCTCACCAGTGTAGCACCTAGGGATCAGACTAGCTCCTGAGCTGAAACCATGGAAAAAATAGTAGAAAAATACAGCAACTGCAAAAAAATTTTTTTTTTATATAAAACACATTTATTTGGATATGTCTAAAAACAAAGAAATAATGAAGATACTATAAGTTGGTGGAGACCGGGTCTACGTGTTTCGAGCCTTACATACTCTTAAATCTTGACTAATTCTTATAAATGTTCATGACTATAAGAGAATTTTATTTTGGGGGGGGAAAAAAAAGGCTAGTGCAACATTGCAGTTCATGGGCGTTGGTAACCAAAAAGTCAACCACTCAAACATTCTTCCAAATGCGTAATTTAGAATTCAAGAAAACTTGTCTTTGATCCTATGTTTAAATAAATAAACAAATTTTAAAAAATGATTACTTACCGATAATCGAATTTTCCAGAACCCACGAGACACCAAGGAGACAGGATCCGCCTCCAAGGATAGGAAACCCTACAGCTTTAAAAGGCAAAGCCCTCCAGTATGCTTCAGTGGTTTACAGACCATGAGAGGAACTCGGCTTGGTAAATAAAGTTTGGCAATACATGACACACCCGTGATATATTACCATGCCCCATATACAAATACATCTGTAGGTTTTATTTTTTGCAACACCCTGTGGGTCAACGTGTGCCATCCACCTGAGAAGAGTGATAAGGGAAGGAATGAGGAAGAGTGCTGTCGTGGGTTCAGGAAAATACGATTACTGGTAAGTAGTGATGAGCGAGTATACTCGTTGCTCGGGTTTTCCTCCGAGTATTTTGGCGTGCTCGGAGATTTAGTTTTTGTCGCCTCAGCGGCATGATTTGCGGCTTCTGGACAGCCTGAATACATATAGGAATTCTCTAACAAACAGGCATTCCTCACATGTATTCAGGCTGTCCAGGAGCCACAAATCATGCAGCTGTGTCAACAGAAACTAAATCTCAGAGCACGCTAAAATGCTCAGAGATCACCCGAGCACGCTCGAAAAAACCCGAGCAACGAGTATACTCGCTCATCACTACTGGTAAGTAATCATTCTCTGGTTGACTCTAAATACTGTCGGGGGAATCTTCTAACATCTAGAGTGTGAAACTCTCTTTCCCCCTCATTTTTAGGGTAATCACAAAATGATGGCAGAACCATCTCCTTGGACATGTGAAAGGTTGATACTACATTGGGGCGGAAATCAGGGTAAGGACAGAGTATGACCCTACGGCCGGTGTCACACTTGAGAGAAACTGAATCTCACATCTCAATACCCAGCACTGCAGCCGGCACTGTATTTCCATGCAGCTGAGCACTCTGGTCCTGAGTGCCAGCGGCAGTGCCGGGTATTGAGATGTGAGACTCGTGCAAGTGTGAGCCCGGTCTACCCGGCAGAAACAGTGTAAAGACTCATTTACCGCAAGGTGTGTAGTTCACCAATCCTCCTAGCCGATGTAACAGCAACCATGAGGGCCGTTTTCTTTATCAAGATTCTGATTGGGAATTCTAATCAGGTTCGACTAGAGCTCCAGTTAGGGCTTTATAAATGAGTTAAGGTTGTTTCACACCTGCGTTGAAGAGGGCTGCGGATGGCAGCCCACTTCCTCCGTGAAGCTCTGCCTACTTCTGTATGCGTCCTGCATTTCCCTGCATACCTATCCTTAACATTGGGTACGCAGGGACATGCATTGTATGCAGATGTGTCCGCATGCAGTGATTTGACGTGTGCGGCGACCGCATGGAAACGCAATGTTAAAGATAAGTAAGCAGGGAAACGCAGGACGAATGCAGAACTAGGCGGAGCTTCAAGGATGAAGTAGGCTGCCATCCGCAGCCCTCCTCAATGCAAGTGTGAAACTAGCCTTAAGGTACTGTCACACTTAGCGATGTACCAGCGATCCCGACCAGCGATATGACGCGGTCAGGATCGCTGGTACATTGCTAAGTGGTCGCTAGTGAGTTGCCACACAGGCAGATCTCACCAGCGACATCGCTGGGGACGGGGGTCGCTACTTACCTGTCACACTAGGCGATCCTGCATCCTCCCGCCCGGCTCCACGCTCGTCTCTCCACAGGAAGCTGACGACGAGAAACAGTCCTGGACGTTCTCGCACAATCAGCGATAACCAGCGGGGGAGCGGGTCGTAGGCAAGTATCAGACACAGGGATATTGCTAGCGATATCGCTTAGTGTGACAGTACCTTTAAAGGGAATCTGTCACCCCATTTTTGGCCTATGAGCTGCGGCCACAGCCATCAGGGGCTTATCTACAGCATTCTGTAATGCTGTAGATAAGCCCCGATGTAACCTGAAAGACAACAAAAACAAGTTAGATTATACTCACCGGGGGGCGGAGACGGTTGGTGTCGTTGTCCGGTCTGATGCCTCTCATCTTCTAGCGATGATGTCCTCCTCCTTACTTCTGCCGCGGCTCCTGCACAGGCATATTTTATCTGCCCTTTTGAGGGCAGAGTAAAGTAATGCAGTGCGCAGGCGCCAGGAAAGGTCAGAGAGGTGCGACGCCTGTGCACTGCAGTACTTTCTCTGCCCTCAACAGGGCAGATAAAGTATGCCTGCGCAGGAGCTGCGGCAGAAGTAAGAAGGAGAACGTCATCGCTAGAAGATGGGAGGCGCCGGACCGGATCGCAACACCCACTGGACCGGACCCCGGGTGAGTATAATCTAACTCGTTTTTCTTATCTTTCAAGTTACATTGGGGGCTTATCTACAGCATTACAGAATGCTATATATAAGCCCCTGATGGCTGTGGCCGCAGCTCATAGGCCAAAAATGGGGTGACAGATTCCCTTTAAGGTTCCAAGGAGGGGTTCGAGGCCGAGGTGATACACCGGAACGTTAGATTTGAAAAATCTAACTTATTAAGGGGAGATCGGCAATTTTTCATGCAAAAAGGGCACATATTGCCGCAGCATGGACTTTTAGGGTACTCTTTTTCAGATCTTTCTCCCACCCTCTTTGTAAAAATTCAAGAATGGACACCCAAGGCACAGGGTTGTTTTGTAGTAGGTCTGACCCAGAAAAGTTTTAGAATTTTTCCCCTACTTTAACCTAAATATCAGTTGTAATTTTTTTTCTCCTGGAGTTCTTTAGGGTGGAGATTAGATTTTCTGAGCATCCCCTTGCCACGTCATCAAATAGAGACCCCTCATGTTGGGACATAGAATCAGCCCCTGGGACAGTAGCTCTAGAATGTCCGGAAGTGCCCATGGATCTTACATGGATAACCAGTGTAGGTAGTTGAACCTGGGCCAAAAGGGGGCCATTAGTATCACTTCGGCGCGATCTGTCCGAATTTTCCTTGGCAGTATCAGAATTAAAGAGATCAGAGGAAAGGCTTAAACTAGTCCTCTGACCCAGGGGCGGGCTGGGCCGGGTGGCAGAAAGGCAAATGCCCCTCGGGCCACTCCCGAGTCTGGGCCATCTGTGGAGTACATTGACTCCGTAGGGAAGGTCCTTTTGATTTAGAGAGGAAAATTTCCGGATTTTTTTTTCTTGCTCCACTTGCAAACAATTCTATTTGTGGTCTTCCTAAACAATTAGTAATGTTTTAGAATACCCCCAGGTTTAGATACCACTCATCCTGGTCTATGAGGTCACGACTGAGGTACTCTGCCTCTTAGTTTTCTACCCCTTTTAGGTAGCTTGTTGATAGTGATCTTAAGTTTCCTTTGGCTAAAGTTATCACGCTCACTTCTGTTATGAGATTTCTGGACCTTGTGCCTCCTTTTTGTTTACATATGCCAACACTGTCTTGTTGTCCAGCAGAACTTTCACATGGTGGCCTCTTATATCTGGTAGGATTTCTAGCGGTGGAATCCTGATGGCTGTTAGATCCTTCCTGTTGGAAGATGATTCTTTCAGACTTTAAGGCTATCCCCCTTAAGGATTTTGTCATCCATGGTTGCCCCCAAGCCGAAAGGATTTGCATCTGTTGTGACTACTTTGGAATTCCAGATCTCCCATGCATTCTCCCCACCCTGAGAGGTATTTCCTTTGCATTGCCACCACCTTAAAGATTCTGTTGAAATAATCTTTTTGTTCAGGTTTCCCTTGGCCCTTTCTCCTTTCAGGATTTCCACTAAAGATTCCTGAAGTGGGCTTGTGCCCAAATCACAGCAGGGATACATGACTTTAAAGACTTCAGGATTGACATAAGGGCCCCGTCACACATAGTGACGCACCAGCGATCCCGACAACGATATTACCTTGTCAGGATCCCTGGTGTGTCGCTACATGATCGCTGGTGCGCTGCCAAACAGGCAGCTTCACCAGCGATCACCAGCGACGTGGGTAACAAGCGACGCACGTCGCTTAGTTACCAGCGCGCTGGTGCAGGGAGCTGGTAACTAAGGTACACATCGGGTTTCTAAGCGGCGCGCGGCACCCGATGTGTACTTTGGTTACCAGCTCCCTGCACCAGCGCGCTGGTAACTAAGGTACACATCGGGTTTCTAAACGCTGCGCGCCGCTTAGAAACCCGATGTTTACCTTAGTTACCAGCGGTAGCTCGCTGGTCTCCCGCCTGTCACACGCAGCGATGCATGCTGGCCAGCGGGAGACCAGTGATCAAAAAAATGTCCTGGCAATTCCAGGACGATCAGCGATACCCGGCAGGGGGGCCGGTCGCTGAGAAGTGTCACACACAGCGATCTCGCAGGTGAGATCGCTGTTGTGTCACAAAACTTGTGACTCAGCAGGGATCTCGCTAGCGAGATCGCTATGTGTGACGGGGGCTTAACACTCTTAGGGTGGTCACCTGGTTTTTTATTAAATCGGACACTAACTTGCCCACTTTATTTTTTTTCCTCGGGAAGAGAAGAGGTTTGGCTTTTGGAATTTAGCAAAATTCCCAGGAACGTTTGTGTCTGTTCTAGATTTATTTTCTATTTCTTTAAATTTGTTAGCCACTCCAGAGAACACAGAATCTCCTTGACTTGGTTTACTGTTTTTTTTTGCAATCTGTTTCTAATTTCTCCACGATTAGGAAGTCGTCTAGGTAAGGAATGAATAAAATGTCTTTCAAGCTTATGTAAGCTGACAACTCTGCCACTAACTTTGTGAACGCCCTTGGAGCCATAGCTAGGCCAAAGGGGAGGACCTAAAATTGTAGATGTATGCTCTGAGATACTTTTGGTGTTTTTGATAAATAGGCATGTGATAGTAGGTGTCTCAGAGGTTTATAGCGGCCATAAAACATCTGGGAAACAAGTAGACTCAATGTTTCCATTTTGAAAGGTTTAGGCACCAGAAACTCATTCAAACTTTACTCCTTCGTCTCATTGGAGGACACAGATACTGTGAGTGTATGCTTCTGCCGCTAGGAGGCTGACACTAAGTGAAAAAAAGAGGTTAGCTCCTCCTCCGTCATATACACCCTCGCCCCTATTGCGGGCTGAACTCAGCTTTTTGCTTAGTGTTCATGGATGCACACACGTCTGGTTTTGCTCCAGACTTTTTCTTTATTTTCCCATGAAGATGAGACAGGGGCGACAGACCCCATTGAAAGGGTCCGATCTCCCCAAACCATCAACGGGAGAGCACGTTTTGAATTTCTTCTCCACGTATCCTCTCCCGCACCGTGGGACATATCTGGGCCGTTTTCCCCAGACCTTTTTTATTTTATTTTTACCGTCTATGAAGATGAGACAGGGGCAACGGATCCTATTGAAAGGGTCTGATTTCCCCAAATCATCAACGGGCAAGCACGTGCGAGTGTCCCTCCACGTATCTTCTCCCGCGACGTGGGACGCAATGCCGGACTTAGCCCTGACCACCCCTAGGTATTGAATCCATGGGCTGTACAGAGGCACAAGACAAGTCCGTGCGGCCCCCACTGCTCCACCAATGCTTAGACTGCGGTGCTGCAAGGCGGCGGATGGTCCCTCTCCTCACCCCCTGAAGGGGTTAGATGGAGGTAGGGTGTCTGCACCGTCCTATTTTGTCAAGGCCCCCTCACATACCTGAGCTGGGAAGCTGAAGAGGATCGTCAGGGAGATGGCCTGGGAGGGCTCCTGCGGCGAAGATCCGGGGCTGGAGCCTTTAGCTGTCAGATGCCACCGGCAGTGGCTGCAGAGCTATGAGAAGCCCGCACCAGTTAGTAGCGCTATTTTTTTGTGGCACCATGGGCCCCCCGTTCCCCCCCATCGCGGGCAGGGGATAAATTGAGGCCATGGCTTTAGCCGAAGCTAGGCCGCGACCGGAGGTTCCGCCTCCGAGCCGCGCGTCACTTCCGACGGTCCGCCCCCCAGGCCTGGGCGGTGGGGGATAAATTTAGTCCCTGGCTTCAGAGCACGGTTAGGCCACAGACCCGGAAATACCGCCCCTGGACCGGTTTATATACTGGCGGTCCGCCCCACAGCTGGTGGCGCGCAATTTTTGTGTGGAGGCGTCCAGGAACGGGGGGGGCACAGGACTGGGGTAAGTGCTGCCCGGGAACGAGGTGCTACCTCCTTCCCCCTATCCCCAGCAGTGAGCAGATACAGCATGTCCGAAGAAGCAGCATGCATCTCTTGTCGGGCTGCATTTCCGCGGGCGCAGAACAAGCGATTATGCAAAGCCGGCGACTCCAAACGCGCCCAGGAGCCCTCCCCTGCGACCGAACCCACAATGCTGGTGTGGGCAGTCCGCAGAGGACAAGGCTCGGGATTCCCGCTCTGCAGCGCCCGGAGCCTGACGCCTAACAGAACCTCAGTGTCCGTCCTCCTCTGCGACTAAGGAAGCCCCCCAGAGTGGGTCCTATCACTGTCACAGGTCATGCAATTGAGTCCCTTCAGGCCTCAGATGGGGGCAGGGACAGTGGCTCGCCGGCCTTAGCGGGGACCTCCGCCTCACAAGAGCCTCTCGCCTGCAGGGGCCGCTCTCACTCCAGGCAGACCCGAGGGAAACGAATCCACACGGTGTCGCCCAGTCCATCCGGTGCCTTGGCATCCGCAAATTCTGCTTCTCGCTCCCCGTCACCAGTGGTTGATAGCGAGCAGACCTCAGAATTCGACTCAGACGAGCTCTTTGACCTGGATACTCCAGCGTCACGTGAAACAGTGGACAGCCTCATAGAAGCCGTCAATCAGACCCTGGGGATTGAAGATGCTCCCGCAGCGGCTACGGGGCATGAAGTGGCATTTAAGCAAGTGAAGCGCCCGCACAGAACTTCTTCCTCTCACCCAGAGTTTGAGGACATGGTGCAGCGGCACAGAGAACATCCAGACAGGCGTTTCTCGGGTCAAAAGGCACTGGAAACAAGGTATCCGTCTGCTCCGGACCTCCGTAAAAAATGGAGGGAATCTCCGATCGTGAATCCTCCGGTTTTGCGCCTAGCCACTAAGACCCTGCTATCCGTCCCTAGTGTTTCCTCAATTAAGGATCCCACGGATCGCCTTATAGAGAGCTTAGCTCTCTCAGTATATGAGGCGTCAGGGTCAGCGCTCGCTCCCTCATTCACAGCAACTTGGGTAGCCGAGGCTATGATATTATGATCAGAAACATTAAACAAGGTCGTGCAGGAGCAGGAACTACTTGCAGAGATTTCAGAGGTCACAGGTCAGATGGCGATGGCCGGAGACTATGTAATCAATGCGTCTTTGGATGCGGACAATTGCTCGGCACTTGCTGCCGCTAATGCAATTTCTATCAGAAGATCCCTATGGTTAAGGACATGGCGAGCCGATTCTACTTCTAAGAAGTCCTTGGCTTACCTGCCTTATCAATGCAGCCACCTATTTGGGGAGAAGTTGGATCAACTTATCTCCGACTCTACAGGAGGAAAGAGTGGGTTTCTCCCTCAACAAAAGGTGAAAACGCTTTTTCATCACCCGTTTTCAGGCACGTTTTCGGGCCTTTCGCAACCTCGGGTGGACTACAGCGGCCAATTCCGCCGCCTCAGGCCACCCCAACCAGGATAGGGAGCAGCAGGTCTCATATAGAACCAACCCATTGGGGAGAATGCATACTCAGCAGCCCAGATCGAGGGGATCCAGATCCCAAAGATCGTCGGCCAAATGACTCGAGGCCTTTACCAGACGGCCCTGGCAAGGTGGGCGGCTGCCTACTCTGATTTCACCACGTCTGGGTCAATGTCGCTCACGACGTATGGGGAAAGGAATTGGTGGCCTCAGGTTACAAAATAGAATTCATCAGATATCCTCCAAGACGGTTTTTTCTTTCCCGGCTTCCCAGGGTGGATACCCAGGCAAGGGCTCTATTGGGAGCCATTCAATCGCCCCAGCACAACGAAGTCATTGTTCAAGTGCCGGAAAACGAAAGAGCTCAGGGGTTCTAATTCCAACCTTTTTGCGGTTCCCAAAGAGGACGGGTCTGCCAGGGCTGGTTTTGGACCTGAAGCTTCTGAACAAATTCATCAGGATCAGACATTTCCGGATGGAGTCTCTCCGTTCAGTCATATCGGCCATGGAGCAGTGAGAATACTTGGCCTCAATAGACATCCAGGACGCATATCTGCATATTCCCATTTTTCCTCCTCACCTTTGGCGATCAACATTTTCAGTTCATAGCGCTACCCTTTGGACTAGCCACGGCTCCCAGGGTGTTCACAAGAGTTATGACAGTTGTCATGGCCACACTGCATTCTCGAGGCATAGTCATCTTGCCTTATCTGGACGACCTCTTGGTCAAGGGCCCGTCAATACGGGTATGCGAGGAAAAGGTAAGCATCACGCTATATACACTTTTGGCCGCTAAGGATGGTTGACAATGCAAAGAAGTCATCCCTTGTGCCAGCTCAGAGGATCTCCTTCCTAGGAATGATCTTCGACACTTGCCGAGGGTTGGTAATTCTCCCTCAGGAAACGGCGCTAGCTCTCTGGCAGGGAGTCCGGACACTTCGGCAACTAGTCCCTCATACCATCCGATCTGGGATGAGGATTCTAGGGAAAATGGTGGCAGCAATGGAAGCGATAACTGTCGCCCAGTTCCACCTTCGCCCCCTGCTGCACACCCTCTTGTCAGTCTGGGCCAAGAATCCTTTCACGCTCGATCGGCGGTGCCGACTGTCCTCTCAAGTCAGGCAGTCACTCGGATGGTGGATAACCAGTTCCTCTCTGGCCCAGGGGAAACCGTTCCCCTCAGATCATTGGCTGGTAATGGCAACCGACGCCAGTCTCCTCGGTGGGGGAGCGGTGTTTCGCCACCACACAACCCAGGAACGATGGTAGCCACAGGAGGCACGCCTCCCGATCAACTTATTGGAGACACGAGCAATTCGACTGGCTCTACAGAAGTTTCATCACTTCCTAGCAGGCCGCCCCGTCCGAATTCAATCGGACAACGCCACAGCCGTGACTTACATAAATTATCAAGGGGGCACCCGCAGCAGAGCAACCATGCGCAAGGTGGGGCTCGTTCTTCAGTGGGCCGAAGCAAACCACTCGGTGATTTCGGCTGTCCACAATCCGGGGCGTGGAAAATTGGGTGGCAGACTTTCTCAGCCGGCAGGGTCTTGCATCCAGAGAGTGGTCTCTACATCCCGAAATTTTTCAGATTTGTCAACTGTGGGGAGCTCCGGATGTGGACCTAATGGCTTCCAGACTGAATGCCAAGGTGCCCACATATGTCGCTCAGGCCAGGGACTCGCAGGCATTCGCGGTGGACGCGTTGGTTCTGCCATGGAACCAGTTTCGCCTCCCATATCTATTTCCCCCACTGCCACTACTTCTGAGAGTCATCAAAAAGATCAAGAGGAAGGGGTGCCGGTGATTCTGCGGGTCCCAGACTGGCCCCGTCGAGCGTGGAATGCAGATCTAATGCAGCTGCTCGCCAACGTTCCTTGGCGCCTGCCAGAGCGCCCAGATCTACTGTCTCAAGGGCCGATTTGCCACCCGAACTCAGGGACCCTGTGTTTGACGGCATGGCTGTTGAATCTTGAATTCTAACCCAGGCAGAGTTCGGGAGCGAGGTGGTCGCTTCAATGATTAGCGCCCGGAAGCCGGCTTCACCACGAATTTACCACCACACCTGGAAGGTCTTCCTTGTTTGGTGTCGAGGCCGCTGTGTTTCTCCGCTGAGATTCTCGATCCCCAACATCTTGGCTTTTCTTCAGTCGGGCTTAGAGAGCCCGGATAGCTCAGTCGGTAGAGCATTAGACTCGGGCTTTGCCCCAAGTTTCCTCAGGAGACAAATATCGGCCTTATCCGTCCTGTTCCAGCGCAGAATTGCTACCAATTTGCAGGTGAAGACTTTTCATTCAGGGAGTCTCCCACTTGGTACCTCCCTATAAGGCCCTATGGACGCCTGGGACCTTAACATGGTCCTAAGTGTTCTGCAGGAAGCTCCATTTGAACCGCTTCAGGATATCTCTTTGCGGTACCTTTCCTGGAAAGTGGTGTTCCTAGTGGCCATCACTTCCATCTTGCGGGCTTTAGAGTTGGCAGCCCTATCCTGCTGAGCTCCGTTCCTCACTTTCCATAAGGATAAGGTGGTCCTCAGACCAGTCCCTCCGTTTCTGCTGAATGTCGTGTCCTCTTTTCACATTAATGAAGATGTTGTTTTACCTTCTTTTTGTCCAGCACCGGTGCACCGTGTGGAAAAGGCTCTTCACACGTTAGACCTGGTAAGAGCCCTCTGGAGGTACGTGTAACGGACAGCACCCTTTCTTCAGATGGACACGCTGTGCGTGCTCCCCGAAGGACACAGGGAGGGACTCGATGCCTCAAAATCGACCATAGCCAGATGGATTCGTTTGACTATTCAGGAGTCCTACCGCATTAGAGGCACGCCGATTCCAGCAGGGATCAGAGCGCACTCTACCCGGGCAGTGGGCGCTTCGGCACCAGGCTTCGACGGAACAGGTTTGCAAGGCAGCAACCTGGTCCAGCCTGCACACATTTGCCAAATATCCATGCTCAGGCCTCGGCGGATGCGAGCCTGGGTAGGATTCTCCAAGCAGCGGTGGCGCACCCTTTAAACAAGAGGTGCATGTAGCTTGGATTGGTGAGTCAATCTCCCACCCAGGGACAGCTTTAGGACATCCAGTACCTGTGTCCCCCAATGAGACGAAGGAGAAACATGGATTTTTGTGATAACTCATCGTAAAATCCTTTTCTCCGAGACGCTCATTGGGGGGACACAGCACCCACCTTATTAGCCAGATGGCTCTGTTTTTGGTTAGTTAATACGCATTTATTTATGTGATATAAGGTGGTCCTGTTCTGGACATGTTGTACCTGTATTAAGGCTGATTTTGTTGTCCTCCTACTGCTTTGGCACCAAACTGAGTTCCGACCGCAATAGGGGCGAGGGTGTATACGACGGAGGAGGAGCTAACCTCTTTTTTTCACTTAGTGTCAGCCTCCTAGCGGCAGAAGCATACACCCACAGTATCTGTGCCCCCAATGAGCATCTCGGAGAAAAGGATTTTACGGTAAGTTATCTCAAAAATCCATGTTTTAGATTTATAATTGTTCTGAAAGATTAGTCTGTTTTTTTCCTTAGAAAAGAGGGCATTGTAGGACCCTTTCCCCTTTCTTGTTCTGGCACGCAAATCAGCACCCCCTTCTCTATAAGGGACACTATTTACTGTTCTCCAGGCTGGTTATTGTGCTCCATCTGGAATTCCTTTTGCAGCATAATCCTGTTGTAATGGGAGGTTTTTAGCCCCTTCAAATCTCTTCCATTCCAGTTCCACCCACCGGACAGACTTAGGTGTAGACTTGGGGCGCATCCTGCCCTGCTCCCCCACCTCCAGATTGTGCTGCTCTTATTCGGTGATGCACTAAGCCATATACCAGACCGTGCCCCGGAAGAGACTTCAGTTCCGGGGAAGCACAGTGTCATACCAGACCATACTCCCTGAAATGATGTTACCCACTTTGCTGGCTCTCAGGGATGCACTGCGCCCTGCCAGGCCGTGCTCCCGTAAGAGATGTCCCTGTCCCTTGCTGTACCGTACCTGCTCACTGCTGACTCGCCAGGGACATCTATATGTAATGTGCTGCCCAATGCCAGTGATGCTGGGACCGCAGCTCCAGAAAAGACTTCTTTCTCCTTGGCAGCACCAGGGAACTGTAGGGTCTCCCTCAAGGACAGGAAACCACTGAAACATACTGGAGGGTTCCGCCTTTTAAAGCTGTAGGGTTTCCTGTCCTTGTGGGCAGATCCTCTATGGTGCTGTTGTGAGGAATGGGGAAAAAACACTTCTACAAGTGAATATTTTGTGTTAAATCAACTTTTTTATTTCAATATTTTTACAACCTTCATGGCAACATATAACACTTCTTTAAAATGTTTGTTTTAAAATATAGAGATCATCACTCTTCTGAAAATAAAGATGGTTAATAGGAACAATGTCCTCTAATTTACAGAGTCAGAATTAACAATATTAAATGTACAGGGGCTCAATCTGCTGGAGACATGAAATGCTCATGTATTGCAATAATATGAGAAACACAAATACTGATTTTTTTTTATTTAATTCTTTTTGCATAGTCCTAAAGTCTTTTGAGTCATAGTCCTAAAGACTCAATACCAATTTTCACTTTGATGCCATAAAACCTTTTTCTGTTACAAACTTCAGTGCTTCTAGGGGATACTACTTAAAGGGGTAGGCCATTACTTGGACAACCCTTCTCAATCATTACGTTCCACCATGAAAAGAAAAACAGTCTGTTTTCCCCTACTATGCCAGCACTGTTCCAACGATGTTGGCCGTGGGCCTTCCATGATGTTAGGTCACGTGAGCCCTGCAGCAAATCAGTTGCAGCTTCATTCTCTCTTTTCCAGAGGAAACTTCCCTTGGATGTCAGTTTTGTCGAACTCAAGTTAGAGTGAAGTGGCCCATTAGTGGCCATTAATTGGCTGCAGGGGTCACGTAACATTACAGTGCCAGCAATGGAGGTTAGTACAGGCTGTTTTTATTTTATATGTCAAAATATACTGATTGAGAAGGGGTTGTTCTAGTAGTGGATAACCCTTTTAAAAGGGAATGTATAATCAGAAAGTGACCTACTGTCTAAAATGTTTGTGTTAAATGCATTTTTTGGTAATGTTAGCTGCAATGAACAGACTGACCCTTTCTTTTATACCGAAGCATCTAATCAGGGTGTGCGCCAAAGGTCATTATGAAGGGAGTGGGATCAGCTGCGATCTCACCTATGGTGGATACTGAATTAACAGCTGTGTTAAAGTGTTATCAACCAATCATTGTACCCCGCCTGTGAGGATAAAGAAACTCCTGTACACTCTATGTGAAAGGACAGGAAGTAGGTGTTAAATAGCCCCATGTGAGAATGGCAAGATTACTCATCATTTTTTAATAAAGATTGTGCTATGAAAAAAAATTTGCACACATTTATATACAATGCATCATTTCTGACTACACATTCCCTTTAAAGAGATTGACCATTTTCTGGTAAAACATAAAAAGTACCGTAACAGTTTGGGCTGGTAAGAGTGCATTCATATTGTGTTTTGTCACCCATTTCTTGGTCCAGTCAAGGCTTATGTCCAAACCCCCCGCAAAACTGGCATATGCGCTGACAGGGTCATAGACCATAATGGTGCCGATAGAATGAAGGTGCGCTCTGTCGTGCGTCATTTTCGGCGATATACGCCTACTGGAGACAGACAACCAGACGTAGTTGACTGATATTTAAACATTACTAGTGTAATGAGGATACATATATTATCCATCAAAATGCTAATAAGACATCCCAAGTGTTTCATCCAAGGTGCATAATAGATCCAATATTTTGGATATTAATATTGTAACTTTTATGCACTAATAAATGTGTCCTCATTGCACCAGTTTGCTGACGTTTTCTTACATTTACAGAGTAACTAAACTTTTATTTACTTTTTTTTTATACAATTTTATTTAGTATGGGAAGTTATGAAACTCTGCAAATCATGCATGTCAGGCTATGTACACGTCTGAATACCTTTTTCCAGGGCTTCAGACACACGTCCTAACACATACACTGAACGTAGGGTAAAGCGCAATTTGAACATAAGCCTAAGTGACTTCCAGACTTTTTCCTCACTCTATTTGTCTGCCTACATACAGTTGCACTGATATCAGAACACAGGTCCTGATTCATTAAAGCGTTCAGACTAGAATTCTGGCGTAAAAGCTCTGAACAGTTGCAAAATTTAGGTGCAGTTGTCGGAGTTGGTATAAAATGGACGGACTCCTAAAATATATAATAAATTAGGTACAGTAGTACAATGCAGGATATGCTGGAAATGTTTTAATAAGAATTTGGGAAAGTTATGAAATGTCCTATAAATGGCTGTTCTGTTCCTGATCTAAAGGCCCTTTTACATTTAGCGATGCAGCAGCGATCCAACCAGCGATCCGACCCGGTCAGGATCGCTGGTGCATCGCTAAATGATCGCTAGTGAGCTTTCATACAGAAAGACCTCACAGCGATGCAGCAGCGACGCAGAGAACGATACTCACCTTTCACACACAGCGATCCTGCGTCCTCCCGCCCGCCTCCACGCGTCGCTGGACGTCACAGCAGGAAGTCTCAGCAGGAAGCGCCCGACGAGAAATGGAGCCGGACATTCTCGCGCGATCAGCGATGAGCAGCGGGGGAGCCGGTCGCTGGTAAGTATCACACATAGCGATATCGCTAGCAATATCGCTATAACGTCACAAAACCAGTGACGTTTTAGCGATATTGCTAGCGATATTGCTTAGTGTAAAACCCCCTTTAGGATCTTGGCTTTTAGTTGAGATGAATCTGTGCTGCCCTTTATGTACATGTTCAGTAGTGATCAGTGCTGTGGGGTCAGGGAAATGTCCTATAAATGTCTGTTCTGTCCCTGATCTCGGCTTTTAGTTGAGATGAATCTGTGCTGCCCTTTATGTACATGCTCAGTAGTGATCAGTGCTGTGGAGTCAGGGAAATGTCCTATAAATGTCTGTTCTGTTCCTGATCTCGGCTCTTAGCTGAGATCAATCGGAGCTGTGCTTTACAGTTGTGGCCAAAAGTATTGACACCCTGCAATTTTGTCAGATAATACTCAGTTTCTTCCTGAAAATTATTGCAAACATTCTTTGTTATTATTATCTTCATTTAATTTGTCTTAAATGAAAAAACACAAAAAGAATTGTCCTAAAGCCAAATTGGATATAATTCCACACCAAACATAACAAAGAGGGTGGACAAAAGTATTGGCACTGTTCGAAAAATCATGTGATGCTTCTCTAATTTGTGTAAATAACAGCACCTGTAACTTACCTGTGGCACCTAACAGGTGTTGGCAATAACTAAATCACACTTGCAGCCAGTTGACATGGATTAAAGTTGACTCAACCTCTGTCCTGTGTCCTTGTGTGTACCACAATGAGCATGGAGAAAAGAAAGAAGACCAAAGAACTGTCTGAGGACTTGAGAAACCAAATTGTGAGGAAGCATGAGCAATCTCAAGGCTACAAGTCCATCTCCAAAGACCTGAATGCTCCTGTGTCTACCGTGCGCAGTGTCATCAAGAAGTTTAAAGCCCATGGCACTGTGGCTAACCTCCCTAGATGTGGACGGAAAAGAAAAACTGACGAGATTTCAACGCAAGATTGTGCGGATGTTGGATAAAGAACCTCGACTAACATCCAAACAAGTTCAAGCTGCCCTGCAGTCTGAGGGTGCAACAGTGTCAACCCGTACTATCCGTCGGCGTCTGAATGAAAAGGGACTGTATGGTAGGAGACCCAGGAAGACCCCACTTCTTACCCTGAGACATAAAAAAGCCAGGCTGGAGTTTGCCAAAACTTACCTGAAAAAGCCTAAAACGTTTTGGAAGAATGTTCTCTGGTCAGATGAGACAAAAGTAGAGCTTTTTGGGCAAAGGCATCAACATAGAGTTTACAGGAGAAAAAAAAAAGAGGCATTCAAAGAAAAAAACACGGTCCCTACAGTCAAACATGGCGGAGGTTCCCTTATGTTTTGGGGTTGCTTTGCTGCCTCTGGCACTGGACTGCTTGACCGTGTGCATGGCATTATGAAGTCTGAAGACTACCAACAAATTTTGCAGCATAATGTAGGGCCCAGTGTGAGAAAGCTGGGTCTCCCTTAGAGGTCATGGGTCTTCCAGCAGGACAATGACCCAAAACACACTTCAAAAAGCACTAGAAAATGGTTTGAGAGAAAGCACTGGAGACTTCTAAGGTGGCCAGCAATGAGTCCAGACCTGAATCCCATAGAACACCTGTGGAGAGATCTAAAAATGGCAGTTTGGAGAAGGCACCCTTCTAATATCAGGGACCTGGAGCAGTTTTCCAAAGAAGAATGGTCTAAAATTCCAGTAGAGCATTGTAAGAAACTCATTGATGTTTACCGGAAGCGGTTGGTCGCAGTTATTTTGGCTAAAGGTTGTGCAACCAAGTATTAGACTGAGGGTGCCAATACTTTTGTCTGGCCCATTTTTAGAGTTTTGTGTGAAATGATCAATGTTTTGCTTTTTGCTTCATTCTCTTTTGTGTTTTTTCCGAATTGATCGTCAAACAAATTCGGCACAAATAGAGTACCAATATGGCAAATTCAGATTCTGAACAAATTTGCTCATCTGTAGTTAGAAGCTTCAGATTTATTATGAGGCATGCACGTATTCATGAATGAAGAGTGTGAGACTCCAGCATGAGCGTTTATCAACACCAGCATGACCAATGCCAGTCTTGATGAATTGGGCCCACTGTCACTTAGAGTACAGATGCTGGCAGTGAAAAGGTCAGCACCTATCTGCTCCTCTGAGTGTTGTACTATTCAGAAAAATCCCCAGAATGAGACACAGGTGCTGATCCTTTCACTACCATCATCTGTACTTCAAATGAGTAAGTTCAAATCTAAAATGTAGCTGAAAGCACTATAGTAGACTGGGGAAAAGCTGTGGCTTGGAAGTCATTTCCAGGTCATTTGTTTTACAGCAATGAAGATATATCCCCTAAAAAAGTGATTTGCACATTTTCACAACTTTCCAAGCTGGATAACATTATTAAAAAGGTAAATTAAAGTCTAGTTACTCTTTAAAGCTATGAATAATCTTTCCACAGAGCACCAACATAGTACACAGAGTACAGTGCCACTTTCACATTAACCAAGTAACATTAGATTGACTAATGGTCTGTTATTCATCCTAAGAATTTACATTGACTTAATGGACAACTTTCTCTGGACTATAAATGATCAGTAAACAAAAGCAACAATAGTACAGGGATTATAGTGTTACGTATAAATTACATTTCAAATAGGATGAGGAACCCTCATCCAATAGGTCAAACCACAAAAGATACAGTCCTTTACACTCCCATATACATGGAAGTCATCCAAACGCAAATACATTGGCTGACCATCCAACATGTATGGGGTCCTGACAAATCTCCCCCGATTGATGTCGGAAGAGAAAAAGCTCAGGTAATTAGAATTTCAATGCTGAATCCTTTCCTTTCCATTGGAGATAGGCTGTGCAGAACATATATATATATGGACAGCTTCTTGAAACCAGGAATCCAATATACACAGACATTGGCGACTACTTATTTTCTAATGGGAAAATTTGGTTTGCAAAAATTTTTAATGCTGGCCTACAAAGAACTCACAGTGGCTCCTGAAATGGTCTACCATTCTCTTAAAGCTCCATCACACATAACGATGTCCCAGCGATCCCACCAACGATCCGACATGATGGGATCACTGGGACATCGTTAGGCTGATCGCTGGTGAGCTGTCACATAGACAGCCCCTCCAGCGATCAGGACCAGTGACACTGAACGCTGGTTTCTAATGTAAACATCGGGTATCTAAGGGTATGTGTACACATAGTTTTTTGTCTCTGCGGATTTTGTAGAGAAAACCGCAGGAAATCCGCAGGACAAAGTGCTGCGGTTTTTCTGCGGTTTATCTGCGGTTTTGCCCTGCGGTTTACACCTCATAATGGATGAGGTGTAAAACTGCAGCGTTTCTGCACCAAACAATTGACATGCTTTTTTTATTTCCATAGGAAATAAACGTAGTGTACAACGCAGCAAAATCTGCTGCGTTTCTGCAGAGCCAAGAACGCTGCGGAAACGCAGCAGAAACCGCAAAGTGTGCACATACCCTAAGAGCCGCGCGGCTCCTGGATACCCGATGTTTACATTAGAAACCAGCGTCGCTGATCTCTGGTCTCTCGTTGCCACACGCAGCGATGCGTGCTGGCCAGCGGGAGACCAGCAATCCAAAAATGGCCCAGGCCAATTGAGGACAATTAGCGATAACCAGCAGGGGGGGGGCGGTCGCTGATCCCCATCACACACAGCGATCTCGCTGGCGAGATCGCTGTGGCGTCACAAAATCAGCGATCTCGCTAGCGAGATCGCGGTGTGTGACGGGGCCTTTATTGTCTACATTATCTCTTCCAATCACACTAAGCTGATAAGGCTTCCAGAGGCTACAGTAGAAATGCCTTCATCTGACGAATGATTACTGAACTTACATCTTCATGGTGCAAAGTCAAATTATATCGTAAGAATTCTAAAGTGAGTAATACAATAACCTACAAATAGATTACATTAAAGGATAACTCCATTGACACATTGACAACTCTTGCCAAATAGGACAATTCAGGGTTCAGAAATTTCAGGGGCGCCATAGCAAAGTGTCCATGTAGTTGCTCTCTAAAGCTGACCATACACATTAGATGGCTGTCGGCAAAAGAATGCTTCAGCCAACACTCTCACTTCTCTATGGGAAAACAACCAACTGACACTTCAGCCAGCAGCTTATCTCGGGGAGAATTATGGGATTGGCACGCCAAAATCGCACATTTGCTATCAACATCTCTCCCGATCAACAGTTGACTGGCGCCCCTGCACATTTGACTGTCGGCTGAACCGGTTGATATTGGCGAGTTCGGCAGACAGTCAAATGAGTTATGGGGTCCTTAAGACTCCATGTCTCTATCTAGCTTTGTAGTAGGTACGTCTCTTACCAATAGAGAGAGTCACACCCCAAGCCTTACAACAGTCATCACAATGCCAACTGCTCTCTAAAAAAAATTCTCCAGGCCTCTCTATGTAAATAACACTCATTGCATGCTATCATAAGGAACTTGGCTGTTCCCACACGACATAATAAGTAATACTAATCATTTTTTCTATAGATTTAAACAATACTTGCGTGCAAATTTCTTTAAGCCTTAACTAAACGGGCATTGTGGGACATGTGCTGTAGAATATCCCACCAGACACTGAACTGGGCAGGCTCCATGTACTTGGAGGGTTTTTGGGAAAACCAGCATAGATGAGTCCAGTGATCAGTAAGTTATGGTTTGTCCTAGAGATATGCCATAGCTTGTTTCTGTAGGAAAGCAAGATGTCTAGTCTGGCAGAGTACAATTCTAACATGTAACCAACATTACAAAACCAGTAGAACATAGTTTACATCATGGGTCAGAATGCTGACTGAAATGGTGGACAACTAGAAGGAAGAGAACAAAGGAAAATCTCCATTGCCATAAAGTACTATCTATTCGGAAATCAATCAAATTCAGGGGGGAAAAGAGGATTCTAAATAGGTTTAAGAAGGCACCCCACTCAATATGCATACACTCTGCTGAAGTACTTTGCACAACATTTTAATGGCCATGTTACCTACCTGTTATTTCCACAATTAAAAGGAATCTCTCAACAGCATGATGTAGGCATAGAGACCCTAATTCCAGTGATGTATCACTTCAAATACTGGGTGCGGCACTTGTGACTGAATACGTTTTTACTGTTGCATTTCTAGCAGAGCTCTGAATAACCCCACCCATACCACTGATGCTTTCTGTGTACCCTGTATATTGACATAAAGCTTCTAATCAGTGATGAGGGGGTGGCTGGACCAGAAGGTATGAGGACAGTTTTCCTCTAGTGATACTCTCCTGCTGATAAAACACCTATTTTAGTGAAACAACAGAACACAAAGCAGTGATACCATTGCTGGAATCCAGGTCTCTACCACAGCATCATGCTGCTATCAGATTATATAACAAAAATCTACTGACAGATTGTCGTTAAATATTTTTACCTGGAAAATCAGGAAATAAAGAAAAGTGAATAATTTAATGATACATTAAATAATGTAAAAAAGTAAAGATGCCCTATGGAAAGTTTAAACAAAATAGGAAACTTCAGGTGGTGGTAAATACTAATACAGACTAGATACTGATACATATTCTTTGTCAGAATCTATTATTGGAGATGATTTTTGTGCGATTTTCCTTACATACTTGCTCAATTCTAAATGCTTTGAAATGTATTGTCTTTCAACAGAACCTTAGAGACAATGGTTGGTACAGCCCAAGGCTTTTAAGATGTTAACCCTCCAAAGTCTTCTATATGGGCTTGCAGGTCATAGGGAGCGGAGTTAAATTATACCTTGATATAAGCGATCCAATGTCTTATTCCAGAGAAATCCATGTTTTTCTTATATGTAAATGTTCAGGACTATGGTTCAGACACTGAACTGCAGGAGAATTTGCCTCCAGAGATTATTATACATAAAGGGGTAAGTTACCAGTGTGAGACAAGTAATTAACACAGAAGAGTAGAACTGAACTTTGTCTTCTTGCAAATACCGTTTTTTCGGACTATAAGACTCACTTTTTTCCTCCAAAAATGTGGAAGAAAATGGGGGGCGCGTCTTACAGTCCAGATGTACCTGCTGCGGTGGTGGGGGGGGGAGTGGCTGAGACAGAGCAGTGGGTCACAGTAGGCAGGAGCCGGCAGCTGCGGCTAACTCCTATGCCCGCTGTTAAGAGATATTAATATTCACTGCATTCCATGACCATGAGCGTGGAGGGCAGTGAATATTCATTGCTCCTTAAGAGCGGACAGGCTGTTAGCCTCAGCAGCTAGCTTCCTGCAGCTGCTAGGTGTTCGCTTGTGCCCGCTATTAAGGCAAGGAATATTCACTGCTCTTCATTCCCAGACATAGAATACAGTGAATATTAATTCCCTTTAGTAGCGGCACACCCAACAGCTGCAGAAAGCCAGCGGCTTCGGCTAACTCTGTCCTCGCTATTAAAGAGCAATGAATATTTACTGCTCTCCACGCACATAGTCCCAGCATGGGGAGCAGTGAGTATTCCGGCAGCTGTCCCTTGGCTTGTAAGAGGCGCATGTTTAACGAGTTGGTGTGCGGTAAGCTATGTGAGGAAGTAGTAATGGATTTTCGGTTTGCTGCATAGATCATTTTATTGTCTTTTTTTTCCATTACTTTATCTTTCCATTCTGTTAGGATGAAGATCAGATATTTTTATGTTTAGAAATATGAAAATTGACAATGGGCAACTTACTTTTTGACCCGACTATATATAGTTCAGATTCTATTATTGAATCTATAACAAGAGGCAAGACTGTGGCCGCCTTCTCCCAGGAAAGTTAATGGTTATGACTCTTAATGAGAACGCTGGTGAAAACCACACCTTCCCATTGGAAATAACAATGGGTACACCGTAACTGTCCACACATGCATTAAAGGGTTATTCCCATCTCAGCCTTTCACGTCTGACAGGAATATAAGTCTGTCCAGGCTCAGACCTAAGGAGATGGAACTACGGAAACAGCCTGAAGCAGACGAGCTGTTCTGTTACTGCAACTCCCACTAAAATGAATGGCAGTTACGGAAAGAGAGGAGCACAGCAGGATCTCCAGAAAAGTGGATCAAAAGAATAACTAAATACAAATTCTATCAGCTCTGAATGTCAAATTATGTGATAGTCGATGTATGTATTTTCAGTGGGGTTCCCACTCCAGCCATTGACTAGAGGATTTTTATACTGGAGACTGCAGGGATAACGGATGGGAGGCAATGGAAGTTTACCCTATGAAGTAACACTACAAACAACCAATATCAGCAGTATATTTTGTATACAGCCTTCACATACTATGTACATAAGGCATATAGAAAACAAATATTGAACTTGTGAGTGGAGTTACCCTTTAAACAGGATGAGGAGCCCCAAATATTTTAGATGGGTGCAGAGTCACAGCTTTTCCTGGCCATTTGGTGAGGATAGGGTTGAGAGAAACTGGGAGGAAGGAGGTCAGCTCATTGCGTTGGATGAGTAGTAGTGAATGGGGTAATCGGCAATGTACGATTCTTCACTTAACTGGTTCAGCATGCCCTTGTATAAAACATCCATGACGAGGACCTCAGCGACAAGTCTTTGTTTTTCCTCCATCCTCCGTAATTTTGACGCAACTGTTACACCAAAGGCGTCATACTCGTCATTGTTTTTAGAGAGAATTGCTGCAGCTTGGGAAAGCAGCTCATTGCTCAGGTCATCATCATTGTACAGTTTTCCTTTCTTTCTCTTCCTTATAAATGGCATATCCTCCTGTGGGTCGTAGTCCACGTCCTCAGATTGGCTGTTACTGGTTACCTGAAAGTCACACGTTTGAGTGTCAAAACCCTATTGCATGCTTTTCATAATAAAATCACTATTACAGTATTATGGCGGTCCCTTCTGGATTGTGATCATAAGGACTAAAGGACGAGATCGGTTTACTACTTCCACAGTACTGTGCCATGCACTATACCATCCCTGCACCTTCTTAGTTGTCCCCATTGTCTTCACAGCCTAGTACCAGATTATGGACAGATCATTGCACTGAATAACGCCATAGACTCGGCAAACCCAGTTCCTTCAAATATGTATCCCGAGTAACACTATATCCTGCATTTTTAAGGACCAACAACTGAATACAAATGGAATGGCCACTGTCCCTCCCAAGATCAACATAGTTCTGATATACTACTGGTCTGGTGCATGATTCCTAAAGTGCCATACTGCTTACCCTACACCCACTTTATAAAGTGCATTCTCACCTAATTATTTTGAAGCAGGACTATAACAGAGGTGACCAGGTGGTGAGAAAGCCAAACCAATGAAGACCACGGATATGGCCATTCTAGTGGAGAAGAGTGCAAACGCTAATGGCACTTATATACATGCAACTCCCAATGGGGCCAATTTTAGACATTTTTTATTGCTATCTTTTTTTCGCACCTTCTAGGAGACATAACTTTTTATTTTCCCATCAACATACAGTAAATTCAGAATTTTGTAAGAAAATAAAAATTGGTTTGTGTGATCCTTTTCAGAGCTGTGTTTCTAGCTATTTTATTTCATTTTGTGGGGGAGGTGTGGTTAATGGAAAAAATGATTTCATTTTTTTCTTTGTGGAATTTTATATTTTAAGTTTTATATTTTAAATGGTGAGACTTTTGTGGATGTGGCAGTGCTACTTTTTTTTTGTTTTGGGAAATGTTTTTTTTCTTTTTAAATGACCCCTTTTTTACTTTATAGTCCCCAAGTACACTTTATCCTGTGCTTGTACTGTATACTACGTTCACTACATATTGCTGTATGTGGTGAAACTAATGATTTATCTGAGCTTCACAAAAGTGAGTTGGTGGCCTTCAGTACCTTGGCTGCTCACTGGCACCTTGAGATTGTGTAGCAAGGAGGGGTTGGGATGGGCAATGAAATTATGCCACGTAACCCCTTTACCCCCTTAAGGCCCCTTTACATTTAGCGATGCACCAGCGATCCCGACCACGATACGACCCGGTCAGGATCGCTGGTGCATCGCTAAATGGTCACTAGTGAGCTGCCACACAGGCAGATCTCACAGCGATGTAGCGACGCAGCAGCGATCGTTACTTACCTTTCAGACGCGGCGATCCTGACGTCCTCCTGCCCGCGTCCACGAGTCGCTCGTTGGCGCCAGCAGGAAGCGCCCGACGAGAAATGGAGCTGCATGATCAGCGACAGACAGCGGGGGAGCCGGTCGGAGGCAAGTATCACACATAGCGATATCGCTAGCAATATTGCTGCTGCATCACAAAATCGGTGACGCTTTAGCGATATTGCTAGCCATATCGCTATGTGGTAAAGCCCCCTTTAGTTTTTTCCAGTTTTGCATTTTAATTTTTTGCTCCCCTTCTTCCCAGAGCCATAACTTTATTTTTCTGTCATTTTGGCCATGTGAGGGCTTGTTTTTTCAATGCTAAAACTGACCTGCCATTATGATTTTCCAAGTCATTATGGGTTCTTAGACACCAAACACGTATACGTTCTTTTTTGTATACAAGTGGCGAAAAAAAAAATCCAAAGTTTGTAAAATAAAATAAAAGGTCGTTAATGTCCGAGACCGGTAGCATCTTCATTTTTCATGATCTGGGGGCTGGGTGAGATCATATTTTTTGAGCGCCGAGCTGACCTTTTTGGTGTAGATGCGATCTTTTGATTGCCTTTTATTGCATTTTAATACAATGTTGCAGTGACCAATAAAACGTAATTCTAGCGTTTTGATTTTCTACGTTACACCATTTACTGATCAGATCAATTGTTTTTATATATTGAAAAATCAGGCAATTCTAAACACGGCAATACCAAATATGTGTATCTTTTATTTTTTTAATTGTTTTATTTTAAATGGCGCAAAAGGGGTGTGATTTGAATGTTTATTTTTAAAAAAATATATTTTTAAAAACTTTTTTTTTTTTTTTTTACTTTTCACGGTCTTTAATAGTCTTCATTGGAGACTAAAAGCTGCATTCATCCAATTGCTTATTCTACACACAGCAGGGCTGACGTGCCGAATAATCTGAGGGCTCATTGTCGGAGCATCAAAGCGAGGGAGGCGACCTTGGATGTACCTATGCGTCCAAGGTTGTAAAGGGGTTAAATGCCATTGTCAAAGGTTGACATTTAAATGGTTTATAATGAGAAGATTAGCCTGCACCTTAAGGTCCCATCACACACAGCGATCTCGCTAGCGAGATCGCGGATTTTGTGACACATCAGCGATCTCGCCAGCGAGATCGCTGTGTGTGACGGGGATCAGCGACCGGCCCCCCTGCCGGGTATCGCTGATCGTGCTCGAGCGGCCTGGGCCGTTTTTCGATCGCTGGTCTCCTGCTAGCCAGCACGCATCGCTGCATGTGGCAGCGAGAAACCAGCGATCAGCGACGCTAGTTCCTAATGTAAACGTCGGGTATCCAGGAGCCGCAGCTCCTAGATACCTGCTGTTTACCTTGGAAACCGGCATACACGCTGGTTTCCAAGGTAAACATCGGGTATCCAGGAGTCCCGCGGCTCCTAGATACCCGATGTTTACCTTTGAAACCAACGAGTATGCCGGTTTCCAAGGTAAACAGTGGGTATCCAGGAGTCCCGCGGCTCCTAGATACCCGATGTTTACCTTGGAAACCAGCGTGTACGCCCTTTTCCAAGGTAAACAGCGGGTATCCAGGAGTCCCGCGGCTCCTGCATACCCCACGTTTACATTAGAAACCAGCGTCGCTGGTCCTGATCGCTGGGGCTGTCTAGCGATGTCCCAGCGATCCCATCATGTTGGATCGTTGGTGGGATCGCTGGGACATCGTTATGTGTGACGGGGGCTTTACACAGCATGTGCACCAAACAATCAACAGTGCTGTTTTCTTTTCTCCAGCAAATAATGGGTAATAACAAACAACAATATACTGGTGATGAGATTGTAAAGCGGAAATAAAGGAGATCTAAAGCCTAACATGAAATACCTGAGAAACATTAGTAGAGTCCTCCAGGATCTCCATGGTCTCTTCCACTGGTTCATCTTCCTGGCGGTATTCCTGGGACTCTCCTGAATTGGATGATCCCTCTATTGGTGAATCCTGACCAATTGTGAACTTAAGCAGGTCAAAGTACCACAGACGGGGAACATACACATCATCAGCAGAGGTGGCTGTCTTCCTGGACACCTGTACTTTGTTGAATTCTTTCTTGAAGACTGTCCTCAAATTGGCAATTTTATGTTTAACAAACTGGATGTTGGCGCTTGGGCAGACAGACCGGCAGAGATTGACCATGCTCTCATAGGCCTTCAGTCTTTTCTGTTTATTGGAATAGTCAGAGATCTTCACGTTCCACAGGCACGGAAAGGACCGATACATGTCTATGAATTCTTTCAGGAACTGTGGATTCATGAGATATTCGGAATAAATTTTCTTTTTTGAGAGATCCATCTATTAAAAAAACATTTATCACTTCTGACATCATAATCCGCAATTAAATATAACTCCACCTAAAGGCTTTGACTTGCAGCCAATTTCCATTTTAATGCAGAGCTGCATCTACATTAAAAATGCACTAGGGTTTATTAAAAAAAAGAAAAAAGTAAGGTTTTCACAACCTCAAGTCTACTACTAGCGACTACCTTTTCTAAGGCCATGACCCCTAACAAAATAAGAATACCTTACTATTCAACCATTACATAAACCTACCACACAAAGGAGTAATAACGGGGTTCTACTATTGTACAACTCATTTTCCATATCTCTAATATGCCTAATAAAATAACAAAAAAAGCTTACTTACCTCCCTGACTGTCAGATGGAACTGTGAAGATGGTAGTTCATCAGTGGCCCCTGATTGACGGCAGTGCTCAGATGACAAACAATGACACAATATCGCCAGGGGGAGGGGGTAAAAGGTAAGAGCTGCACCAGTATCGGAGGTAAGTGTGCATTTTTCTTATCCCTTTAACCACACAGGGCATTCAATAGGAGCTGTCCAGTAGTAGACTTTTTTTTTTAAATACCATTCTACATTGTTTCTTGCTTGGAGATAGTTTATGAAATAACATACCTTATGAGCACCTGCACGACTGCTTTTAGCAGGCGACCACCATTTCTTGTAAGGATTTCGAAGGGAACTTCGCCTTGTGTTCAGATGTACTGAAACAGAGTTAATAAGGAAACAGAATGTCATACAGTGTGACACACGTGGCATGAAGTCTTGGATATTTTGTGACCAATCTCTGGTTACAGATTGCTCCGGTGGAATAATATGTGCATTACTTTTTTGTACTGTTTAGATCATGTTGTTCCAATCTTACGTGTGTTTCCAATTGGTGACTGAGGATTATATACATTGCTTGATGTCTAGTAACCAAGTGGCGTGTAAGCATTGCTTGTACTTGTGACTTCGTTGTATGAACATTGCTCGGTGGCATATAAACCATCAGTGCCCGATGAATGGGTGGCATATGCTCATGCTGGTAAACTTCTCCTGTATGTACTGATCTGCTTCTATGTCCTGACACATGAGTTTCCTAACAAACAAGCGGTTCCATGGCTTGCCTTCTCCATGATGAGCCACACATAAGCAACAGTCGTTATCAGTTATCAGATCCTTATATAATACACAGCGGCCTGCACAGAAACATGTTATTCATCAGAACATGGGAGTTGTGTCTACAGTGGTTATTACACACCAGGGCTGATGTCTGCAGGAATTTCCTCCTCCTTCACCCTCACACTTCTTATATTTTCTCTTTGAATCTCTGGACCAATATCAACTACCACAATATTCAGGTTTTCTTCCTAAATACACAAACAGAAAGCAGTATTATAGTAGCTATAGAGGCACATATAGGTGGCAGTATAGCACAAATTACATTATTGTGCACGGCAGCTTTACCATAGCATGTATATTCTTGTACAAAGTGGGTGATAAATTATTGAACAAATAAAGCAATAATATAGTAGTTATATTCTTGTACATACGGGGCAGTATTACAGTAGTTATATTCTTGTACATAGGGGCAGTATTATAGTAGCTATATTCTTCTACATATGGGGCAGTATTATAGTAGTTATATTCTTGTACATAGGGGCAGTATTATAGTAGTTATATTCTTGTACATATGGGGCAGTATTATAGTAGTTATATTCTTGTACATATGGGGCAGTATTATAGTAGTTATATTCTTGTACATATGGGGCAGTATTATAGTAGTTATATTCTTGTATATAGGGTTCAGTATTATAGCAGTTATATTCTTGTACATACGGGGCAGTATTACAGCAGTTATATTCTTGTACATATGGGCAGTATTATATTAGTTATATTCTTGTACATAGGGGCAGTATTATAGTAGTTATATTCTTGTACATAGGGGCAGTATTATAGTAGTTATATTCTTGTACATATGGGGCAGTATTATAGTAGTTATATTCTTGTACATATGGGGCAGTATTATAGTAGTTATATTCTTGTACATAGGGGCAGTATTATAGTAGTTATATTCTTGTACATATGGGGCAGTATTATAGTAGTTATATTCTTGTACATATGGGGCAGTATTATAGTAGTTATATTCTTGTATATAGGGTTCAGTATTATAGCAGTTATATTCTTGTACATACGGGGCAGTATTATAGTAGTTATATTCTTGTACATATGGGCAGTATTATATTAGTTATATTCTTGTACATGGGGCAGTATTATAGTAGTTATATTCTTGTATATAGGGATCAGTATTATAGCAGTTATATTCTTGTACATAGGGGCAGTATTATAGTAGTTATATTCTTGTACATGGGGGCAGTATTATAGTAGTTATATTCTTGTATATGGGGGCAGTATTATAGTAGCTATATTCTTCTACATAGGGGCATTATTATAGTAGTTATATTCTTGTACATAGGGGCAGTATTATAGTAGTTATATTCTTGTATATAGGGTTCAGTATTATAGTAGTTATATTCTTGTACATATGGGGCAGTATTACAGTAGTTATATTCTTGTACATATGGGCAGTATTATATTAGTTATATTCTTGTACATAGGGGCAGTATTATAGTAGTTATATTCTTGTACATATGGGGCAGTATTATAGTAGTTATATTCTTGTACATATGGGGCAGTATTATAGTAGTTATATTCTTGTATATAGGGTTCAGTATTATAGCAGTTATATTCTTGTACATACGGGGCAGTATTATAGTAGTTATATTCTTGTACATATGGGCAGTATTATATTAGTTATATTCTTGTACATAGGGGCAGTATTATAGTAGTTATATTCTTGTATATAGGGATCAGTATTATAGCAGTTATATTCTTGTACATAGGGGCAGTATTATAGTAGTTATATTCTTGTACATGGGGGCAGTATTATAGTAGTTATATTCTTGTACATGGGGGCAGTATTATAGTAGTTATATCCTTGTACATAGGGGGCAGTATTATAGTAGTTATATTCTTGTACATATGGGCAGTATTATATATTCTTGTACATACAGGACAGCATTATAGTAGTTATATTCTTGTACGTACATAGGGGCAGTATTATAGTAGTTATATTATTGTACATATGGGCAGCATTATAGTAGTTATATTCTTGTACATATGGGCAGTATTATATTAGTTATATTCTTGTACATACAGGGCAGTGTTATAGTAGTTATATTCTTGTACGTACATAGGGGCAGTATTACAGTAGTTATATTCTGGTATATAGGGATTAGTATTATAGCAGTTATATTCTTCTACATACGGGGCAGTATTATAGTAGTTATATTCTTGTACATAAGGACAGTATTATAGTAGTTATATTCTTGTACATATGGGCAGTATTATAGTAGTTATATTCTTGCACATAGGGGCAGTATTATAGTAATATTCTTGTACACAGTGAGCAGTGTTATAGTAGTTATATTCTTGTACATAGGGGCAGTATTATAGTAGTTATATTCTTGTACATGCAGTATTATAGTAGGTATATTCTTGTACATATGGGGCAGTATTATAGTAGTTATATTCTTGTATATAGGGTTCAGTATTATAGCAGTTATATTCTTGTACATACGGGGCAGTATTATAGTAGTTATATTCTTGTACATATGGGCAGTATTATAGTAGTTATATTCTTGTACATGGGGGCAGTATTATAGTAGTTATATTCTTGTACATGGGGGCAGTATTATAGTAGTTATATCCTTGTACATAGGGGGCAGTATTATAGTAGTTATATTCTTGTACATATGGGCAGTATTATATATTCTTGTACATACAGGACAGCATTATAGTAGTTATATTCTTGTACGTACATAGGGGCAGTATTATAGTAGTTATATTATTGTACATATGGGCAGCATTATAGTAGTTATATTCTTGTACATATGGGCAGTATTATATTAGTTATATTCTTGTACATACAGGGCAGTGTTATAGTAGTTATATTCTTGTACGTACATAGGGGCAGTATTACAGTAGTTATATTCTGGTATATAGGGATTAGTATTATAGCAGTTATATTCTTCTACATACGGGGCAGTATTATAGTAGTTATATTCTTGTACATAAGGACAGTATTATAGTAGTTATATTCTTGTACATATGGGCAGTATTATAGTAGTTATATTCTTGCACATAGGGGCAGTATTATAGTAATATTCTTGTACACAGTGAGCAGTGTTATAGTAGTTATATTCTTGTACATAGGGGCAGTATTATAGTAGTTATATTCTTGTACATGCAGTATTATAGTAGTTATATTCTTGTACATATGGGGCAGTATTATAGTAGTTATATTCTTGTATATAGGGTTCAGTATTATAGCAGTTATATTCTTGTACATACGGGGCAGTATTATAGTAGTTATATTCTTGTACATATGGGCAGTATTATATTAGTTATATTCTTGTACATGGGGCAGTATTATAGTAGTTATATTCTTGTATATAGGGATCAGTATTATAGCAGTTATATTCTTGTACATAGGGGCAGTATTATAGTAGTTATATTCTTGTACATGGGGGCAGTATTATAGTAGTTATATGCTTGTACATGGGGGCAGTATTATAGTAGCTATATTCTTCTACATAGGGGCATTATTATAGTAGTTATATTCTTGTACATAGGGGCAGTATTATAGTAGTTATATTCTTGTATATAGGGTTCAGTATTATAGTAGTTATATTCTTGTACATATGGGGCAGTATTACAGTAGTTATATTCTTGTACATATGGGCAGTATTATATTAGTTATATTCTTGTACATATGGGGCAGTATTATAGTAGTTATATTCTTGTACATATGGGGCAGTATTATAGTAGTTATATTCTTGTATATAGGGTTCAGTATTATAGCAGTTATATTCTTGTACATACGGGGCAGTATTATAGTAGTTATATTCTTGTACATATGGGCAGTATTATATTAGTTATATTCTTGTACATAGGGGCAGTATTATAGTAGTTATATTCTTGTATATAGGGATCAGTATTATAGCAGTTATATTCTTGTACATAGGGGCAGTATTATAGTAGTTATATTCTTGTACATGGGGGCAGTATTATAGTAGTTATATTCTTGTACATGGGGGCAGTATTATAGTAGTTATATTCTTGTACATGGGGGCAGTATTATAGTAGTTATATCCTTGTACATAGGGGGCAGTATTATAGTAGTTATATTCTTGTACATATGGGCAGTATTATATATTCTTGTACATACAGGACAGCATTATAGTAGTTATATTCTTGTACGTACATAGGGGCAGTATTATAGTAGTTATATTATTGTACATATGGGCAGCATTATAGTAGTTATATTCTTGTACATATGGGCAGTATTATATTAGTTATATTCTTGTACATACAGGGCAGTGTTATAGTAGTTATATTCTTGTACGTACATAGGGGCAGTATTACAGTAGTTATATTCTGGTATATAGGGATTAGTATTATAGCAGTTATATTCTTCTACATACGGGGCAGTATTATAGTAGTTATATTCTTGTACATAAGGACAGTATTATAGTAGTTATATTCTTGTACATATGGGCAGTATTATAGTAGTTATATTCTTGCACATAGGGGCAGTATTATAGTAATATTCTTGTACACAGTGAGCAGTGTTATAGTAGTTATATTCTTGTACATAGGGGCAGTATTATAGTAGTTATATTCTTGTACATGCAGTATTATAGTAGGTATATTCAAGTACAATAGAGCAGTATTATAGTAGTTATATTTTTGTACATAGAGGGCAGTATTATAATAGCCATTTACTTTTACACAGTGAGCAGTGTTATAGTAGTTGTATTCTTGTACAAAGAGGCCGTATTATAGTAGCTATATTCTTGTACAAAGGGGACAGTATTAGGTTGCGTTCACACGCTGCATTTTTCTCCTTCGTCTCATTGGGGGACACAGGTACTGTGGGTGTATGCTACTGCCACCTGGAAGCTGACACTAAGTGAACAAAAAAAGGTTAGCTCCTCCTCCGCCGCATACACCCTCGCCCCGGCTGTGGGCGGAAACCAGTTTTTTGCTTAGTGTCCCTTGGAGGCACACGCGTCTGGATCTCTCCAGACTGTTTTTTTTTTTTGTTTTTTTTTTACTGAAGATGAGACAGGGGCGACGGATCCTATTGAAAGGGTCCGATCTCCCCAAACCGAGCGAGCACTCGTTGAGTATTGTCTCCGCGTATCCTTTCCCGCGCCGAGGGACATATCTGTGACCTTTCCCCAGACGTCTATTTTTCTTTTTTGCGAAGATTAGACAGGGGCAACGCATCCTATTGAAAGGATCCAATTTCCCCAAACCATCAACGGGCGAGCACGTGCGAGTATCCCTCCACGTATCATTTCCCGCGACGTGGGACATTATGCCGGACTTAGCCCAGTCCACCCCTAGGTATTGAAACCATGGGCTTGCACAGAGGCACAAGACTAGTCTGTGCGGCCCCCACTGCCCCACCAACGCAAGACGGTGGTGATGCATGGCGGCGAACGGTCCCTCTCCTCGTCCTGCAAGGCGGACGGAGTTAGGGTGCCTGCACCGTCCAAAGAATTACCATCCCCTCTACCTGGTACGCTGGATCGCAGGTATGGAGGGCTGGGGAGGGCCCTGCGGCAGCGTTCTAGGGGAGGCTCCAGGCCATCAGGAAAATGAGACCGATTACGGGGGTAAGGCTGCAATCTGGCAGTTCTCCTTCCCCTTCCTCCCCCCTACCTTCCATGTTCGTCAGTCGGGGGCTGCGGATGCGGGGGACCGCCAGCGCCCAGGGAGCGGCTCATAAGGGTATTGGCAGGATCGCCAGGATAGTGGGGCCGCCAGTGCGGGGCGGGCAGGCAGTGAGAAATTTAGCCCGCGGCTTTCAGCGTGTCTGGGCCGCGGGTGGAAGTTCCGCCCCCTGGTGTGACGTCATATCCGGCGCCGCCCCCCGTGGCTAGGACGGGCGCCGAACAAATTGAGGCCCCGGCTTCAGTGCGGGGTAGACTGCGACCGGGAGAGGACGTCTCGGCCTACCCAGAGGAGAAGGGAGCGCAGCACAGAAGCAGCAGCAGGAGCGCGGGGGGACATAGGATCAGGGTAAGTGTGACCCCGACCCTGGAGCCGTGCTACGTGCGTCAAAGGGTTGTCCTCCTCCTCCTCCCTTTTCCCTTTACTCTCATAGATTGGGCCTAGCAGCAATATGACCGGAAAAGGAAAACCGCATACGTTCCTTTATACCACATGCATTTCCTGTGAGGCTGTGTTCCCACGAGCGCAGACTAAAAAGTTATGTGAAGCCTGTGACTCCGAACGCACCCAGGAGCCCTCCCCTGTGACGGAGCCCAGGGGTCCGGATCCCCCGGAATGGGCTTTATCACTTTCACGGTCTATGGATTCGCTTACAAAGGCGATCGAGGTCCTTCAAGCCCCAGATAGGGGCAGAGACGGCGGCTCGCCTATCTGGGAGGGATCATCCACCTCACAAGAGCCTCCGGCCTGCAGGGGCCGCACTCTCTCTAGGCAGGCGCATAGGAAGAGAACCCACACTGCGTCTCCGGGCCCCTCCGTTGCTTCGGCATCCGTGAGTGCGGCGTCTCGTTCACCGTCTCCAGTTTCCGTGAGCAAGCAGAGTTCAGATTATGATGCAAAGGAGCCCCTGGACCTAGATACTCCAGGGTGTCGGGAAACGGTTGACAGTCTCATCGAAGCTGTCAATCAGACTTTGGGTATCGAGGATGACGTCTCCCTAACCTCAGGTCATAAGGTGTCCATTAAGAGGTCCAAGCGACCGCATAGAGTGTTTAGCACTCACCCAGAGTTCGAGGACATAGTGCAGCGTCACAGGGAACGACAACACAGGCGTTTTTCGGGCCAGAAGATGCTGGAAGCAAGATATCCGTTTGCACCAGAGCTCTATAAGAAATGGGCGGAATCTCCAGTCGTGGATCCCCCAGTATCACGTTTGGCCTCAAAAACTTTATCGGTGCCTAGTGTTTCTTCCATTAAAGATCCCACGGATCGCCTCATAGAGAGCTTGGCCCGCTCGGTATATGAAGCATCAGGATCAGCACTCTCTCCCTCATTTGCAGCAACATGGGTGGCCAAGGCCATGATGTCCTGGTCAGAGTCATTAAATAAAGTCCTGCAGGATAAGGACCTGCCGACGGAGGTGTCAGAGATAGCAAGTCAGATCACGATGGCAGGTGACTACTTAATCAATGCCTCCTTAGATGCGGCTAATTGCGCAGCACTAACGGCGGCGAATGCAATCGCCATTAGGAGAGCCCTGTGGTGTGGTTAAGTTTGTGGCGGGCTGATTCGATTTCCAAGAAGTCCTTGACTTCCCTGCCTTATCAGTGTAACCGTCTATTTGGGGAAAAACTAGACAAGCTCATCTCGGATGCTACGGGGGGGGAAAAAGCAGTTTTCTCCCGCAGCAGAAAATCAAACTGCCGTTTCGTCAGCCTCAGGCACGCTTTCGGGCGTTTCGCAACCCCGGGTGGATGGCAACAACCAGTTCCTCCGCTCCAGCTCGCTACAACCAAGACAAGGATCGTCAGGTCATGGATAGAGCCAACCCGCTGGGCAGGATGCGAGCCCGCCTGCCCAGGTCAAGGGGAGCCAGGTCCCAGAGACCCTCAGCTAAATGACTCGGGGCATCCGTTACCTGAAGACGACAGGGTAGGCGGCCGTCTGCTCCGGTTCTGCCATGTCTGGGTCACGGTAGCACGCAACGCGTGGGTGGCAGAATTAGTGTCTTCCGGATACAAAATAGAACTTATCGAGTATCCCCCAAAACGATTTTTTCTTTCCCGGCTTCCCAAAGCGGAGTCCCGGGCAGAGGCATTGCTGGGAGCCATCGAGGTACTCCAGCGCAACGGGGTCATTGTCCCCGTACCAGAGTACGAGAGAACTCAGGATTTTTATTCCAATCTATTCGCGGTCCCCAAAAAGGACGGGACAGTAAGGCCGTTCATCAGGATCAAACACTTTCGAATGGAATCCCTCGGTTCAGGCCATGGAGCAGGGAGAAAACTTTGCCTCGATCGACATCCAGGATGCTTACCTGCACGTCCCTATTTTTCCTCCGCATCAAAGGTTCCTGCTTTTTGCGATCGCTGGTCGGCATTTCCAATTTGTAGCTCTGCCTTTCGAGTTGGCCACCGCCCCCAGAGTTTTCACGAAGGTAATGGCGGTCGTCATGGCCATTCTACACTCTCGGGGCATAGTAGTCTTGCCGTACTTAGAAGACCTCTTGGTGAAAGGTTCATCATTTCGGGCATGCAAGGAAAATGTCAGCATCACGCTGGATACCCTATCCCGCCTAGGATGGTTGGTCAACGGGAAGAAGTCATCCCTTGTCCCAACTCAAAGGATTTCTTTCTTAGGGATGATTTTCGACACCTCCAAAGGGTTGGTGATTCTCCCTCAGGACAAGGCTCTAGCGCTCCGGCAGGGAGTCCGGAAACTTCAACAACCAGTTCCTCACACCATTCGGTTCGGGATGGGGATCCTAGGGAAGATGGTGGCGGCAATGGAAGCAATCCCGTTTGCCCAATTTCATCTTCGTCCCCTGCAGCACGCCCTCTTGACAGCCTGGGACAAGAGGCCATTCACGCTCAATCATCAGTGCAGGTTGTCCTCTCAAGTCAAACAGTCACTGCAGTGGTGGACGCTCGACTCCTCTCTCCTTCAGGGGAAACCCTTCCCCCCAGATCAATGGTTGGTGGTCACAACAGATGTGAGCCTACTCGGTTGGGGAGCAGTGTTCCACCATCACACGACTCAGGGGCGATGGTCGCAACAGGAGGCATGCCTCCCGATCAACTTGTTGGAGATACGAGTGGTGCGGTTGGCACTGCAACATTTCCAGCACTTTCTAGCAGGTCGTCCTATCCGGATTCAATCAAACAACGCCACGGCAGTGGCTTATGTAAATCATCAAGGGGGCACGCGCAGCAAAGCAACCATGTGCGAGATGGAACACGTACTTCGCTGGGCTGAGGAGAACCACTCAGTAATTTCAGCAGTCCACATACCAGGCGTGGAAAACTGGGCGGCGGACTTCCTCAGCCGGCAGGATGTCGTACCCGGGGAATGGGCCCTGCACCCCGAGGTCTTCCAGCAGATTTGCCAACGGTGGGGAACACCGGATGTAGATCTGATGGCCTCCCGGGTGAACGCCAAGGTGCCCGTGTTTGTCGCTCGGGCTCGGGACCTGCGAGCGATCGCAGTGGATGCGTTGGTTCTGCCATGGAACCAGTTTTGACTTCCATACTTGTTTCCCCCGCTGCCTCTACTTCAAAGGGTCATCAGAAAAATCAAAACAGAGGGGGTTCCGGCAATTCTGCTGGCCCCAGACTGGCCCCGTGGGGAATGGTACGCGGATCTAGAGCAGCTCCTCGCAGACGTTCCATGGCGTCTGCCAGAATGACCAGACATTGTCTCAGGGGCCGATCTGCCACCCGAACTTAGGGGCCCTGTGTTTGACAGCATGGCCGTTGAATCTTGTATTCTGACCCAGGCGGGGTTTGGGCGTGAAGTGGTCACTACGATGGTTAGCGCCCGAAAGCCTACCTCGGCAAAAATTTACCATCACACTTGGAAAGTCTTCTTTGGTTGGTGTCGAGATCGCGGGCTTGCTCCACTGATTTTTTCGATTCCCAACATCTTGGCTTTTCTTCAGTCAGGCCTAGACTCAGGGCTGGCCCCGAGTTCCCTTAGGAGACAGATATCGGCCTTGTCTGTCCTTTTCCAGCGAAAAATCGCTACTAATATGCAGGTGAGGACGTTCATCCAGGGGGTCTCACATTTGGTACCTCCCTATAGAGCGCCTCTAGATTCCTGGGACCTTAACCTGGTCTTTAGTGTCCTGCAGGAGGCTCCTTTTGAGCCATTACGAGAAATTTCACTGTCGTACCTTTCCAGGAAGGTGATATTCTTGGTAGCCATAGCTTCCATTAGGCGAGTCTCGGAGTTGGCGGCCCTGTCATGCCAAGCTCCGTTTCTCACTTTTTTCAAGGATAAAGTGGTTTTCAGGCCAGCTACCCACTTTCTGCCGAAGGTCGTGTCCTCATTTCACATTAATGAGGACATTGTCCTGCCTTCATTTTGTCCAGCGCCAGTACATCAGGCGGAAAAAGCGCTTCACACATTAGACCTAGTGAGAGCACTCAGAAGGTACGTGTCTCGGACGGCACCCTTTCGCCAGACGGACACGCTGTTCGTGCTCCCCGAAGGGCGCAGGAAGGGACTCGCAGCCTCAAAGTCAACCATAGCCCGATGGATCCGTCTAACTATTCAAGAGGCTTACCGTATTAGAGGCACGCCGATTCCAGCACGGATCAGAGTGCACTCTACTCGGGCAGTGAGTGCCACTTGGGCGCTTCAGCACCAGGCTTCGGCAGAGCAGGTATGCAAGGCAGCAACCTGGTCCAGCCTGCACACATTTTCTAAATATTACAATGTGCATACTCAGGCTTCGTCAGATGCGAGCCTGGGTAGAAGAGTTCTCCAAGCAGCAGTGGCGCACCTTTAGACAGGAGGTGCATGTGGCGTGGATCGGTGAGTCAATCTCCCATCCAGGGACTGCTTTAGGACGTCCCACAGTACCTGTGTCCCCCAATGAGACGAAGGAGAAACATGGATTTTTGTGAGTACTCACCATAAAATCCTTTTCTCCGAGACGCTCATTGGGGGACACAGCACCCACTCTATTAGCCAGTTGGCTCTTGTTTATTTAATTAATATATTTCCTTTTTGAGATTAGGGTGGCCCTTTTCCAGACATATTGTATTCTGCATTAAGGCTGATTTATTTTGTGTTCTCCTACTGCTGTTGCACTAAACTGGTTTCCGCCCGCAACCGGGGCGAGGGTGTATGCGGGGTAGGAGGAGCTAACCTTTTTTTTGTTCACTTAGTGTCAGCCTCCAGGTGGCCAGTAGCATACACCCACAGTACCTGTGTCCCCCAATGAGCGTAAAAAGTTGGTCACACTTGTCAAGCACTATGTTGTGACCATGTCAATCAGTTTTCCAAGCGATGCTACAGATCACTTGTTAAACGCTAGCATTCTGCAAGCTAATTACGCTTGCAAAATGCTAGATTTTCGCGGGAACTCCGCATGCGTTCCTGACACGTTGATATCGTTGTCGGGATCGCTGGTGAGTCGCTATGTGTGACCCCAGCCTAAGATAAAAACAAAATGAGAAAACACCCTGTAGTAAATAAATAGCAAATTGTGCATGAAAACAATAGAGGGTACTTAGTGAACATAATTTTGGTCAAAAAATTGCAAAAGCCATCCCACCACGTCACAGAGACTCTATTAGGGATGGTCCTAACACCTTACCATGCCATGTGTCTAATGACATAAATGAGAATATGGGGCAAGAAGGACCGAGGTCCCGACTAATGGACACCGAACAATTGGGAACTATATGGTTGTAATCTCCAGCTTAAAAAAAAAAAAAATAGAGGCCACTGCCTTATTTTCACATTATTTTCATGCACTATTGCTCTTTATTTATTTACTGCACGGTATTTGTTCATTTTTTTTTTATCTAAAGTTTTGTCTGTTTAGTGGCGAGTGTGAACATGAGCTTACAAGCTGCATGGACACCAACTCATATTCCAGTTCATTGCGTTTTGTTTTTGTACAAAGGGAGCAGTATTATAGTAGTTATATTATTGTCTATAGTAGGCAGTATTATAATATTTACAGACTTAGTACTAAGGTAGGTAGTTATACAAGAAGGATAATTACAGTTGTTATAGTGTAATAGGGAAGCAGTATCATATTGGCTATATTCTTGTACATGAAATAATACAGTAGCTATACTCATCTATAATAGGCAGTATTATGGGAGTTACCGTATATTCTTGTCCATAAAATTAGTATTATAGTAGACATATTCCAGTCCGTAGGGGCAGTATTATATCAGTTATATTCTTGAATATATTCTTGTATAAGTTATAGGCTTGTACATACGGTATATCATTATAGCAGGTTTATTCTTGTATAAAGTAGATAATATTATGATACAGTTATATCTTGTTTATAAGAGGAACGTATTATGGTAGCTACAAAATTGCCCTAACAATACAATAGTATAGTATCTTTATATGGCAGAAGGCTAATAGTGTTGTGACAGTAAATATATTTAAAGGGGATGTCCATTCTAAGAAGAGAAGTCTGCAGACTACTGAATTGTGACAGTATGCACTGTGCACACTGTCATGATTTCCTGTATTATTCATGAGGGTGGGCGGTCATGTTGCCAATTGTCTGTGCCAACTGGACTCTTCTAAACTAGGACATTAAAAAAGTTCAGAAACTATAAGGAACTCCCGGAATTGAATTGCTCCTTAACCCAAATAAGAATTTGACTCTAGTTTTAATAAGACTGTGTGCAGTTGATACCTTAATATGCTTGTCAGGAGGAAAAGCTTCTTCTGTGCGGTTCTGTGAAAATCGAGGAGTTGGACATTTTTCAGGTGAATTTTTGTTTCTGTTGCAATCTGCAGGAAACACACACAAAAACTGAACAAAACGTTTAGGTGAAGATCTACTATGAATAGAAATAAGTGGACGGATTTGTGAAACTCTGGTCCAGCGTCCACAGGAAGCCTGCAAATCTTTTACTTTCCCGCATCCCCTGCACAGCACTTAAATAGCTAGGTCTGGCACAACGTCATCTATATGAAGTGACGCACAGATGACTTCGCACTAGAACTGGTTAAATGCTAGGCTGGGGACATTGAAAGGTAAGAGATTTGAAGGTCTCACGATTAGCCACCACGTACCACTGACCTCTACACTAGTCCGCAAATTGATCCTTTCATCTCTAACAATGACCTTCGAGTCCTGATTGCACTCATTTTCACTGGCCCTCTTGTAGTACTTTTAAATGAAGTAAACCAGAGTAAAAGTAGAAAATCTCACTTATATGTTCCTGCCAAACTCTAATAACTATTTTATTGCACCCTGACTGCTCAGGTCCCAAACAACAATAATGTAGGGCAAATGATGTGTAGGAGGTGATGGACTGATGAGATGATGTCTAAGGGTTCATTCAAATGTTAATGATTTTGCTAGTACGGAAAAAAAACAGAACACTTTTCATCATTGTTTTGGATTAGATTTTCATAATTTTTTGCATAAGAAGTATTCTCAACCCTGAAAATGGAACAGTACACGAATGGCAGAATGCTGTCCCATTTTTTCATGGACCCATTTTGATGTTTGGACAGATTGAAATTGGACATGACTTTGCCTGCGAAAAAACATTAACATGTGAATGGCCCAACAGATTGTAATGGATACAAGTTTCATCTTTAAAAAAACACTAATAATACTAGTATATGGAAAACTGATGTCTGAATGAGACCTTACACTGATGCCCAGATTGGGAGATTATATTATTGTGTACTCTTCTTCAATCCTCCCCATCCACCTCACCTCCGCCTCAAAACTGTTCCTTAACATACAATCCTCTGTCTCCAAACACAAACAGCCCCCTCATGCCCTCTCCTGCTCTCACCTGCTAACACTTTCTCTGCTCCTTCTCACTGCTGGTGATATCTCTCCAAATCCTCACCACATTCCCACAGTCATTTCTACCTCCCATCCACGCTCTATCACAACCTTCCGTAACCTCTCTAACCTTATACCCATTCACCCAGCCCCCGCTTCCCCAGTCCCACTAAAAGAAGCTCTGTGGAACGCTTGCTGTGTCTGCAACAAGCTTTCCTACATCCATGATCTTTTTGTTACTACCAAACTTTCCTTCCTCGCCATCACCGAAACCTGGCTCACCCCTTCTGACACAGCCTCTCCTGCTGCTCTTTAGTATGGTGGCTTCCACCTTTCTCACACCCCCCGCCCCAGCAGCAAACATGGTGGAGGATTTGGTTTTCTCCTGTCAGATACCTGCTCCTTCACCCCAATCCCACTGCCACCCTCAGTTACCCTCCCTTCCTTTGAGGTGCACTCTGTGCGCATCTACTCCCCCTCCAACCTCCAAATGGCTGTCATCTACCGCCCCCCAGGGCCAGCCACCACCTTCTTTGACCACTTCACCACCTGGTTACTTCATTTCCTTTCCGCGGACATCCCTACTATCATCATGGGCGACTTCAACATCCCCATTGACACTTCCCTCTCAGCTGCCACTAAACTTCTATCTCTCACTTCCTCCTTCGGCCTCACTCAATGGTCTTCTACAGCCACCACAAAGATGGCCACACACTGGACCTCATCTTCACCCGCCACTGCTCACTATCTAACCTCTCTAACTTACCTCTTCCCCTCTCTGACCACAACCTTCTCACATTCTCTTCCCTCTTCACTCCATGTCTACAATCCCCACCCCACAAACTTTTACACCCTCGCAGAAATCTTAAACACCTTGACCTACACTCATTCTCTGAATCCCTCCTCCCTCTCACAGATATAAGTTCCTTACACAATGCGGATGACGCTGCCGCTCTATATAACACCACAATAGCTGTAGCTTTGGAATCCACTGCCCCACTTATACATACCAAAACTCGCAAAATCAACAGACAGCCCTGGCACACCAGCCTGACCAAAGAGCTGAGGCGAGCTTCCAGGGCTGCTGAGCGCAGATGGAAAAGATCCCACTTCAACAAGAGCTTCATCGCATTCAAACAGTCCCTCACTACTTTCAAGACCACACTCGCCACAGCTAAACAAACCTACTTCTCATCTCTCATATGCACCCTGTCTCACAACCCTAAACAGTTATTCAACACCTTCAATTCTCTCCTCCGCCCCCCAGCACCTCCTCCCTCCCCACTCATCTCAGCTGAAGACTTTGCCTCATTTTTCAAGCAGAAGATTGATAACATCAGAGACAGTTTTGGTTAACAACCCCCAGAGCCCTTCCTCCCGACTTCCCAGCCCTCCACCTTCAAAACCAACTTCACCATTACACAAGATTGACTCTCCACTCTACTCTCAAGATCACATCTCACCACCTGTGCACTTGACCCGATCCCATCCCACTTCATCCCAAACCTCACCACAGTCTTCATCCCAACCCTAACCCATCTCTTCAACCTATCACTAACAACTGGTGTTTTCCCCTCAAGCTTTAAACATGCCTCCATCACACCTATCCTCAAAAAGCCCTATCTTGACCCATCCTCTGTATCTAGCTATCGCCCTATATCACTTCTCCCCTACGCCTCTAAGCTCCTGGAACAACACGTCTACCTTGAACTGTCCTCCCATCTCTCTTCTTGCTCCCTCTTCGACCTTACAGCTTACAATCTGGCTTCCGGTCACACCACTCCACTGAAACTGCCCTTACTAAGGTCACCAATGACCTCTTAACTGCCAAGAGCAAGCAACACTACTCTGTCCTCCTCCTCCTGGACCTGTCGGCTGCCTTTGACACAGTGGACCATTCCCTATTATTACAGACTCTCTCATCCCTCGGCATCACAGACTCGGCCCTATCCTGGATCTCATCATACCTAACAGACCGGACATTCAGCTTCTCCCACTCACACACCACCTCCTCACCCCCTATCTGTCGGAGTCCCACAAGGTTCAGTCCTTGGGCCCCTGCTGTTCTCCATTTACACCTTTGGCCTGGGACAGCTCATAGAATCTCATGGCTTTCAGTATCATCTCTACGCTGATGACACACAGATCTCCATCTCTGGACCAGATATCACCTCCCTACTAACCAGAATCCCTCAATGTCTGTCCACTATTTCATCCTTCTTCTCCGCTAGATTTCTGAAACTCAACATGGACAAAACAGAATTCATCATCTTTCCCCCATCTCATGTGACCCCCCCAACGAACCTATCAATTACAGTAAATGGCTGCCCACTCTCCCCAGTCCCACAAGCTCGCTGCCTTGGAGAAATCCTTAACGCTGATCTCTCCTTCAAACCACATATCCAAGCCCTTTCCACTTCCTGACGACTTCAACTCAAAAATATTTCACGAATCCGTTCATTCCTCACCCAAGAATCTGCAAAAACCCTGGTCCATGCCCTCATCATCTCTCGCCTTGACTACTGCAACCTCCTGCTCTGTGGCCTACCCTCAAACACTCTCGCACCCCTCCAATCTATTCTAAACTCTGCTGCCCGACTAATCCACCTGTCCCCCCGCTATTCCCCAGCTTCTCCTCTCTGTCAATCCCTTCATTGGCTCCCCATTGCCCAGAGACTCCATTACAAAACCCTAACCATGACATACAAAGCCATCCACAACCTGTCTCCTCCATACATCTGTGACCTCGTCTCCCGGTACTTTCCCGCACGCAACCTCCGATCCTCACAAGATCTCCTTCTCTACTCCCCTCTTATCTCCTCTTCCCACAATCGCATACAAGATTTCTCTCGCGCATCACCCCTACTCTGGAACTCTCTACTACAACATATCAGACTCTCACCTACCATCGAAACCTTCAAAAAGAGCCTGAAGACCCACCTCTTCCGACAAGCCTATAACCTGCAGTAACCACCGATCGACCAAACCGCTGCACGACCAGCTCTACCCTCGCCTACTGTATTATCACCCATCCCTTGTAGATTGTGAGCCCTCGCGGGCAGGGTCCTCTCTCCTCCTGTACCAGTTATGACTTGTATTGTTTAAGTTTATTGTACATGTTTTTATTATGCATACCCCTCCTTACATGTAAAGCGCCATGGAATAAATGGCGCTATAACAATAAATAATAATAATTATAATAATAATAATAAATTGTGCGGTGTACGCACTCACCTGTGCTAATATCTGTAGGTTCTTCCTCCTCCTTGATCTTCACAAGCCTTTGGAATTCACCCTATATATTTAGTGCAACAATGTTGGAATGTGTAAGCATCTTTTATTAAGATATATATGCAAAATAATAACTATATTAAGCTGCCTATTTTTACCTGTGTTCTCTGAAAGGTAAAATTCGAATTCTCCTTCTTACATTTTTTATTGTCCATTGCTGTTCAGCACAGTAGAGGCATGTGGTAAAATGCTGGTGCTAAAAACGCAAGAAAATGCATTACATTCTAAAATGGACTACCTTGAGACTACATGGACATAATCAATAAATTAACAATAAACACACAATGGGACAAAAATGTATGCGCTGGGTGGAAGTGAATGCGTTCAAACAGTAAGTGGGCTGAGCTCAGGGACATAGTTTACTGCTGCACAATTTTAAAGTCCAAGACCTTGTCTTCTCTGCCCTCACTTTGGAGTTTTTTTGGTCAGAGCCAGGGATAGATAAAGTGAATCGGACTGTCATTGACTTTTTTTGTTTAATTTTTTTCTTGCATTATTTTTTTGCTGATTTCCCCTGTAACTAGGAGTGGAATATTAGTCCCAGTATCTGGGCAAATTCAGTCTCCTCTAACTGCAGAGCTGATAGTGGTTTATTTCAGAAGTGACTTCCATTGAAGAACAGATGTTTTTCTCCACCTGAAAAAGATGTTGGGTGAACATATCCTTATTGTTTCCTAACCAGTATGCATCAGGCTCATTTTGATGGTGATAAGCCATTTCTATCTTCTCAAATGTGAATTTGGCTGTCTTTGACACTCAGCTCCTGCAGCTGCTGACTCTGCAAAGTCATTCTAAAACGTCACTATGGAATCATATGGAGACCAGCACAACATTTTAAGAAGTTGGTTGGTTTTCATAAGACAACAAGGCTTAGGATAATACAGCTCTGGCAAAAATTATGAGACACAGCTAAATTTTCAGATGGTCTGATTCTTTTCATTATAAGTATATTTTTTGAGTAAAATGTAAATTTTTTATTCTATAAACTACTGACAACGTGTATCCGAATTTCCAAGCACTAAGTTTTGTATTTATTTTCAGAAAATGAGAAATGGTCAAAATAACAAAAAAAAAAAAAAAAAAAAAATGCTTGCAGATCTCAAATAATGCTAAGAAAACAGGTTCATAATCATTTAGAAACAACAATACTAATGTTTTAACTCAGGAAGAGTTCAGAAATCAATATTTTATGGAATAACCATGATTTTTAATCACAGCTTTCATACGTCTAGGCATGTTTTCCACCAGTCTTTCACACTGATTTTGGGTGTCCTTATGCCACTCATTTAAGCAGTTCTTCTTTGTTTGATGGCTTGTGACTATCCATCTTCCTCTTGATTACATTCCAGAGATTTTCAATAGGGTCCAGGTCTGGAGATTGGGCTGGCCATGACGGAGATTTGATGTGGTGGTCCTTCATCCACACATTGAATGACCTAGCTGTGTGGCATTGCGCATTTTCCTGCTGGAAAAACCAGTCCTCAGAGTTGGGGAACATTGCCTGAGCAGAAGGAATCAACTGTTTTTCCAGGGTAGCCTTGTATGCGGCTTGATTCATACGTCCTTCGCAAAGATTAACCTGCCCAATTCCAGCCTTGCTGAAGCTGCCCCAGATCATCACCGATCCTCCACCAAATTTCAAAATTTCATAGTGGGTGCAAGACTCTGTGGATTGTACGCCTCTGCAGGTCTCGGTCTAACCATTAGACCAGGTGTTGGGCAAAGCTGAAAATTAGACTCATCAGAGAAGATTACCTTACTCCAGTCCTCTATGGTCCAATTCTCATGGTCTTTGGCAAACTTCAGCCTAGCTCTCCGTTGCTTCTCATTGATGAAAGTTTTTTTTCTACCTTTACATGGACTCGAGCCCGGCCTCTAAAGAGCCTGTTACGAACTGTTCTTGTCGTGCACTTCACCATTACTTTTGTAGGTCACTTGATGTCATCCTGTAGTTGCTGAGTGACATTTGAATAAGAGGACGGTCATCCCGGTCAGTGGAGAGTCGTTTTCGCCATCTGTCGGTCTGTAGCTTTGTTGTCCCCAATGTCTGCTGCTTGACCTTATTGTAATGGACTGCCGTCTTAGAAATTTCAAGGATGGAGGCAACATGAAGCTCACTGTATCCCTCTGCCAGTAAAGCCAGAATTGAGCCCTTCTTTTCCTCACTCAAGACTTTTCTTTTCAACTCCATTGGCATGGTTAAAAGTTATTTTGTCATTCCTATTACTTTTGGGATATTACTAGCACTTGTTTTGCCATCCAGCTTGTCCTATTGCAAGAGGATTGTGAACACCACAGCAGGGTTTTTTATACTTTCCTTTGTTAAATAAGATTTGGTTCAGGTGATCACCTAATCAGAAGCACATTAAGTAGAATGAGGTGTACTCTGGTTGGAATTCAACTGACACTGGAATGGAATGGCTGTCAGACATGTAGAGAAGCTGATTTTTATAAAACTGTGCAGTGGGCTCTTAATTTTTGCCAGAGCTGTAGGTCGATATTGACTTTATTATTGCTACCTTCCAGCAGGTGGTGGTAAAATTCCTGTCCTCTTCCTTCCTAAAGAGGAGATTTACATATTTACATTAGCAGAGGAGCATTGCATAACCTATAAGTCGCCAACTTTACTCTCTCCACAAGAAGAAACGTTACCCTTTAGATCCCATCATATGCATCTCATCCAGCCAAACTAGGTCTCCTGCTTGGCACCGATGAAGGGCAAACACCTCTGAAACACATCTCTATCTAAACTGGAGCTAGATTGGTTTCTTATCCTAAGTCATGTGGCAATTCCCTATAAAGAATCAATACTGACTTTTAGAATTACAAACTCCAATGGTGGTGCTAAAATTTCTATCCTCCTACTCTTTGAAGAGGCTATCTGCATGTTACCAAGAGAAGTTGTGATGTAGTGCTGTATTCAACAGTATTTGACATCATTAAGTTTCGCAAGGTGGTTGTAGCCGATAAACATCACCTCTACAATTTATGGCCACCGTCTACTCAATGCTGGCACACCTTATTGGCAGCCCCTGTGGCTTTAAATAGATGCAGACATTGGCATGACTTACACCCTAATATGCAGAACATATTTCATGTGTCCAGTGTTTTGAGTTCTCACCTGCTGACAATCTACAATGGTGCAATACTGGTTCAGGTCACTTGTCTGGTACTTTGATTTTATCAGTTTCCTCCCCAGCATTGTACTGGTATGTCTTTGTAAGTATGCAGGTAGGTCCAGAAATATTTGGACAGTGACCGAATCTTGGTGATTTGAGTTCTGCATGCCACTATTTTATATTTGAAAAGAAACAACTGAGATGCAATTGAAGTGTAGACTTTCAGTTTTAATTAAAGAAGTTTGATTTGAAGAGAATCCTTTCCAGGTAATGACTGCCTGACGTCTGGAAGCCATGGACATCACTAAACTCTGGGTTATCTCCTTTTTGATGCTTTGCCAGGCCTTTACTGCAGGTGGTTTCAGATGTTGCTTATTTGCGGGTTTTTCTGCCTTAAGTTTTGTCCTAAGCATGTGCAATGCTGCCCGATGGGTTGAGATCTGGGGATTGACTCGGCCATTGAAGAATATTCCACTTCTTTGGCTTAAAAAACTCCTGTGTTGCTTTAGCAGTATGTTTTGGATCTTTGTCCATCTGTACTGTGAATCACTGTCCAATCAACCTTGCTGCATTTGTTTGAATCTGAGCAGAAAGTATAGCCCTGTACACTTCATAATTCATCCGGCTGCTTCTGTCTTTAGTCATATCATCAACAATCACTAGTAACCCAGTGCTATTGGAAGCCATACATGCCCATGCCACCACACTGGCTCTGCCATGTTTTATAGGGGACGTGGTGTGCTTTTTGGATATGAGCCGTTCCAAGCCTTCTCCATACCTTCTTCTTCCCATCATTCTGATACAGGTTTCATCTGTCCAAAGAATGCTTTTCCAGAACTGGACTGTTTTTTTTTTTAGATTTTTGGGGGGCAAAGTCTAATATGGCTTTTCTATTTTTAAGGCTAATGGATTGCACCTTATGTTGAACCCTTTGTATTTGCATTCATGAAGCTTTGTCTTTATGGTCGACTTAGATACTGTAACACCTACTTGCTAGAGAGTATTCTTCACTTTGGTGGGTGTTGTGAAGGGGTTTTCTTCACCATGGAAAGAATTCTGCGATCATCCACCAATGTTGATTTCTGTGGACGTCCAGGCTTCTTTCTGAGTTCTCAAGCTCAGCCGTTTTTTTTTTTTTTTTTTTGCAGAATGTGCCAAAATGTTGATTTGGCCACTCCTAACATTTCTGCTCTCTCTGATGGATTTCGTCTTTTTTTTCAGCCTAATTATGGTCTATTTCTCTTCCATTGAGAGCTCCTTTGACCACATATTTTGGGTTCACAGCAGCAGTTCCAACTACAAATGCCTCACTTGGAATCAGCTTCAGACCTTTTACCTGCTTAATTGATGGATTAATGATGGAAAAGCCCATGCAGCCCATTAAAGAGCTTTTGAGATGTATGTCCAAATACTTTGTCACTTTAAAAAGAGGCAGTTACATATTAAAGAGCTGTGACTCCTAAACCCTTACTCCAAATAGGATGTAAACACCCTCATATTTAAAGCTGAGAGTCTGCACTTTAATATGTTCTAGTAAAAAAACTAAAATGCCAAAACATACTTCATTGTACAAATATTTCTGGACACCCCCTTGCCATGGTGTTAGTGATTTCCTGTGCACACCATGCTTGTACTGTACTGTGATTTGTTGTTTACCAGCTGCTCCTTCCATTACTTTTTTTTCCCATCAGGATTTGACTCTTTTTAAAAGATTTTTTTTGTATGTGGCTTTAGAATTAATGCAAAGATACTTATTTTACAGTATTTGCTTAGTCCTGCAGCCTTCTTATTCATGTGTTTAAAAATGACTGGTGTGTACGAGACTGGCTATTTTGGTGCACATACTCATGGTTGCTACAACGTTTGGAGGATAACTTGGTACTCTACAGATGTGTTTTTTATGCCACTGTGACACTGCACTGGAATTCATAGAAGAAAATAGTCTGTTTTCTGGATAATTGTAATTCAGCAGGAAGTCATGGAAGATAACCTAGATTTGTTCTGCAGCAAAACCATCATCAATTAAGGAAGCGAGTGTAAAGTGCTAAGCTCCATGCCGGCACCTGCTTCTAACAGCAGCATCTAGAGCTAGCTCTGATCACTGTTTTTTTTAACCATTTAGATGCTGCTGCCATCACAGACAGTGGAATTTAAATGATCCTGTTGCTGGTGTGTATGAACTCCAGTTCACATCAAACCCCAGCAATGCAATCACAGGGAGCCGATGGCAGCCATAAGATTACTGCACACCCCCTTCATCTTAATTACTATCAGGATCCTGACAGTGCCGGCATACAGCCTCCGCTGAGCAGGGACTCACCCGCACTGTAGGGACCCCTGGGGACCAGAATAGCCAGAAAGTATAGGTGCACAGGACCTTAGTGATGCAGTTTAGCAAGCCGGCACGGGACCTACGGTCATGTGACTGCAAGGGGGCGGGGCTTAGCGTCCTGCTTTCACAGAAGACAGCAAACTCAGAGTCAGGCAAAACGGAGGTCGTTCACAGTACGGACAGTGAGGTACAGAAGGGGTAAACAGACGGGAGGTCAGACAAAGCCAAAGGTCATACACAAGAGGGCGACGCGGTACCAAGGGGACGAGCAGAGAGAAGTCGGGTCACAAGCAGAGTCATACACGAGAGGTAGCGCAGTACAAGAGGGACAGGCAGAACTCGTAACAGGGACAACCAGATCAAAACCGAACATGCAAGCAAGATATCAGGCACAAGGCACACGTACGCACAAGGTCAACTAACTCAGCCGAGGGCAGGAGTATTACTGACACCGGACCTAGGTCCAGTGAGCATTAAATAGCCGCCCTCTGCCAGGGAGAGGCGGAACAATTAACCCCCAGTCTGACCAGGACGGGCCAAAGCGAAACCCTTTCCTGGATCTTGACAATTACTATATTTTGCAGTATATAGGACAAGCAATCGAATGATAGTAGGTTCAAGTTTCTTAAAAAAAATATAAAAAATATATAGATTAAAAAAGTTTAAAAAAATATTAACCCCTTCATAACCTTGGGATTTTCTGTTTTTGTTCCCCTTTCCAGAGCCATAACTTTTTTATTTTTCCATCAATATAGCCATGTGAAGGCTTGTTTTTTGCAGGACGAGTTGTGCTTTTGAACATCATCATTGATCTTACCATATATTGTACTGGAAATCGGGAAAAAGTTTCCAAATGTGGTGAAATTGCAACAAAAGTGGAATTCCACAATTTTTTTTTTTTTACTATGCTCACTAAATGCTAAAACTGACCTGTCATTTTCATTCTCCAAGTCTTTATCAGTTTGCAGATCCCAAACATGTATGAGTTCATGTGCATTTAAGTGGTTGAGAAAAAAAATCTAACTTTTGAAAAAAAAAAAAAAAAAGTGGTGCCATTTTCCGAGATCCGTAACGTCTCCATTTTTCGTGATCTGGGGCTGGATGAGGGCTTAATTTTTGAGCACTGAGCTGACGTTTTTATTGATGCCATCTTGGGGTACATACAATATTTTGATTGCCTGTTATTGAAATGTTGTGGTGACCAAGAAAATGTAATTCTGGTGATTTGATTTTTTTTCTCATTATGTCATTTACCGATTGGATTAATTAATTTTATATATTGTTACATCGGGTGTTTCTGAACACAGCGATACCAAATATGTGTATTTTTTATTGTTTTCATTTTAAATGGGGCAAAAGATCCCCAGTTGTCATGCATCACTTGATGGGGTGCCGATGGGCTGGGTTTGTGACATGCTTCCGGCGCCATCATATTAAATGTTGCTGTCAGAAATTGTGCACTTTTATTGTTTTATTTTTCATAAAAATACTAATTCATATATTTAGTTTTTTTATTATTATTTTTTTTTAGCTTTTTTTTAAATTTTTCTTTAAACTTCTTTTTAACTTTGTCCTAGTATGGGACTTTCATTTTTTGCAGGCTGATTGCTTGTATAGCATGTGGATGCAGCAGCTTCCCTATGTTATGCAAACTGTCATCCCTGCACTGACAAGGCGAGTTGCTGATCGTGCAACTTTCCTAGCTCTGGTGACCCGGATGTCGTCATGATGACATTGGGTCACTATGATAACGATCGGGACCCCGCGTGACGTAGTGGGATCTCCGATCCAAGGGCAGAGGGGCTGTTATCCCTCTGCCTGCTCCCAGAATGCTGCGATCGAGTTCAATTGTAGCATTTAGGGGGTTAAAGCTCTGGGTGTGGTGAGGGACTGCTCCTGGCACTTAGTGTCAGCTATCAGAATCAGCGGACAGCCAGAAACTTTCGTGGAGGGGGTGTGAACATATGATAGATAGTACATTTTCCTTACAATTATGTCCTGAGCGGGGGGGGAGACAGAGAATAGGTAAATTATCCCGTTCCTGACATCTGTCATATATATATATATACGCTACAAGTCAGAAGCTAGTGTATGGAGAGGATTCATGGGATGAGCTCATCCCATACTCGGCAGGTGATTGCTGTATATTAGAGCAAGGATCTGCCTCTAAATATTGTGGATGGAGAGGAGCCCCCGCTATGTTTATCTTGTTAAATGCTGCTGTCAAACTGACAGCAGAACTTAACACGTGCCATCATGGGATGGGGGGGTTGTCACTTCATGCGCCCATCAGCACGCTCATGACGTGATTGCGAGGTTGCCGACTAGTTGCTATGACAGCAGCAAATCTGATGGAAAACTTTGTGCTTGTCATTACAGAGCATCTTTGAAACCCTGCCTGTGAGACAGAGATTCTTGCTTGATATAGCACAAGCGATCAGACAATCGCAGCTTCAAGTCTCCTAAGGGTACTAACAAAAACAATGAAAAGTTAAAAAAAATGTATACAAAAAAACCCCAAAAGTTCCAATGAACCCCATTTTCTCAAGATGAAAATAAAATAAAAAAATATGACTGGAGAAACAAATGGGCTATCCTGCGCTGCTGTGGAGAAAAAAATGAATGATGCCAATTAAACTACAGGTGGTTTTATTTGTCAACTTGTTTCGAAGTATATACCGTAACTTCTTTATCAGGACAAACCATGGCAAGATACAGTCAGCAAAAGGAGATATAAATAGGCAAAGCATTCAAAAAAGGCACGTGAAACACAAGACGTCTGAAGAACCTATAGCACGGGGTGTGACATTTCACCCGAGGTCAGGAATTTCATGTCACATGTTGCAGCTTGAAAGCACATTATTCAAAAATCATAATGACAATAAGTAAATAGTAATATTGTTGTTTGAAATAAACAGATGTAGTGCTAAAAAAAATATGTCATTTTTGCCTATGCTGACTGTATCTTTATCGTGGTTTGTCCTGATGAAGAAGGTACATACTTCAAAACACGTTGACAAAACCACCTGAAATTGGATTGTCAACCTTCATTATTTCTCCATGGCAGCGCAGAATAGCCCACTTGTTTCTCCAGTTCTAAGCATTATCTCCTCGTGGGTCTGCAGCAGCCTTATAAGTGGTTGTGTGCACATAACCCATCCAGGTGAGCACAATCATGCAGATCCTTCTATACCAGACCTGGGCAAAGTGCAGCCCGCGGGCCACATCCGGCCCTCTGGCAGTCTCAGTCCGGCCCACGGACCAAGACAGCCGTAGGGCTGGAAACCAGAGGTCCGCGGGTCGCACCGTGCACACCTACCGGCTTTCTCCGTTGTCCCCCTAGGCGCAGTCAGCACTGGTGGAAGAAGGGCCTTCGGGAGGCTGTGTGGGGCTCATGCAGTATATGGAGAGGCTGTGTGGGGGGGCTCGTGCAGTATATGGGGGGGGCTGTGTGGGGCTCATGCAGTATATGGGGGGGCTGTGTGGGGCTCATGCAGTATATATAGGGAGGCTGTGTGGGGCTCATGCAGTGTATATATAGGGAGGCTGTGTGGGGCTCATGCAGTATATGGGGAGGCTCTGTGGGGCTCATGCAGTATATGGGGAGGCTGTGTGGGGCTCATGCAGTGAGCCCTATATATATAGGGAGGCTGTGTGGGACTCAAGCAGTATATGGGAAAACTGTGTGGGGCTCATGCAGTGTATATAGGGAGGCTGTGTGGGGCTCATGCAGTATATGGGAAGGCTGTGTGGGGCTCATGCAGTATATGGGGAGGCTGTGTGGGGCTCATGCAGTATATGGGGAGGCTGTGTGGGGCTCATGCAGTATATGGAAAGGCTGTGTGGGGCTCATGCAGTATATAGGGAGGCTGTGTGGGGCTCATGCAGTATATGGGGAGGCTGTGTGGGGCTCATGCAGTATATGGGGAGGCTGTGTGGGGCTCATGCAGTATATGGGGAGGCTGTGTGGGGCTCATGCAGTATATGGGGAGGCTCTGTGGGGCTCATGCAGTATATGGGGAGGCTGTGTGGGGCTCATGCAATATATATAGGGAGGCTGTGTGGGGCTCACGCAGTATATAGGGAGGCTGTGTGGGGCTCACGCCGCATATGGGGGAGGCTGTGTGGGGCTCACGCAGTATATGGGGAGGCTGTGTGGGGCTCATTGCAGGATATGGTGAGGCTGTGTGGGGCTCATGCAGTATATGGGGAACGCTGTGTGGGGCTCATGCAGTGTATATAGGGAGGCTGTGTGGGGATCATTCATGCAGTGTATATAGGGAGGCTGTGTGGGGCTCATGCAGTATATGGGGAACGCTGTGTGGGGCTCATGCAGTGTATATAGGGAGGCTGTGTGGGGATCATTCATGCAGTGTATATAGGGAGGCTGTGTGGGGCTCATGCAGTATATTGGGAGGCTGTGTGGGGCTCATGCAGTATACGGGGAGGCTGTGTGGGGCTCATGCAGTATACGGGGAGGCTGTGTGGGGCTCATGCAGTATACGGGGAGGCTGTGTGGGGCTCATGCAGTATACGGGGAGGCTGTGTGGTGCTCATACAGTATACGGGGATAACCCCGGCACACTAATAACATGAAAGTAAAGTCTTCTCAACGACAGTCTTTAATTGTTGTGATTTTATTGATTGTGAAAAAAAAGGGTGGTGTTACAATCCAAAAAAGGGTGGTGTTACAATCCAACGTTTCAGCTCTACATCTCGAGCTTTCATCAGGGATATGACTAGATCCTTGGTTTTGAGGTGTGTGTATAAGTGGTATAGGTTTGCCTTTGTAATCCAGCTGCTGGAACGGTACCTATAGTAACCACGATGTGTAGGGTCAGCACGTGACTCCCGTCCTTGTGTCCTAAATCTAGTCAGGTGTGGAGGAGGCCACTCCACACCTGACTAGATTTAGGACACAAGGACGGGAGTCACGTGCTGACCCTACACATCGTGGTTACTATAGGTACCGTTCCAGCAGCTGGATTACAAAGGCAAACCTATACCACTTATACACACACCTCAAAACCAAGGATCTAGTCATATCCCTGATGAAAGCTCGAGATGTAGAGCTGAAACGTTGGATTGTAACACCACCCTTTTTTGGATTGTAACACCACCCTTTTTTTTCACAATCAATAAAATCACAACAATTAAAGACTGTCGTTGAGAAGACTTTACTTTCATGTTATTAGTGTGCCGGGGTTACTCCTATACTTTAGTCTTGTTTTTTCCCAGAGCACCTAAGTTGGGGTTTGAGCCTGTCATATCTACTTTATACAGTATACGGGGAGGCTGTGTGGGGCTCATGCAGTATATGGGGAGGCTGTGTGGAGTTCATGCAGTATATGGGGAGGCTGTGTGGGGCTCATGCTGTATTGGAGAGACTGAGGCTCATGCAGTATTGGGCAGGATGTGTGAGGCTCATGCTGTATATGGGGAGGCTGTGTGAGGCTCATGCTGTATTGGGGAGGCTGTGTGAGGCTCATGCTGTATTGGGGAGGCTGTGTGAGGCTCATGCTGCATTGGGGAGGCTGTGTGAGGCTCATGCTGTATTGGGGAGGCTGTGTGAGGCTCATGCTGTATTGGGGAGGCTGTGTGAGGCTCATGCTGTATTGGGGAGGCTGTGTGAGGCTCATGCTGTATTGGGGAGGCTGTGTGAGGCTCATGCTGTATTGGGGAGGTTGTGTGAGGCTCATGCTTAATATGGGGAGGCTGTGTGAGGCTCATGCTGTAATGGGGAGGCTGTGTGAGGCTCATGCTGTATATGGGGAGGCTGTGTGAGGCTCATGCTGTATATAAGGGGCTGTGGGGGTTCATATGATATACAGAAGGGGCTGTGCTTGGGTTCAAAGATATATAGGGGGGTGTCAGCATACTTAATTCTGCTCAATATTAAGTAATACAATTAATATTAATAAATTAACATTGATTAGAATTAATTTCAAGCTATTGGTTCGGCCCTTCACAACAGTCATGGTCTCTCATGTGGCCCCTCGGGAAAATTAATTGCCCACCCCTATTCTATACTGTTACCTTGATAAAGCCCTATTTGCGCTTTTGTCTCCTCTCCAGTTTCGCTCTCTCAAAATAAAAAAATACACGATCAAGCAATCAAAACGCCACATCTATATCCAAAAAGGGTATCAAGAAAAAAGTTGCTTCGCCTCGCAAAAAATAAGCCATCACAAAGCTCATTCGATCAAAAAATGAAAATATTATGGGTCTTGGTAAATGGCTACGCAATACCCCAAAATTTTTTTTACAAGCTTACCCCCCACTAAAATAATTTGAAAAACTTGGAATGTTTATCACCTTAATCGTACTAATGAGCAGAAACATATTGCAAGGTCATTTATATCACAAAACAAAAGCAATTTCCAAAAAACAATGTCAGACTTGCAATTTTTTTTTTACATTTTCTCTGCACATGGAATAATTTTCCCATTTTCCAGTACACTATGTGGGAAAATGAATGGCATCATTCAAAAGTCAAACTGGTATGCCTATTGTGGTGTAGTGACCACTGTGTCCGCTAGGGGGCGCTGTGTGGGTGTCCCAGGACAGGCGTATAAGCATTTCCAGTGTCCTGATAGGTGTAGGATGCTGAATGATCGTAATGTATCTCAAGGTGGGTGGCCTTGAGATGAAGACTTGTGTATGTGTTGATCAGCAGTGGTGTGGCTAGAACGCCATAGTAAAGAATATATGAATGCTTGTAGGACCTGTGATGAGGTCATAGCCATGTGACCCGGTGGGCATGGCTACGGACCATATAAGGTGGCCAGGGTAGGTCACATGAGTGAATGCTTGGACCCGGTTGGTCCGTTGTGGAAGGTCCCGCTGGGAGATGGGGTTTCCTGCCTGACAGCACGTGAATGCTGTGAGTAATGGCTTCAAGCGTATGAGAGTTCCCTTACACGGCGGCACCCTGGATTCCTCCTGCAGGCACTAAGTGCTGTATCTGTTTGCAGAGCCTGCACTCCTAGCGCTGTTAACCCATTCCTGTAGCCCTGCTTTATCCAGTCACATTAATCCAACTCCAACCAGATAGACTCGTGCTCCAGCCTATATATAATACCAGCATAGACTTTTCTACCATCTAAGGATATCTATTACCCTATCTGTATCTTTTGCAGTTTTCTACCAAAAGAAACAAAAAAAAAACCTTTCTGATGAAGGTCCGTTGTTGGACCGAAAACGTTCATACGATATGAGTCTATTTTTGTCTGGATGCTAAATAAAGAATATACTGCTTCTTCATTCTTGAGTGCCAAGTATTTTTGTACATATTTATGGGTTGGAAACCTTACTTGAGCACCGAACAACCTTCCTTTATCTCTGGATTGCCGTGTTCTTTTGCCTACTGTAAAAATGTAAATTGGCGTGAAGGGGTTAATAACTTGAAGTGATAGGCCAGGCTAAGGATATGTAATTTTAGGGGGCGCTTAAAACTGTGGATATTGGGAAATAAACTGGGATCACACATGCGGCAGTGCCAGGTATTAACATGCGAGACTCGGCCGTCTTCCTCGCATGTGTGATCCCGGCCTTAATTGGATTCTCTGGTGGTAGTGCATTCCAGAGAATTTGTGCAGCACGAGAAAAGTCTTTCAGGTGTGTGTGGAGAAGGGGGGGAATTTTGGATTGTAGAATATATTAGTTTAAAGTCATTAGCGGAACAGGGAGCACAGGTAGGGTGGTACACAGAGGTGAGTGTGGAGAATTAGGAAGTTGCAGAATACTGATTAAGAGTAATAAGTTAAAGAATTGCAATGTATCTGTAAAAGTTGGTTACTATACGGTGACTCCGTAGAGAATACAATTGTTTTTGGGCACCCATAGACTTGAATTGGCGCGTCTCATCTAGCAGAAGAAACTACACCTTCTACAGAATTATTAGAAGAGTATTATGACCAGATCATCATTTTTATGCAGATTTTCCAACTCCAAGCTGTATAAATGTGAATGTTTATTGGATGAAGCAGATCAGGTGATGTGAGGAGGGTGCGACCTAAGCATACAAACACCCTTTATTAAGTTGTGCAGACCTATTAGACAACTTGTTTTCCTCAAGCAAAAATCGGCGAACAAAGAGATCGACCGACTCTGAAAAGTCTAAAATTGTTCCCAATCTGACTGAGGGAAGCGGCACTGTTATGAATGAGTCCCCATAGGAGGCAAAAACAGAAATACTAGCTAAATCCAGAAAAAAGTTGGCAGCTATCAGATTGCAGACCCCTGAACCTAACAACAACAACTAGCAATAGCCATGGGGGGTTCCTACGGTGCCCTAGACCCCTCGATCACAGCCGGAGAACTAAATAGCCTAAAGACAGAAAGGGAAATCTAAACTGCCCCAGAGCAGACCCCAAAGCAATAGGCAGCCCCCAACATATAATGACGGTGAAGCAAGATGAAAAAACACTCACACAGATAGAAAGATAGGCTGTGCAAATGATGGGGCCAAAGCTAACTAAATAGGACAAAATAGAAAAGCTGCTGTCTGCAATCCACCAAAACAAGAGCCAACAGACTGATAGGGAAAAAAGCCCTGAAGACGCTAGGCTTCAAAAAGACTATATCAGTACTCAGGTATTTTCTGAAGACAGAGCAAAAAGGAATTCAGCTCACCCCAGCAGGGAATGGCAGAAATCCAGAAAAACAAGGCAAAACAAAACCAAAACACAAATGCAAAAAGCAGAGAAGAAAACTTAGCTTTTGAGGAGCAGAAATCAGACTGGTCTCCTAGAATCCCTCAGGGAAATCACCAGCAAGGTAGAAGGGTGTCGGCTGCCTTATATCCAGTCAGCAATTCCAGTCACCCAGTCATCATCATCCAACTCAGGTGCTTGGTAATCAGCCTCACTACCTTCCTTCACCAGAAGAAGGAGTTCATCAGACCTCAATGGTGAAGGGGAAAATGAACTCACAACACAGCACTATTGAAACTGATAAGATATTGGGGGGGTGATAACAGTACCAAACGTTTTTTTGTAAATAGTGAACAGGGTTGCAAAAAATGTATTGAAAAAAAAAGGCACATTAACTTCCACATATCTGGAAAGAATCAAACGTGAATGGACCAGGAAACCATTATCCTCCAGTGCTGTTATATTTGTATTCTAGAACTGCAACCTCCCTGGAGGGCTGAAAAGTACAAGGTGTTCAGTGCTCAGAGACATGGCCAAAGTAAGGAAGGCTGACACCCAACCACCACTGTACAAAACACAGAAGTGGTCAAGACTGAGCCAAGAAATACCTGGAGATTGAATTTTCAAAGGTTTTATGTACTGGTAAAATGACAGTGACTCTTAACAGATGAGATGGATGGGCCCGTGGTATTGCTAAAGGCACGGCTGTGGAGTCGGAGTCAGTGTCGACGTAAAAAAAAAAAAAAATAACTGAATATATATAATAAATTGATATAGTAGTACAATGCAGTATGTACTGTAAATTTTTTCATAAGAATATGGGAAAGTTATGAAATGTCCTATAAATGTCTGTTCTGTCCCTGATCTCGGCTTTTAGTTGAGATGAATCTGTCCTGCACTTTATGTACATGCTCAGTAGTGATCAGTGCTATGTCCTATAAGTGTCTGTTCTGTCCCTGATCTCGGCTTTTAGTTGAGATGAATCTGTGCTGCCCATTATGTACATGCTCAGTAGTGATCAGTGCTGTGGGGTCAGGGAAATGTCCTATAAATGTCTGTTCTGTCCCTGATCTCGGCTTTTAGTTGAGATGAATCTGTGCTGCCCATTATGTACATGCTCAGTAGTGATCAGTGCTGTGGAGTCAGGGAAATGTCCTATAAATGTCTGTTCAGTCCCTGATCTCGGCTTTGAGTTGAGATGAATCTGTGCTGCCCTTTATGTACATGCTCAGTAGTGATCAGTGCTGTGGAGTCAGGGAAATGTCCTATAAATGTCTGTTCAGTCCCTGATCTCGGCTTTGAGTTGAGATGAATCTGTGCTGCCCTTTATGTACATGCTCAGTAGTGATCAGTGCTGTGGAGTCAGGGAAATGTCCTATAAATGTCTGTTCTGTCCCTGATCTCGGCTTTGAGTTGAGATGAATCTGTGCTGCCCTTTATGTACATGCTCAGTAGTGATCAGTGCTGTGGAGTCAGGGAAATGTCCTATAAATGTCTGTTCTGTCCCTGATCTCGGCTTTGAGTTGAGATGAATCTGTGTTGCCCTTTATGTACATGCTCAGTAGTGATCAGTGCTGTGGAGTCAGGAAAATGTCCTATAAATGTCTGTTCTTTTCCTGATCTCGGCTTTTAGTTGAGGTGAATCTGTCCTGCACTTTATGTACATGCTCAGTAGTGATCAGTGCTGTGGAGTCAGGGAAATGTCCTATAAATGTCTGTTCTGTCCCTGATCTCGGCTTTTAGTTAAGATGAATCTGTGCTGCCCTTTATGTACAGGCTCAGTAGTGATCAGTGCTGTGGAGTCAGGGAAATGTCCTATAAATGTCTGTTCTGTTCCTGATCTCGGCTTAGAGTTGAGATTAATCTGTGCTGCCTTTTATGTACATGCTCAGTAGTGACCAGTGCTGTGGGGTCAGGGAAATGTCCTATAAATGTCTGTTCTGTCCCTGATCTCGGCTTTTAGTTCAGATGAATCTGTGCTGTCCTTTATGTACATGCTCAGTAGTGATCAGTGCTGTGGAGTCAGGGAAATGTCCTATAAATGTCTGTTCTGTCCCTGATCTCGGCTTTTAGTTGAGATGAATCTGTGCTGCCCTTTATGTACATGCTCAGTAGTGAGGCAGTGCTGTGGGGTCAGGGAAATGTCCTATAAATGTCTGTTCTGTCCCTGATCTCGGCTCTTAGCTGAGATGAATCTGTGCTGCCCTTTATATACAAGCTCAGTAGTGAGGCCATGCTATGCAGTCTGAGTCGGGAGTCAGGGAAATTGAAGAGTCAGAGGTTTAGATTACCTATTCCACAGCCCTGGCGTTGGCATCGTATTATCAAAGAGGAGTTAGCTGGACCTTTTTAGGATGAAGATGGACTCAAAATCAACTCCCAAACCTACTGCCACTTTTTAGAAAACTCTTTCAATAAGCAGTGATACAGGAAAAACTGCATCTTTCAAGAAAACCATAAATGCAGGAGAATTCTTCCTCGCAGGCATCAAAATCTCCAATGTTTGGCTGCCAGTAAAGGCTTTGCAGATGCAAGAATCATAATGACAAGGCTCTGCCTCAGCTGATCTAAACCCTATCCACAACTTATGGGCTTTTCTTAAATGGTAGATTTATGGTGAAGAAAAACTGTGCACCCCTCTAAACAGTGTCGGGAAGCAGGGCTGTGGAGTCAGTAAGACAAACCTCCGACTCCTCAATTTCCATTACACAGACTCCACAGCTTTGTCGGGAAGGCTGTGGAAGATGCTGTGTTGTGAGTTCATTCTCCCCTTCACCATTGAGGTCTGATGAACTCCCTCTTCTGGTGAGGGAAGGTAGTGAGGCTGATTACCAAGCAACTGAGCAGGATGACTGGAGTTGCTGACTGGATATAAGGCAGCCGATGCCCTTCTGCCTGGCTGGTGATTCTGTTATGAATGAGTCACCGTAGGAGGCAAAAACAGAAATACTAGTTAAGTCCAGAAAACCAGAGAAGTTGGCAGCTATCGGATTGTAGACCCCTGAACCTATCAACAACAACTAGCAGTAGCCGTGGAAGGTTCCTACGGTACCCTAGACCCCTCGATCACAGCCGGAGAACTAAATAGCCTAAAGACAGAAAGGGAAATCTAAACTGCCCCAGAGCAGACCCCAAAGCAATAGGCAGCCCCCAACATATAATGACGGTGAAGCAAGATGAAAAAACACTCACACAGATAGAAAGATAGGCTGAGGAAATGATGGGGCCCAAGCTAACTAACTAGGACAGGATAGAAAAGCTGCTGTCTGCAATCCGCCAAAACCCTATCAAAACAAGAGCCAACAGACTGATAGGGAAAAAAGCCCTGAAGGCGCTAGGCTTCAAAAGACTATATCAGTACTCAGGTATTTTCTGAAGACAGAGCAAAAAGGAATTCAGCTCACCCCAGCTGGGAATGGCAGAAATCCAGAAAAACAAGGCAAAACAAAAAAAACACAAATGCAAAAAGCAGAGCAGAAAACAGCTTTTGAGGAGCAGGAATCAGACTGGTCTCCTAGAATCCCTCAGAGAAGTCACCAGCCAGGCAGAAGGGCGTCGGCTGCCTTATATCCAGTCAGCAACTCCAGTCACCCAGTCATCATCATCCTGCTCAGGTGCTTGGTAATCAGCCTCACTACCTTCCCTCACCAGAAGAGGGAGTTCATCAGACCTCAGTGGTGAAGGGGAAAATGAACTCACAACAGTACCTCCCCCTTGAGGAGGGGTCACCGAACCCTCATCCACGCCACCAGGGCGATCAGGGTGAGCCCGATGAAAGGCACGTACCAATCTTTTGGCATGAATATCAGAGACAGAGACCCAGGAATTATCCTCCAGACCATAACCCTTCCACTTAACCAAATACTGGAGTCTCCGTCTAGCCAGACGGGAATCCGGTATCTTCTCTACCTCATATTCCATGTTACCTTCAACCAATACAGGGTCCGGAGGTGCCACCCCAGGAACAACTGGTTCAACAAACCTCTTCAACAAGGACTTATGAAACACATTATGGATTTTAAATGTGACAGGAAGAGCCAAACGAAAAGAGACCGGATTAATAATCTCCAAAATCTTGTAAGGTCCAATAAATCTAGGCTTAAACTTAGGAGAAGCCACCTTCATAGCGATATTTTTTGATGATAACCAAACCATATCACCAACCTTAAATTGGGGACCAATGGTCCTATGTCGGTTGGAAAACCGCTGGGCCTTTTCCTGGGAGAGAGATAACTTATCCACCACTTGGTCCCAGACCTGGTGCATTCTCTCCACCACAGTGTCAACACCTGTGCAGGTAGAAGGCTCCACCTGCCCTGAAGAAAATCGAGGATGAAACCCAAAGTTACAAAAAAAAGGTGACATCAAAGTGGCAGAACTAGCTCTATTATTTAAAGCACATTCGGCCAAGGGCAAAAATGAAACCCAATCATCCTGATCAGCGGAAATAAAACATCTCAAATATGACTCCAAGGTCTGGTTTGTTCTCTCCGTCTGCCCATTGGTCTGAGGGTGAAAAGCAGAGGAGGAGGACAACTGAATTCCCAGCTTAGAACAGAAAGTCCTCCAAAATCTAGACACAAACTGAACTCCTCTGTCAGATACAATGTTCTCAGGAATCCCGTGCAAGCGAACCACCTGTTGCAAAAACAGGGGCACCAACTCAGAGGAAGATGGCAACTTAGGGAGTGGTACAAGATGAACCATCTTAGAGAACCTATCACAGATCACCCAAATAACAGTCATTCTCTGAGAGACAGGCATATCAGAGATGAAATCCATTGAAATATGGGTCCATGGCCTCCTGGGGACCGGCAAAGGCATCAACAACCCACTAGAGCGAGAACAAGGTTTAGACCGGGAGCAAGTCCCACAGGATTGCACAAAATTCCTGACATCACGAGACAAGGCGGGCCACCAAAAAGACCGACTCACCAGATCTCTAGTACCAAAAATACCCGGATGACCAGCCAATGCAGAGCAATGAACTTCAGACATCACTCTCTTCTTCCACTGGTCAGGAACATACAACTTTCCACTGGGACAACGCTCAGGTTTGTCCTCCTGGAACTCTTCCAGAGCACGTCTCAAATCGGGCGAGATGGCAGAAAGAACTACCTCTTCGCCTAAGATGGTAGCAGGCTTGGTCACCACAGGAGAATCAGCAAAGAAGCTCCTAGAGAGAGCATCAGCCTTGACATTCTTAGTGCCAGGAAGAAAAGAGACCACAAATCAAAACGTGTAAAAAACAAGGCCCACCTAGCCTGTCTAGGGTTCAAGCATTTGGCCGACTCCAGGTAAATCAAATTCTTGTGGTCAGTGAGGACCACGACTTGATGTTTAGCTCCCTCCAACCAATGTCTCCACTCCTCAAATGCCCATTTCATGGCTAACAGTTCCCGATTCCCCACATCATAGTTACGTTCAGATGGAGAGAACTTTCGGGAAAAGAAAGCACAGGGATTCATTTTAGATGTTACAGGATCCTTTTGGGACAAAACAGCTCCTGCACCAATCTCAGAAGCGTCCACCTCTACCTGGAACGGGAGTGAGACATCAGGTTGCCGCAAAACCGGGGCAGAAGTGAATCTTCGCTTCAGCTCCTGAAAGGAAGAAACAGCCTCCGGAGACCAATTCAACACATCAGCACCCTTCTTAGTCAGATCAGTCAATGGCTTGGCAATACCTCTCATGCAGTCCTGCGTTCACGTAAACGCCGATCAACCTGAATGGCTAATGACATAGAATCGTCAAGACCAGAGGGAACAGGAAATCCCACCATAGTATCTTTTACGGCTTCTGACAAACCCTTCCGAAAGAGAGCTGCCAAGGCATTATCATTCCAGGTAGTAAGGACCGCCCACTTTCGGAATTTTTGATAGTACAATTCTGCAGAATCTCGACCCTGGCTCATTGCCAACAGGGTCTTTTCAGCCTGATCAATAGCATTAGGTTCGTCATACAACAACCCCAAGGCTTGAAAAAATGCGTTCACATTAGTCAGAATAGGATCATCTGGTTTCAAAGAAAACGCCCAATCCTGGGGATCGCCACGCAGCAAAGAGATGACAATTTTAACCTGCTGCGCGGAGCTCCCTGACGAGTTAGGCTTCCAGGCAAAAAATAATTTACAATTATTTTTGAAATTCAAAAATTTAGACCGATCCCGAAAAACACATCAGGAGTAGGGATCTTTGGTTCAGCAGCATGTGAATGAGCAAGGTAGGCGGAAATTCCCCGCACTTCCGCAGCGAGCTGCTCCACACGATCAGACAATTACTTTATCTCCATTGAGAGAAAAAAAAAAATCCCCCTACGGCCTCAGAGATATAGAGGAAAAAATATACACACTTTTTTTTTTTTTTTACAATTCTTTCCTGCTATTGAGTATCCTAGGATCTGCAGTATGGCTGGTTATTCTGTTATGAATGAGTCACCGTAGGAGGCAAAAACAGAAATACTAGCTAAGTCCGGAAAACCAGAGAAGTTGGCAGCTATCGGATTGCAGACCCCTGAACCTATCAACAACAACTAGCAGTAGCCGTGGGGGGGTTCCTACGGTGCCCTAGACCCCTCGATCACAGCCGGAGAACTAAATAGCCTAAAGACAGAAAGGGAAATCTAAACTGCCCCAGAGCAGACCCCAAAGCAATAGGCAGCCCCCAACATATAATGACGGTGAAGCAAGCTAGCAAAACACTCACACAGATAGAAAGATAGGCTGAGCAAATGATGGGGCCAAAGCTAACTAAATAGGACAGGATAGAAAAGCTCCTGTCTGCAATCTGCCAAAACCCTATCAAAACAAGAGCCAACAGACCGATAGGGAAAAAAGCCCTGAAGACGCTAGGCTTCAAAAGACTATATCAGTACTCAGGTATTTTCTGAAGACAGAGCAAAAAGGAATTCAGCTCACCCCAGCCGGGAATTGCAGAAATCCAGAAAAACAAGGCAAAACAAAACCAAAACACAAATGCAAAAAGCAGAGCAGAAAACTTAGCTTTTGAGGAGCAGGAATCAGACTGGTCTCCTAGAATCCCTCAGAGAAGTCACCAGCCAGGCAGAAGGGCGTCGGCTGCCTTATATCCAGTCAGCAACTCCAGTCACCCAGTCATCATCATCCTGCTCAGGTGCTTGGTAATCAGCCTCACTATTTCCCCTCACCAGAAGAGGGAGTTCATCAGACCTCAAAGGTGAAGGGGAAAATGAACTCACAACAGTGCTGCCTAGTGATGGGCGAGTAGCATCGTTGCTCGTGTAATCGACGAGTATTTTGGCGTGCTCGGAGTTTTAGTTTTCCTCGTCTCGGCTGCATGATTTGCGACTTGTAGACAGGCTGACTACATGTGGAAATTCCCTAGCAAACAGTCATTCTACACATGTATTCAGCCTGTCTCGCAGTTTCAAATCATGTAGGTGAATGCCCAAAAACTAAATCTCCGAGCACGCCAAAATACTCGGAGACCACTCGAGCAACGAGTATACTCGCTCATCACTAGTGCTGCCCAAAACACTGATTGTCAATAGACTGACGATATGCATAAAAACAGCGATCAATAAGGCTATGTGCACACGTAGCGTTTTAAAACGCACACTAAACCGGACTCCTTCCCAGAAATCACGCGTTTTTTTCCGCACGATTTCACCGCGATTTTACCGCGATTATGATCGCGATTTTGCCGCGATTTTCGCGTGCGATATTCAAGCACTTTCCAAGCGATTTGAAGCATCGCTTGGAAAGTGATTGACAGGTTGGTCACACTCGTCAAACATAGTGTTTGACAAGTGTGACCAGGTTTTTACTATTGAGGCCGCCTATGCGGCCTCAATAGTAAAAGATAGAATGTTAAAATGCTAAAAAAAAATAAAAAAATCGGGGTATATTTACCTTCCGGCGTCCCGCGCTGCATTCCCGGGCCTCAGCGTTCCCAGTAATGCCTTGCGAGACCTGTGATGAGGTAGTCTCGCGTTGCTATAGTGATCTCGCGAGACCGCTAGAGTCACGCGAGACTACGTCATTACAGGTAGTAGTAGTGCCTTGCCGCAAGGCATTACTGGGAACGCTTAGGCCGGGAATGCAGCGCGGGACATCGGAAGGTAAATATACCCCGATTTTTTATTCTTTTTTTACAGGGGTATGGTACCCAGGGCCTGGAGGACAGTCTCCTCTCCTCCACACCGTGGGTACCAACCGCACATGAGACGCTTAACTTCCCGCATGGTGGGCATAGCCACATGCGGGAAGTAAGCGATTCTCATGCATTCCTATGGGTGCGGAATCGCGGCAATTCTTTGCGATTCCGCACAAAGAATGAGCATGCTGCGATTTTTTCCGCGATGCGATTCCGCCGCGGAAAAAAGCGCAGCATTAGCACAGCATGTGCGGAATCCCATAGGAATGCATGGGGTGCGTTCTGTACACGATTTTTAAGCGTTTTCGCAACGTTTTCGCGCCGAAAATCGCGGCAAAAACACTTAAAAATCGCTACGTGTGCACACAGCCTAAGGGGCCTTATTCCCTCATTGTGTTTTCAAATGTTGATCGGGAATGAGAAAAGCGCCGTCAAGTGGCTAAAATTCCTGGGGGTGACAACTTTACATGACACCAGACACACTGAGGGTAGATCCAGCTATAAGCAGGGTGTCACAGGAACAATATCTGGTATCGCTGTAATCATAAAGACCTGATGAATAAATCGGTCTTCTCACTTTTACCGCATGGTGAACAGCGCAAAAAAATAAAAATAAAAAAAATTACTGAATTGCTGTTTTTTTTCATTCTGTGTCTACAAAATCTGAATAAAAAGGGATGAAAAAACATTGTGTGTCCCAAAATGGTACCAAACAAATCTTCAACTTGTCTCACAAAATGTAAGCCCTCATACAGCTCTGTTTGCCAAACAATAAAAAAGTTACAGCTCTCAAGAATATGGCGAGAAAATAACTATTTTTTTTTTTTTTTTATAAAAAAGCATGTTCACTCTGTGATACCAGCAAAACCTATAAAAAATGTATAAATCTGGTATCGCATCGACCCCAACAATAAACCCCCCCTTATCACTTACAGTCATATGTAAAAGTTTGGGCACCCCTATTAATGTTAACCTTTTTTCTTTATAACAATTTTGGTTTTTGCAACAGCTATTTCAGTTTCATATATCTAATAACTGATGAACTCAGTTATATTTCTGGATTCAAATGAGGTTTATTGTACTAACAGAAAATGTGAAATCTGCATTTCAACAAAATTTGACTGGTGCAAAAGTATGGGCACCTCAACATAAAAGTGACATTAATATTTCGTAGATCCTCCTTTTGCAACAGTAACAGCCTCTAGTCGCTTACTGTAGATATTAATGAGTTCCTGGATCCTGGATGAAGGTATTTGTGACCATTCCTGTTTACAAAACAATTCCAGTTCAGTTAAGTTTGATGGTTGCCGAGCATGGACAGCCCGCTTCAAATCATCCCACAGATGTTCAATGATATTCAGGTCTGGGGACTGGGATGGCCATTCTAGAACATTATAATTGTTCCTCTGCATGAATGCCAGAGTAGATTTGGAGCGGTGTTTTGGATCATTGTTTTGCTGAAATATCCATCCCCTGCGTAACTACAACTTCGTCACTGATTCTTGCACATTATTGTCAAGAATCTGCTGATACTGAGTTGAATCCATGCGACCCTCAACTTTAACAAGATTCCCGGTGCCGGCATTGGCCACACAGCCCCAAAGCATGATGGAACCTCCACCAAATTTTACTGTGGGTAGCAAGTGTTTTTCTTGGAATGCTGTGTTTTTTAGCCTTCATGCATAACGCCTTTTTGTATGACCAAACAACTCAATCTTTGTTTCATCAGTCCACAGGACCTTCTTCCAAAATGAAACTGGCTTGTCCAAATGTGCTTTTGCATACCTCAGGTGACTCTGTTTGTGGCGTGCTTGCAGAAACGGCTTCTTTCTCATCACTCTCCCATACAGCTTCTCCTTGTGCAAAGTGCGCTGTATTGTTGACCGATGCGCAGTGACACCATCTGCAGCAAGATGATGCTGCAGGTCTTTGGAGGTGGTCTGTGGATTGTCCTTGACTGTTCTCACCATTCTTCTTCTCTGCCTTTCTGATATTTTTCTTGGCCTGCCACTTCTGGGCTTAACAAGAACTGTACCTGTGTTCTTCCATTTCCTTACTATGTTCCTCACAGTGGAAACTGACAGGTTAAATCTCTGAGACAACTTTTTGTATCCTTCCCCTGAAAAGCTATGTTGAATAATCTTTGTTTTCAGATCATTTGAGAGTTGTTTTGAGGAGCTCATGATGCCACTCTCCATAGGAGAATCAAATAGGAGAACTACTTGCAAGTGGTCACCTTAAATACCTTTTCTCATGATTTGATACACCTGGCTATGAAGTTCAAAGCTCAATGAGGTTATAAAACCAATTTAGTGCTTCAGGAAGTCAGTAAAAAGTAGTTAGGAGTGTTCAAATCAAGAAAATGCATTTGCACCGGTCAAATTTTGTTTAAATGCAGATTGCACATTTTCTGTTAGTACAATAAACCTCATTTGAATCCAGAAATATAACTGAGTCCATCAGTTATTAGATATATAAAACTGAAATAGCTGTTGCAAAAAAGAAAATTGTTATAAAGAAAAAAGGTTAACATTAATAGGGGTGCCCAAACATTAACATATGACTGTATATTGCAGGGTGAGCCGCACAAAAATAAAAACTATTCTTGTACTGCTGTCTATATGTTCATTCTATCTCCCAAAAACTGATACAAGGATTGGTTCACATTTATCCTGCAATCTCCGCTGAAGCGCTTATGTCAGGATTACTGTGTAAATTCCCCAATCGAATTGAATTTTTGTGGATTTACAAGCAAATCCCGACATAAGTGCTCAGAGTAGAACAAAAAATATGACTCCAGCCTTATACTGGAAGTGATCAAAAACTGTTATGTACCACAAAATGTTACCAATAAAAAACATACTTTATCCTGCACAAAACCAGCCCGCACTCAGGTCCGTAATCTGTCACTGGAAATATCTGGATACACATGATGAGAGCATTATACTGCCTCTGTACAAATCTCTGGTTAGACCGCACATGGAGTACTGTGTACAGTTTTGGGCATCGGTGCTCAGGAAGGATATAATGGAACTAGAGCGAGGGCAACAAAATTAATAAAGGGGATGGGGGAACTACAATACCCAGAGAGATTAGCAAAATTAGGATTATTTCGTCTATAAAAAAGATGACTGAGGGGCGATCTAATAACCATGTATAAGTATATAAGGGGACAATACAAATATCTCTCCAAGGATCTGTTTATACCAAGGAAGGTGACGGTCACAAGGAGGCATTCTCTGCGTCTGGAGGCGAGAAGGATTTTCCACCAACATAGAAGAGGATTCTTTACAGTTAGGGCAGTGAGAATCTGGAATTCCTTGCCTGAGGAGGTGGTGATGGCGAACTCAGTAGAGGGGTTCAAGAGAGGCCTGTAAGTCTTCCTGGGGCGTAACAATATTGTATCTTACAGTGATTAGGTTCTTTAGAAGGACGTAGATCTGGGGATTTATTCTGACAGATGGACAAAAGTCTATTTTCGGCCTTGCTAACTATGTTGCTAATATAGGGGTCTTTCACGTTACTGGTAGAACAAGGACTGTGGAAAAGTGAAATGGCTTCTCACCCCCTCAAATAAAATCTAGTAAATTCTGCGCTAACAAATCCAAATGCCTCCTCCTTCTGAGCCTCACTGTGTCTAAACCACACTAAGCAGACACGTTTGACATTATTGTAATGAAGGGAAGGCACTTAATTTATGTGTGCGTATCACCAAAAGCACAATCTGGGCACAATGTATGGGGGCGTTACAATAAATGGGGGCTTCTCACTGTTTGGGGACACCATGTATGGGCACTAAACTGGCATATTTGCAATTCTCTAGAAAAAAGCCTGGTGTGGATGTTATAAAGTAATCACTGCAGCTGTAGATGAATTCATGGAGAGGTGCAAATTCTACAGGATCTCTTTTGGGGCTTCACAAATGTCGCCCGCAAACTATTCTAGCAAAATATGTGCTCCAAAATCCATACAGTGCGCCTTCCTTCTCCGCCCTGACGTGTGGCCTAACAGTAATTTCTGACAACATATGAGGCAGCACTGCGTTCAGGAGAAATTGCGCAATAAATGACGAGTTCCAGCTACATCTATTAATCCTTGTGTAAATGACGAATTTGCAAATACAAAAATTACATTTTTAATAATAAAATGTCATATTTCCACATCCCAATGTTATAAAATTCTGTGAGGCACGTGTGGGTTCAAAATACTCACTACAGCGCTAGATGAATCCCTTAAGTGATGAAGGTCATTATGGGGTCACCTGGGGGGGAGGGGTTTCTGCTGTTCTGACAACTTAGGGCTCGGCTAACGGAACCCGCAATCTATTCAAACGAAATCTGCGTTCTAAAATCCGAGTAGCGCTCCTTCCCATCCGATCCCTGCCGAGTGCTCACAGTAGTGTGCAACCGCATATGAGGTCCTGCCACGTTCATTAAAAATTGCATAGCAAACTATGGGTCCATTTTATCCTATTACCCCTTGTGGAAATTATAAATTTGGGGCTAAAACAGTATTTTAGAGGGAAAAAAAATATTTTTTTTGTTTTCACATCAGTTTTAACCCCTTCATGACCAAGCCTGTTTTGACCTTAATCACCAGGCCATTTTTTGCAATTCTGACCAGTGTCGCTTTATGAGGTAATAACTCAGGAACGCTTCAACACATCCTAACCATTCCGAGACTGTTTTTTCGTGACATATTGGGCTTCATGTTAGTGGTAAATTCAGGTCGATAATTTGCGATAATTTGCATTTATTTGTAAAAAATAAAAAAAAAAAAAAAAAAAAAAATGGAAATTTGGCGAAAATGTCATAATTTTCAAATTTTTAATTTTAATTCTGTTAAACCAGAGAGTCATGTGGCACAAAATACTTAACATTTCCCACATGTCTACTTTACATTAGCACAATTTTGGAAACAACATTTTTCTGTTAGGAAGTTATAAGGGATAAAAGTTGACCAGCAATTTCTCATTTTTACAACAAAATTTACAAAACCATTTTTTTAGGGACCACCTCACATTTGAAGTCACTTTGAGGGGTCTATATGGCAGAAAATACCCAAAAGTGACACCATTCTAAAAACTTCACCCCTCAAGCTACTCAAAACTACATTCAAGAAGATTATTAACCCTTCAGGTGCTTCACAGGAACTAAAGCAAGTTGGAAGGAAAAAATGGATATTTTAATTTTTCCAACAAAAATTTTCTTTTAGCATCAATTTTTTCATTTTCACATGGGCAACAGGATAAAACGGATCCTAAAATCTGTTGAGCAATTTCTCCTGAGTACGCCGATACCTCATATGTGGTCATAAACCACTGTTTGGGCGCATGGCAGGGCTCAGAAGGGAAGGAGCGCCATTTGACTTTTTGAATGGAAAATATGCTGGAATATTTAGCGGTTGCCATGTCGCGTTTGGAGAGCCCCTGTGTGCATAAACATTGGAGCTCCCCCAGAAGTGACCCCATTTTGGAAACTAGATCCTCCAAGGAACTTATCTAGATGCATAATGAGCACTTTGAACCCCCAGGTGCTTCACAAATTGATCCGTAAAAAATAAAAGTACTTTTTTTTCACAAAAAAATTTTTTTAGCCTCAGTTTTTTCCTTTTCACATGGGCAACAGGATAAAATGGATTCTAACATTTGTTGGGCAATTTCTCCTGAGTGCACAGATACCTCATATGTGGTCATAAACCACTGTTTGGGCGCACAGCAGGGCCCGGAAGGGAAGGAGCGCCATTTGACTTTTTGAATGGAAAATTAGCTCCAATCGTTAGCGGAAACCATGTCGCATTTGGAGAGCCCCTGCGCACCTAAACATTGGAGCTCCCCCACAAGTGACCCCATTTTGGAAACTAGACTCCCGAAAGGATGTGTGGTGAGCACTTTGAACCCCCAAGTACTTCACAGAAGTTTATAATGCAGAGCAGTGAAAATAAAAAAATCATTTTTTTCCCTCAAAAATGATTTTTTTAGCCCGCTATTTTTTATTTTCACAAGGCTAACAGGAGAAATTGGACCACAAAATTTGTTGTGCAATTTGTCCTGAGTACACCGATACCCCATATGTGGGGAGGAACCACTGTTTGGAAGCATGGGAGAGCTCAGAAGGGAAGGAGCACCATTTTGGAATGCAGACTTTGATGGAATGTTCTGCGAGTGTCATGTTGCGTTTGCAGAGCCCCTGATGGGCCTAAACAGTAGAAACCCCCCACAAGTGACACCATTTTGGAAACTAGAACCCCCAAGGAGCTTATCTAGATGTGTAGTGAGCACTTTGAACCCCCAAGTGCTTCACAGAAGTTTATAACGCAGAGCCATGAAAATAATTTTTTTTTTCCTCAAAAATGATTTTTTTAGCCCACTATTTTTTATTTTCCCAAGCGTAACAGGATAAATTGGACCCCAAAAGTTGTTGTCCAGCTTGTCCTTAGTATGCTGTTACCCCATATGTGGAGGGGAACCACTGTTTGGACACACGTTGGGGCTCGGAAGGGAAGTAGTGACGTTTTGAAATGCCGACTTGATGGAATGGTCTGCGGGCATCATGTTACGTTTGCAGAGCCCCTGATGTACCTAAACAGTGGAAACCCCACCACAAGTGACCCCATTTTGGAAACTAGACCACCCAAGGAACTAATCTAAATGTGTGGTGAGCACTTTGAATCCCCAAGTGCTTCACAGAAGTTTATAACGCAGAGCCATGAAAATAAAACAAATTTTTTTCCACAAAAATAATTTTTTTAGCCCCCTATTTTTTATTTTCCCAAGGGTAACGGGAGAAATTAGACCCCCAAAGTGGGAGTAAACCACTGTTTAGGCACACGTCGGGGCTCGGAATGGAGGGAGCACTGTTTAACTTTTTGAATGCAAAATTGGCTGGAATAAATGGTGGCGCTATGTCGCGTTTGGAGACCCCGTGATGTGCCTAAACAGTGGAAACTCCTCAATTCTATCTCCAACCCTAACCCCAACACACCCCTAACCCTAATCCCAACCCTAATCATAACCCTAACCCCAACACACCCTTAACCCGAATCCCAACCCTAACCACAAGCCTAACCCTAATCCCAACCCACCCCTAAACCTAATCTTAACCCTAATTCCAACCCTAACCCTAATTCCAACCGTAACTCTAATTCCAACCCTAACCCAAATTCTAATCCTAACTCCAACCCTAACCCTAATGGAAAAATAAAAATATTTTCTTTATTTTATTTGTTCCTACATATGGGGGTGATAAGGGGGGGTGGTGATTTACTTTTTTTTTATTTTGATCACTGTGGGGGGGAGGGGGGCAGATTACGACGACGGTTGCCGATCGGTGCCGTCAGTCGGTGGCGGCAGCCGATTGGCGCTTCCAGTCGGTGGGGGGGGGGGGGGGCTGATCAGTGTCTCCAGCCATGGCCGATGCTATTGCATCGGCCATGGCTGGATGGTAATATTTCACCAAATTTCATTGGTGAAATATTACAATCGCTCTGATTGGCTGTTTCACTTTTCACAGCCAATCAGAGCGATTGTAGGCACGTGGGGGTTAAGTCACGCCCCCTGGGGTTAACTTTGAAGGGTCCTCTGCGGGGGGGCTTTAAAGTCATGACGCCACATAGGTGTCATTGGTCATAATGGCACAGGTTTTCATGACGCCTATGTGGCGTCATTGGTCGGGAAGGGGTTAAAGTTTTGTGAATCACTTGTAGGTTAAAAATGCTTAGTACACCCCTAGACAAATTTCTTGATGGGGTCTCATTTCCAAAATATGGAAATATGGCAATTTGTGGGGGGTTCTTGCTGCTTTGGCATGTCAGGGGCTCTGCAAATGCAACATGGCATTCACTAACAAATTGTCACGCCGCTCACCTGGGGGCGGGATCTGGTCCCGACGTCATCTCTTCCAGAGCCGCGGTCACTCCGGGGGTCCCGCCGGGTGCGCACGCGCACCTCTCGTACCTAGGTTCCTGTCTCCTCCATGTTATGTGTGCGCTTGCGCGCTCTTCTCAGTTCGGTCTCCAGGTCAGTCCTCTCTATGGTACTGGAGGACTTGACTCGGAAGCCCTTGTGATCATGTGCTATATCAGGCTACCTCTTCCTAGGGGAGGTGCCTGATTATTGCTGTGCTTCCTGGCTTGGTCTGCCATGTCCCTGCCTGGCTGTGCGCTGTATTCGGGTCCTCTGCCTTGCACTCTGTTTTGCCTCTTGGCACACGCTCTGAACCTGCACTCTGCCTTGTACTCGGTTGTGCCTCCTGGCACACGCTCTGACCCTGTGCTCTGTCTCATACTCAGTTGTGCCACCTAGCACACACTCTGATCCTGTGGTCCGTCTTATACTCAGCTGTGCCTCCTGGCACATATTCTGATCCTGTGCTCTGCCTTGTACTCAGTTGTGCCTCCTGACACACACTCTAATCCTGTGCTCTGTCCTATGCTCAGTTGTGCCTCCTGGCACACACTCTGATCCTGTGCCTTGTCTTATACTCAGTTGTGCCTCCTGGCACACGCTCTGATCCTGTACTCTGTCTCTTACTCAGTTGTGCCTCCTGGAACACGCTCCAATCCTATAGTCTGTCTTATGCTCAGTTGTGCCTTCTGGCACACACTCTGCTACACCTCCTGGCACATCTGCTGCCTAACTCAGTACTCTGACGTGCTCCTTTGCACACATCCTGCTTTGCTCACACCCGGACGTATTATTCGCTGCATGCCATACGTGTCCCCGTGTACACGCCTTGTGTTCCCGAGTACACCCAGTACCGTCCTGTACACCACGTGTTCCTGTGTCCACGCTTTACACGTTCCTGCAGACACACTCACTCGTGTCTCCTGTGAGCCGGCCACCTGGTGCCAGCAGTCGTGGTATCTCACCCCCTGGGGCTTGCCCCTGACACTCCCTGTATAGGGGGTGGTCCTCACTAGGTCAGCTCACCCTGGGAGGGTTGGTGCCATGGCCCAGAGGGTCCACTCCAGGAGTCGTCACACAAATCCAGAAAAAATTATGCTCCAAAAATGAAATAGTGCTCTTGGCTTTCCCAGTTTTGCTGTCGGCCTAAACAGCAGTTTTTGACCACACATGGGGAATCTTTGTGTTTGGAAGAATTTGCATTACAAATTATGGGGTCGGTCCATTTTTTCCAATTATCCATTGTAAAAAATACAAATTTGGGGCTAAAACTAACATGCTAGCAAAAAAAAAAAAAAAACCAACAAAAAAAATAGTTTTCATTTTCACATCCACATTTGAAAAAGTTTGGTGAAACACCTAGGGGTTTAAAGGGAATCTGTCATCCCTTTTTTGAGGTATCATATAATGATATCATTCAATTGTGTGTCACATAAGGATTCTCTTAGTACTTTTGCTTCCCCCTGACCCCGCACCTTTCATGCATACATTTTTTATATCGGTTCAGATGTGTGTTAACTGCCGCAATCCGGTCCGATGGGCGGGGCTTATTCACCTGCTCCCCCCTCCCTGTCTTGCTCTACGCAAGAAGAAGTGCATAGATCATGACAGTAACGGGGGGGGGGGGGGGGGAGCAGGTGAATAAGCCCCGCCACGTGTTCGGTCCGATGGGTGTCGCCGCCCCGTCCGGCGCCTCCCTTCTTCATGTGATGACGTCCTCTTCTCCCGTCCTGTAATGGCTCCGGCGCAGACGCATTGCTCTGCCCTGTTGAGGGCAGAGCAGAATTCTGCAGTGCGCAGGCGCCAGACCTCTCCTGACGCCTGCGCACTGCAGGACTCTGCTCTGCCCTCAACAGGGCAGAGCAGTGCGCCTGCGCCGGAAACATTACAGGACGGGAGAAGAGGACGTCATTGTATGAAGAAGGGAGGCGCCGGACGGGACGGAGACACCCATCGGACCGCCCACCTCGGTGAGTATAATATAACGTGTTTTTCTTCTCTTTCAGGTTACATCGGGGGCTTATCTACAGCATTACAGAATGCTGTAGATAAGCCCCCGATGTCTATGCCGGCAGCTAATAGAGGCTAAAAAGGGTGACAGATTCCCTTTAAAGGGAACCTGTCAGGAGGATTATGCATAGTAACCTACACACAGTGTCAAGTCGGAGCCGTTATATGAATAAAATGATACCTTGGTTGATGAAATCAGTCTTGTGCTTCTCTTTTAATCCTTAATTTTACTTTTTAGTTAATGATATGCTTGTGTCCTAAGGCAGGGTTCATGTATGTGGTGCACTGATCCTTAAGTGACCTGCCCCCTAGTTTGATGCTATTGTAAAAGTGCCTCCACTGGCTCCTAGCTGCTGCAGACAAAATGAAATTACACTACATCAAAATGGTGCCGTGGGCTGCGCCTGCGCACTAGCATCTATTGCGTACCGACAGATGCTACTGCACAAGCGCCTCCACCTGCTCCTTGTTGCTGCAGCCAAAAAAACTTACACTACAACAAAATGGCGCTGGAGGCAGCGCATGCGCAGTAATATCTATTGCGTACCGATAGATGCTACTGCACAAGCGCCTCCACCTGCTCCTTGTTGCTGCAGCCAAAAAAACTTACACTACAACAAAATGGCGCTGGAGGCAGCGCATGCGCAGTAATATCTATTGCGTACCGATAGGCGCTTGTTCAGTAGCATCTATCGGTACGCGATAGATGCTAATGTGCAGGCGCAGCCCACGGCACCATTTTGATGTAATGCAATTTCATTTTGTCTGCAGCAATTAGGAGCTAGCGAAGGCACTTGTGCAGTAGTATCTATCAGAACGCGATAGATGCTAATGCGCAACCGACGATGCCATTTTGATGGTGATTTTTGTTTCTTTTCAAGAGCGCAAGATAATAGGCACTGACTAACTTCATTTTGATTGTGACAGTTTTTTATTTTTTTTTTAAATACACACATTAGCATATTCATTATGCAAACTAGGGGGCAAGTCACTGAGGGAGCAGTGACCTGCAGCAGCCTGCATTAGGAATGCCTTATCAGAGCACCACATACATGAACTCTGCCTTAGGACACGAGCATATCATTAACTAAAAATAAGGATTAAAAAAAGAATTTCATCAACAAAGGTATCATTTTATTCAGTATGACGGCCCCAACCTTACACTGTGTATAGGTTACTATGCACAGCCCTGCTGACAGGGGCACTTTAACAAGCTCAACACAGCCCTTAAATGAATGCTTTGATAGGTCTACTTTCTAAAATGGGGTCACCTGCGGAGGGTTCTGCTGTTTTGCTACCTCAGGGGTTCTCCAAATGAAATATAGTGTCTGCAATCTATTGCAGCTAAATTTACACTCCAAATACCAAATCTCCATTCCAAGCCTTGCCTTGTGTCCAAACAGAACTTTTTGTGGGGTATCTTTATGCTCAGATGCTCAGAAGAAAGTAGGTAACAAACTTTGCGAACTGCTTTTTTATGTTACTTCTGGAAAAAGTGAAAAATTTGGACCAAAAGGAACATTTCTGTGAATAAAAAATAAAATGTGTGACAGTCCTTATTCTGACCTCCCATGCGTGCACCGTTACAGCGGTATCGGTACCCGCTCTCCCGGTGCTCACGTGACCATCTTACATCACACAAGCTGTGCACACTGTTCCCACCTTCGGACAAATGGAACATCAAAAGGAAGTCAGAAAGCAGCCGCAGCCCTTACTTCCTGTTGATGTTCAATTCATCTGAGATACAGAATCTCCAGTCAGCTCTTCAAAGTACTTTTTCTGAGGTACCACAGCATTTGAGCGTAAAACATGCACAACTGCAATAATGCAGACTGTGACTCATACAGCCACTGGTTCTGGCAGCATGAATCAGCTGACACGTTCCCATTAAATCCTGAACAACCTGTCTAATCTCATAATCGGGTGAGTTTCTATTAGGTATGATCCAGACTGGACCAGGGTAATGTAGTGGATGTTGCCTATCTGGACTTTTCAAAGGTATTTTAAGACCATGTAGAAGGCGTTAATTCGCCGAATCACCTGGTCTGAGAGGCTAAACCCCCCCTTCCCCTAATCTATTTATCTACTGTCCAGAAGTGTGGATTTATTTTATGATGGACTTTAATAATAAAAAATCTTTGCTAAAGCAAGAAAAAAGTTAAAATTTTGTATCCTGGATTTTGTCTGCTGGAGTTTAAAGTTACATTTTTTTATTTTATACAGTGCCACATAAAAGGATGGTGCATAGAGCTGAGTGACTATGGGAAAATATGTGTAACTGGGTTAACAAATGTCTCTTAACCCCTTCACCCCCAAGGGTGGTTTGCACGTTCATGACCGGGCCAATTTTTACAATTCTGACCACTGTACCTTTATGAGGTCATAACTCTGGAACGCTTCCATGGATCCCGGTGATTCTGACATTGTTTTCTCGTGACATATTGTACTTCATGTTAGTGGTAAAATTTCATTCAAATAACTTGCGTTTATTTGTGAAAAAAATGGAAATTTGGCAAAAATTTTGAAAATTTCGCAATTTTCCAACTTTGAATTTTTATGCCCTTAAATCACAGAGATACGGCACACAAAAAACTTGATAAGTAACATTTCCCACATGTTTACTTTACATCAGCACAATTTTGGAACCAAAATTTTTTTTTTGTTAGGAAGTTATAAGGGTTAAAAGTCGACCAGCGATTTCTCATTTTTACAACACCATTTTATTTTTAGGACCACATCACATTTGAAGCCACTTTGAGGGGTCTATATGATAGAAAATACCCAAAAGTGACACCATTCTAAAAACTGAACCCCTTAAGGTGCTCAAAACCACATTCAAGAAGTTTATTAACCCATTAGGTGCGTCACAGGAATTTTTTTGAATATTTAAAAAGAAATGAACATCTAACTTTTTTTCACACAAAAAATACTTCAGGTTCAATTTTTTTTTATTTTACCAAGGGTAACAGGTGAAATTGGACTGCAAAAGTTATTGTGCAATTTGTCCTGAGTACGCTGATACTTGATTTGTGGGGGGAACGACTGTTTCGGCGCATGGCAGAGCTCAGAATGGAAGGAGCGCCGTTTGACTTTTTCAATGCAAAATTGGCTGGAATTCAGATCGGACGCCATGTCACGTTTGGAGAGTCCCTGATGTACCTAAACAGTGGAAACCCCCTACAAGTGACCCCATTTTGGAAACTAGACCCCCCAAGGAACTTATCTAGATATGTGGTGAGAACTCTGAACCCACAAGGGCTTTACAGAAGTTTATAACGTACAGCAGTACAATTAAAAAATCATATTTTTTCCACAAAAATGATCTTTTCACCCCAATTTTTATTTTCCCAAGGGTAACAGGACCCTAAAAGTTATTGTGCAATTTGTCCTGAGTATGCTGATACCCCACATGTGGGGGTAAACCACTATTTGGGCGCATGGCAGAGCTCGGAAGGGAAGCAGCGCCATTTGATGTTTTTGGCTGGAATTGAGATCGGACATCATGTCGCGATTGGAAAACCCCTGATGTACCAAAACAGTGGAAACCCCCCACAAATGACACCATTTTGGAAACTAGACCCCCTAAGGAACTTATCTAGATGTGTGGTGAGAACTTTGAACCCCCAAGGGTTTCACAGAAGTTTATAACATAAAGCCGTACAATTAAAAAAATCATATTTTTTCCACAAAAATGATCTTTTCACCCTCAATTCTTATTTTTCCAAGGGTAACAGCACCCTAAAAGTTATTGTGCAATTTGTCCTGAGTACGCTGATACCCCACATGTGGGGGTAAACCACTATTTGGGCGCATGGCAGAGCTCGGATGGGAAGCAGCGCCATTTGACGTTTTTGGCTGGAATTGAGATCGGACACCATGTCGCGATTGGAAAACCCCTGATGTACCTAAACAGTGGAAACCCCCCACAAATGACACCATTTTGTAAACTAGACCCCCCAAGGAATTTATCTAGATGTGTGGTGAGCACTTTGAACCCCCCAGTGCTTCACAGAAGTTTATAACGCCCGGGCGTGAAAATAAAAAATTCGCATTTTTTCCACAAACATGATCTTTTAGTCACCATTTTTTTTATTTTCCCAAGGGTAACAGGAGAAATTGAACCCCAAAAGTTGTTGTCCAATTTGTCCTGAGTACGCTGACACCCCATATGTGGGAGAAAACTACTGTATGGACACACGTCAGGGCTCGGAAGGGAAGTAGTGACGTTTTGGAATGCAGGAATGCAGACATTGATGGAATGGTCTGCGGGTGTCATGTTGCCTTTGGAGAGCCCCTAATGTACCTAAACAGTGGAAACCCCCCACAAATGACCCCATTTTGGAAACTAGACCCCCTAAGGAACTTATCTAGATGTGAGGTGAGCACTTTGAACCCCCAAGGGCTTCACAGAAGTTTATAATGCCCGGGCATGAAAATAAAAAAAATCGTATTTTTTCCACAAACATGATCAATTAGTCCCCAATTTTTTCATTTTCCCAAGGGTAACAGGAGAAATTGAGAAATTGGACCCCAAAAGTTGTTGTCCAATTTGTCATGAGTACGCTGACACCCCATATGTGGGAGAAAACTACTGTATGGACACACGTCAGGGCTCGGAAGGGAAGTAGTGACGTTTTGGAATGCAGACATTGATGGAATGGTCTGCGGGTGTCATGTTGCCTTTGGAGAGCCCCTAATGTACCTAAACAGTGGAAACCCCCCACAAATGACCCCATTTTGGAAACTAGACCCCCTAAGGAACTTATCTAGATGTGAGGTGAGCACTTTGAACCCCCAAGGGCTTCACAGAAGTTTATAATGCCCGGGCATGAAAATAAAAAAATCGTATTTTTTCCACAAACATGATCAATTAGTCCCCAATTTTTTCATTTTCCCAAGGGTAACAGGAGAAATTGGACCCCAAAAGTTGTTGTCCAATTTGTCATGAGTACGCTGACACCCCATATGTGGGAGAAAACTACTGTATGGACACACGTCAGGGCTCGGAAGGGAAGTAGTGACGTTTTGGAATGCAGACTTTGATGGAATGGTCTGCGGGTGTCATGTGCGTTTGGAGAGCCCCTGATGTACCTAAACTATTGAAACTCCCCACAAGTGACCCCATTTTGGACACTAGACTCCCTCACGGAACTTATCTAGATGTGTGGTGAGCACTTTGAACCCCCAAGTGCTTCACAGAAGTTTATAACGCTCGGACGTGAAAATAAAAAAATCATTTTTTTCCACAAAAATGATATTTTTGCCCCCAAATTTTTATTTTCCTAAGGGTAACAGGAGAAATTGGACCCCAAAAATTGTTTTGCAATTTGTTCTGAGTAGGCTGATACCCTACATGTGGGGGTAAAACACTGTTTGGGCGCATGGCAGAGCTTGGAAGGGAAGGAGCACCATATGACTTCTTCAACTCAGAATTGGCTGAAATTGAGATCAGACGCAATGTTGCATTTGGAGAGCCCCTGATGTGCCCAAACAGTGGAAACCCCCAATTCTAACTCCAACCCGAACCCCAACACACCCCTAACCCTAATCTCAGCCCTAGCCCTAACCCTAGCCCTAATGGAAAAATGGAAATAAATACATTTTTTTAATTTTATTATTTTTCCCTAACTAAGGGGGTGATAACGGGGGGTTTGATTTACTATTTGTGGCGGTTTTTATGTTTGGCAGCTGTCGCACGCTAAAAGACGCTTTTTATTGTAAAAATAGTTTTTGCATCACCACATATTGAGAGCTATAATTTTTCCGTATTTTGACCCACCGAGTCATGTGAGGTCTTATTTTTTGCGAGACGAGTTGACGTTCTTATCGGTACCATTTTCGGGCACGTGACATTTTTTGATCGCTTTTTATTCCGATTTTTGGGATGCAGAATGAACAAAAACCAGCGTTTCATGAATTTCTTTTGGGGGGGTGCGTTTACACCGTTCCGCGTGCAGTAAAATTGATAAAGCGGTTTTATTTTTTGGGTCAGTACGGTTACAGCGATACCTCATTTATGTAGTTTTTTTATGTTTTGTCGGTTTTATGCAATGAAAACTATTTTATATAAAAAATAATTATTTTTGCATCGCTTTATTCTGCGAGCTATAACTTTTTTACTTTTTCGCTGATGATGCTGTGTGGCGGCTCGTTTTTTGCGGGACATGATGACGTTTTCAGCGGTACCATGGATATTTATATGCGTCTTTTTGATCGCGCGTTATTACACTTTTTGTTTGGCGGTATGATAATAAATCATTATTTTCTGCTTCGTTTTTTATTTTTATTTTTTAAGGGGTTCGCTAAAGGGGTTAACTAATGGGACAGTTTTATAGGGCAGGTCGTTACGGACGCGGCGATACCTAATATGTGTACTTTTATTGTTTTGTTTTTTTTTTATTATTTTCAAAAAATGAATTTATTGGGGAATATTTTTTATTTTTTTTACTAATTTATTTGGCGATTTTTTTAAATTTAATTTTTAAATTTTTTTTTAATTTTTTTTTTACTTTATTACATAGTCCCAGGTGGGACATCACTGTCCTGTGACAGACCGCTGATCTGTCACAGGCATTGAAGAAGACTTCCTCTTGCCTGCGCTTTGCAGGCACTGAGGAAGCCAGCTTCCTCAGGTCCCCGAAGGCCCCCGTCGCCATCTTGGATTCGGGGGCCTGGAGGATAGGAGCCCCCCGCAGCAGCGCTGCACATTGCGCTGCCGTGGGGGGCTCAGGGAAGCACGGAGGGAGCCCCCTCCCTGCCGATGCTTCCCTTTAACTCCTGGTACACCGCGATCATGTTTGATCGCGGTGTGCAAGGGGTTAATGTGTCGGGTGTCAGCTGTGATAATCAGCTGACACCCGGCCGCGATCAGCGGCGCTCACCACGTGGGCGCCGCTGATCGCGGTAGACGTACTATCCCGTCCACGGTCATACGGGCCCGGGTACCGTGGACGGGATAGTACGTCGGATGTCAGGAAGGGGTTAATGGAACACACTTGGATTGGGTCACAGTTAACAGCGAGGTAATGCAGGGCTCTACTGTTATTAATGACCTTGCAGGGGGCAAAGAGCAGAATTTCAATGTGCAGATACTAAATTCTGCAGTAACGCTAGTTTCACACTAGCGTTCTTGGGCGCAGGGCTGCCGCCAAGCCCCCTCCGGTCAGTTCCTCCTCTGATCGCATGAGGCTGCATGCGATCAGCATATCCTATATTTAGCGTTGGATACGCTGATCCTGCACTGGTCTGATTTTGCTGTGCCTGTACCCAAAAACGCGCTGTGTTGCATTTTTGTGCTCTGGGTGCAGCGCCAGCAAAATCAGACCAGCGCACGGTCAGCGCAGGATCAGCGTATCCAACGCTAAATATAGGATATGCTGATCGCATGCAGCCTCATGCGATCAGAGGAGGAACTGTCTGGAGGGGACGCGGCCGGGGTGGGGCTTGGCAGGAGCCCTGCGCTGCTCCCAAGAACGCTAGTGTGAAACTAGCCGAAGGCAGGTAGATAATGTAATAATACAGAAGGATTTATATAAGATGGAGGCTTGTCTGAGAAATGGAAATTGACGCTTAATGTAAATAAATGTAAGGTTACGCACTTGGGCAGGGGAAATAAAAAGCATAACTATGCAAAATGCCAGAATCCTCAGTTAAACGGTCACTGAAAAAGACCTGGGAGTATGGGTGGACGACAAACTCACATTTAGTGGCCAGTGTCAGGCAGCTGCTGCAAAGGCAAATAAAATAATGGGATGCATTAAAAGAGGCATAGATGCTCATGAGGAGAACATAATTTTACCTCTATATAAGTCACTAGTGCGACCACACTTAGAATACTGTGTACAGTTCTGGTGTCCGGTGTATAAGAAAGACATAGCTGAACTGGAGCGGGTGCAGAGAAGAGCGACCAAGGTTATTAGGGAACTGGGGGGTCTGCAATACCAAGACAGGTTATTACACTTGGGGTTATTTAGTTTGCAGAATCGAAGGCTTAGGGGTGATCTTATTACAATGTACAAATGATGACAGTACAAAGACCTGCATAATGAACTCATAATCACAGATACTTTACTGTAAGAGCAGTGAGACTATGGAACTCTCTGCCAAGTGATGTTGTAATGAGTGATTCACTACTAAAATTCAAGAAGGGACTGTACTCCCAGATAAATATCTTACATGTTCCGGCTCTAGATTCAGCGATGGGACGGAAATCCAGGGAACTAGTCTGATTGTCGTATGGAGCAGGGAAGGAGCTGTTCCCCTAATATGGGGCATGGCATGGTCTTGTGCTTTCTTTCATGCAGCCGGTGTCTCTGTGATGATGATGATGTGGTTTGGGCACCAAAGTCCCTGATGATCCTGGTTGCCCTTTTCTTTGTCCTGCAGCCACACGTGTGACCGCTGCAGCCCATCGTTGGATTTGTGCCATAAACGCTGGCATCATTGCTGAAGCCTGGGACACCACCAGAGCAAGGGAGCAATAAACAAGGGACTATAAGGCAGTTCTCGTTTTAACACATTCCATGCTTTTTTAGGATTTAAAAAAAACCAACCCTGGCCAACTCTTGTACTGCCTCTCATTTCTCTCCAGCACGCGAATGTTTAATGGAGTGACTTCCCTCCTCTGCTGGGCACATAACAGGGGCTCCAGAAAAGGCCGCCGTGTACTGTGCCCAGCAGTGACTCTCCCAGATAACAGCCGTACTTACACAGCGAGGCTTCGGTGCTCTTGTTGACTAAATCACCGGAACTGGAAACCTCGGCATGCCATTGTGACGAGCCGCCGCTTCCACTTCCGGGTTCAGCGTTCCACTAGCATCCTGAGTTCTGCGTTCCAGCAAGTGCCTACGCGAAGACGTCACGATTTCAGTTTTGTTCTTTAAACTTCCGGTCCGCCGCTGCTGCTGCGCGTTCCCATAGTTGTGACCTGGTAGATCCGGCTTCCAGGTGGCCAAGACCTTTTATTTCTTAGTGGTATAACTATATCTTTACCATTGGGGCGGCAGAAAACTTCCCGTACACTATCCAGAGTAGCGCCGGCACTGCTTGTCTCCAACAAAATGGCCGCCGCCATAAAGTGAAGACACTTTGGTGGATAACTATCGTATTCTGGGACGATACTGTTACCGGTCATTCAATGTGCTGGGAATTCCATGACTACATTACGCATGATTCTCGTCTCCCCGTAGTCTTGTACTATTGACGCCATCCCGGAGCCGACCTTGGGGGGCTACACAGAGAGGGCTGAAGCTGTGAGGGAAGGTGAGGAGTAGGTTAGGCATAGTCTATAGTTATTTCATGCTCCAGGAACAGTTGCTACATGTACAATAGTCCATGCTTCTTTGTCTATGGTTTGCATTTAGGACATGTACATCTAGTTTCTCCAATCGGGGTGGCTTTGCATATAATATCCAAATTATGGTGGCTCAGAGAATGAGCCAATCAGAATGGATGCATGCTTGTGCGGTCCTACTGTGTAGACTGTAAAATGAGGGCGAGTGTGAAGACCCCACCATTAGACTAACGTCATCGGAACCAGCCGACATCGCCAGATCCGGTCAATGGTCCAGCGTGTATGGGGAACCCCCCTCTCATTATTAGCAAGAGGGGCCTGGCATAACCTGCTTTGGTCTGCTGATCTTGTTCTCCTGGAGATATGCCACCTTCATAGATGTCTGGCAGCACATACAACGCAGATTAAGATAGGACAAGTGTCCGTTGTCATTTTTTGTGGCCAATCCGTCCCCCAAGAATAGGGATGATTTTCCTTCCACTTGTGTGAACCCCGCCTAAGGGTAAGATCAGATAATGCGGCTGAAAATCCACAGACCTGCCGGGTCCAAAGGTGTTATGAATTCAAAACGTGCTAACACCACGTTCACACATCCATGTGTCGCCATCCAAGTGCGGACCGCCACTCACAGGCTGGGTGTGGTCTCAGACATGGCAGCTTGTCACGAAACCCATTGTCATGATTCCGAGCGTTTGCTTGAAACACGAAGACCCGACGTCTAGACGTTTACTTCCATGATTTTAGTTTTCCCCTATATTCTAGATAAATGTCAGGTTTTCTATTTGTGCTGTTGATATAGTGGCTGCTGCATGGAAACGTTCTTTCTCCAGCTTCATATCTGCCAACAAGACTGTTGAGTTCTGGTCGGGAGACCCGCGGCTAGTTCTTGAATGGCGGATCGTAACATACGGATGTGTTAATGTGGCATAAGGCCAGCTGGTACGGTCTAGACACCGTTTCATGTGCTTTCTGCGGTAATACGCATGCTTTGACACTACGTTTTCTGACTGCATGCTGTTTGGCTAAGCCATTACTCCAACTTGTCATGTAGTAAAAACACATTTTGAAACGCCAATTATTTATGCAAAAACCGTATCAGAATCTCATCACAGCCGGACGGTCTGTAAAATGTGAATTGTTTGTGTGTTGATATAATAATTGGGGGGTGAATGACCCATGTGAAGACTTACAAGCCTCACTCTCAGCAGAGCAAAGTAATGGCACTTATTTTTTTGTGCTTTTTAAAACTGCAGTGTAAAAAAAAACCAGTAATTTGTGTTTTTCCCCATTGAAATCAATTAGAATATTCAAAGAGTGTTTTTTTTTTTTGATGATTTGGGACTAAAATCCTCTCCAGGATCCAACATAAAAAACCTCTGTGACCATACTGAAACCATATGAGCGTTCTGATCTGTAATGTGATATTATAGGGTATATTTCTTATTTCTGTAGGTGTGAGGAAAGGCGTGCCTGAAACAGAGCTCATGTATTACTAAAACTACCTCATACTGTGGTACCAAAATGAACACGAACCAGGGTCACATTACCGAGAAGATATTGCGCCTCACCTTGGAGATCATCTACCTGCTGACGGGAGAGGTGAGGGGTTCTGGGTACTTTGTCACATATCATGAAAATTAGCCTGCCATTTATAACGGATTAGCAGCAATGACTTTTGGGATTCATTATCTCTTCTTAGGATTATGGACCCATGAAAAAAAACAATAAACAACTCAAGACTCTGAGCCTTATTATGGAAAATCCCTACCTCTCACTGAGAAACAATGAGCAGAAGATCCTGGATCTCACCACCAGGATCATCCATCTGCTGACTGGAGAGGTGAGTGCCGCTCGAATACGGGGTCATTATATAGTAACACAAGAGATAATGTGCCTGGATTATAATTTGTCATTGTCTCTCAGGTTCCTATAAGATGTGAGGACGTCACTGTGTATTTCTCCATGGAGGAGTGGGAGTACATAGGAGGACACAAGGAGCTCTACAAGGATGTCATTATAGAGACTCCTGAAACTCTCACATCACCAGGTAAAAACCTAGCTATGCACAAATCTACTGATAAATCTCATAGAAACAATATATTCAGATAATATGTGGATGCTTTTACAGAGAGGTCTAATGAGAGGAGTATACCAGAGAGATGTCCGAGGTCCATTAAGAAAAGTATACCAAGAAGATGTCCGAGGGCTAGTAAGAAACGAATACCAGAGAGATGTCCAAGTCCTATTTATCTTCAGGATTTTGTGAAACACGACATATCTCATGGATACTCGGTAATATTCTAATGACAGTGCATGAGTGGTACGAGTACTCTTAAAGGGAATCTGTCACCTATTGTTTTCATATATAAGATGCCGCCACCGCCATCAGGGGCTTATCTAAAGCATTCTGTAATGCTGTAGATAAGCCCCCGATGTAACCTGAAAGAGAAGAAAAAAGAGTTATATTATACACTCCCAGGGGCGGTCCGGTCCGATGGGTGTCGCGATCTGCTCCTGCGCCTCCCATCTTCTAGCAATGATGTCCTCTTCTTTGCTTCGTTGAGGGCAGAGTACTGCAGTGCGCAGGCGCCGGGAAAAGTCAGAGAGGTCTGGCGCACTGCAGTACTCTGCTCTGCTCTCAACAGGGCAGAGCAGTGCGACGGGAAGCGAAGAAGAGGACGTCATCGCTAGAAGATGGGAGACACCGGACCGCGACACCCATCAGACCCGGATCGGACCCGGACCACCCCAGGGTGAGTGTAATATAACTCGGTTTGTTTCTCTTTCAGGTTACATCGGGGACTTATCTACAGCATTATAGAATGCTGTAGATAAGCCCCTGATGGCGGTGGCTGCATCTCATATATGAAAAAATAGGTGACAGATTCCCTTTAAATGGTTTCTTGACACAAGCAGAGAACGTGCAGTGTGGGGAAAGTCTTACATAAAGTGTCTGTTTCCAAAGACCAGCCATGAGTCCTAAAAGGCTGCCAATCAGTAGACATTTGCAGATCGTCGGTTGTTTAATAGCAGACCGATAGTGAATGATGTGCACTGAGAGATCAATATTTAATGGTTCAGAGCGCATAGGCTGTCATTGTTCTTAGCAGAGTGGGTCCTGTTTACACAGGGTGATGCACCTCTGAGAACGATGATTCTTTTGCCCTGCACAAGAGATCATTTCTCCTGGCGAACCAGCGTTTTGCTCATTCATCAAGGTGATCGGCAGCAGCCTGTTTATATTGAAAGTTTATCGTGAAACCAGTGTTCTTAAAAATTGTTTGCGATAATCTTTCAGTGTAAATGCATCTTTAGGCAATTGGACCATTGTAAATCTCATCAATAGGTGGCTATAAATTGCCACATCCATATTTAGCTTGTGAGGGCCGTGCCAGCTGAAATTGTCAGGTTTTTCTGGCACTGTGTGTACGGGGCCCTGACTCTTTCCCGATAGACATTTTAACGCCACACAAAAAGAAGAAAAGTAAGGAGAGCCAGCAAAGAATAATACAAATATATTATTAAAACTTGGTAAATATTAATTATATTGCTAGCTGATCGGTGGACAAAATATGGGACAGTCGCAAATTTACCAACAGCAACACACACAGAACCACATAACGATCATAGGTCCCAATTAAATACAATGTTTATTGTTACAACAAAATAATATTTTAAAAACAGATTTTATTAAAATAAATCAAGTCTGTAGACATATGCTGAAAAGATATAGTTTATAGGGTCAATACTTCCCAGATATAGGACATACCCTTTTATATATGATAGTGAAAAAAATGTGAAAAATATATGAAAAATGTTATATGTGATAATTCAATATATTATATTTGTATAAAGTCTATCATACATATAAATAAATAAAGTGCTGTGCAAATTTAAATACAACAATACACATGACCATATCTATATAATTAAAGTGCACTGCAATTCAACAATAAAACAGTAGATGTCGGTATGCCTATGCAGATCATCCAAGTATTACCAAAACGACACCATAAGGTGTCACTATTAGGTCCGAATGCCTGCAGACCAGGGAAAAGTGCAGTGTAGAAAAAAATATATAAATAGAGAATAATAACTAAGTATGCTGTGAATAACCTCGCCTGGTCACCTGGGATAGACACCCAGCCCCAACGCGCGTTTCGGCGCTAAGCCTTGTATTGTTGTATTTAAATTTGCACAGCACTTTATTTATTTATATGTATGATGCACTTTATACAAATATAATATATTGAATTATCACATATAACATTTTTCATATATTTTTCACATTTTTTTCACTATCATATATAAAAGGGTATGTCCTATATCTGGGTAGTATTAACCCTATAAACTATATCTTTTCAGCATATGTCTACAGACTTGATTTATTTTAATAAAATCTGTTTTTAAAATATTATTTTGTTGTAATAATAAACATTGTATTTAATTGGAGCCTATGGTCGTTATGTGGTTCTTTGTGTGTTGCTGCCGATAGACATTTTGCAGATATAAATGAAAAGTGAAACGGCCCTTCCAGTACGTTGGTACAAAAGTAGGATCCTATCCCAGTAATAAGTATTTAGAGTCTTGGCACTTGGATGTCGTTCAAAAAAGATGATAATTTATTCATGAAAATAATCCAGAAAACAAAACATGTTTTGGTCTGCAACTCGACCTTCATCAGTCTCCAGTTAAATTCTGTAGGAGATAGACGCTGAAGATGTATCCATCATCTACTGGGCTGTGAGGTGTAGAATTTAGAATTGCATTTTCTATCATTATGTAGGAACATGGGGCACTGTGTAAGGGTGGTTTCACATTAGCGTTTCAGGGCGCAGCGACGGCCTGCACACGGACGCCGCTAAGCCCCGCCCCCTGCTGTGCCTCCTCCGGTAGCTCAGCCTACGGGCGCATGACGCTGCATGCGTCCTGCGTCCCCTATCTTTATCACTGGGGTTGCAGGCCATGCGCAGTATGCGTTTGGCGGCGCATGCGTCCTTTTGACGGTGCGCCGAGCGCAACCAAATTGCAACAGGTTGCGTTTGGCGCTGGTCAGCGCACCGTCAAAAGGACGCATGCGCCGCCAAACGCATACTGCGCACGGCCTGCGTCCCCAGTGATAAAGATAGGGGACGCAGGATGCATGCAGCGTCATGCGCCCGTAGGCGGAGCTACCGGAGGAAGCGCGGCAGGGGGCGGGGCTTAGCGGCGGCCGTGCGCAGGCCGTCGCTGCGCCCTGAAACGCTAATGTGAAACCACCCTAATAGGTGTAAAATTTATTTTTATCTTTAATGTTTCATTTAGGAGGAGAACTTGAACATTATAGTTGTTGACATTGCACCAAAAACTGAACCTGAAGATAAGATGAAGATTAAAGAGGAAGATATTGATGTTTGTCTTCACTCTGGTGAGTACAATTACCTGCGACATGGCTGCTAAGCCCCCTTCTATACCCCAAAGCACCACTCCAGCATTTCTTTTTTACTTCAGTGTTGTACTTGTGCAACTAATCTCAGTTCCCTGACCCTAGTCTTATACTTACCAGCCTCTTTCTTCAGCTCGTCCCGGCGTCACTCCGGACCCACGCTGACATTTTGTGACCACTGCAACTTCTGACTGACCAGAAGTCAGAAGTAACAGTCATAATCTCTGAATGTAAGTTTAGACAACCTCGTCATGGCCTCTTTCTGGCTCTCAGACTTACACTGAGTAGTGACATCTAGCTTGCCCAGCAAATACTGGATCAATCTGCAGGTCACAGACTGCTACTGACTGACAGGAGCGGCGTCACGAACAGCTGAAGACTGTGGCTGTTTAGTATAAGACTAAGGACAGGGAACTTGGATTAGTACCACCACTCCAGTGCTGCAATAAAAAAAAACGCTGGAGTGGTACTTTAACCTATTGTTGTCTGAAACAGGTTAAATCGATGGGATCAGCTGACACCCAAATGTGTATGAGACCCAGGACAAATGATTGTCAGAGGGAGTTAAAGAAGTACTCCTCCTATCAAAATTTGTATCCTCTTGATATACTGCAGTCATGATATTATACAGCACTGTGTACTTACAGTCGCTCATTTTACCCTCCTACCCAGCTAATTCTTCTGTTTTCCATTAGGTTTATGACATCACTTGATTAAAATACTGACTAGCTGACTCTTTCTAAGCTATTTGTAGAAACAGGAGGTCAGTTTTCCCTGTTTGAGTCATATAAGTCACTGCAAAAGTCCCTGGCAGGGAGGAGGGAGCATGTGGGTCAGGAGTTGGAGGGGGATGATAAATGCAGGGACAAGAGCCTTCCTGTTTCTAACATAGGGCAGAGAAAAGAGAAGAATGTACTGGAGAGAAAGGTAGAATGAGCAATTGTAAGTACACTGCGCTATATAATGCGAGGGTTGCAATATGTAAAAAGGATAAAAACTTTGATGGGAAGGGTACTTTTTTGAAGTATTTCACATATTCAATTTTGGACTGCCGATCCTATGGTTTTCCCAGAGATTAGCCGCTACAAGTCATGTCTGGTTGTGGCTCACTTGTAGAGCTCTCGTAGAGAAAATGCAGGAGTGCTTAGTCTAACAGCCAATCCAGTGTATGGGAGAGCCATCCGAGATTGCTGCTGTCCAAACAACAACCTTCTTTGTTCAATAAAAACGTTTTGATAAAAAAAAACATTGCTTACAAAATGAGCTATAAAGATCTTCTCATTATACCATCACAAGAACATGATCAAAGCAATGAACCAATCGTTATCTGACAGGATCATAATGCCAAAACATTTAATCCCAACTCCCTCCCCACTCGCCCATCTAGCGAGCACAATAACATTATACCAAGTACAATACCTGGATCATATAAGAATCAGGAGTAGCAAAATAATGAGGTTTTCTTGCCTGAAATAGTATATAGCTATTAAAAGATAAGCGAGTTAAACATGACATTCCCTGCCAGCACCTCCGACACCACCGATGAACATCTAATCCAATCCCTCCAAATTTAGCTGTGCCCCTCCCCCCCCTTTTCTTATATATCTTTTTTTTTTCCACTAAATTAGTGATATTCAAGCAACTCACAACCTCATAAATGGAGGGAACAGCACTTGCTTGCCAGTGTTTAGCTACAGATGCATGTAAAAGTTTGGGCACTTGTGGTCAAAATTACTTTTATTGCGAGCATTTTTTTATTATTTAAATATATGGTTCCAGAGAGCGGGGCCTTTATTTACTGCTTTTTTATGGTTTCTACCAAAGAAAGCCCCCCAGGATTCTCTGAGGGCATGCCTTTAGGCAGCTCTGCATTATTACCCTGTAGCTACATTCCCTTGGCACAATGACATGTAAAAGTTTGGGCACCCTTGATCAAAATTGCAATTATTGGGAACAATTAAGCAAATTGATGATGAAATGATCTCCAAAAGGCCTAAAGTTAAAGATGACACAGTTCTTGTGTATTTTAGGCAAATATATACAGTACGTTTTGTTTTCGTCTTTTACATTTTAAAAATTACAAAAAAAGAGAATGGGCTAGTGCAAAAGTTTGGGCACCCTTGTAGATTTGTGTGCGCAGATAACTTTGGCCAAGGTTTCAGACCTTAAACCTCTGTAGCAACAACCCCACCCTCCACGTCCACATGAACAATCCCTCCTCACACAGTAACAAATCCTCCCCCTCTAGCAGCCTCAGTGCAGAGAGCAGAACCACCCAGCTGCTTCTCCTCCAGACACACGCTGAACAGTGATCTATGGAAAGTGAAACTCTAGTGAGGAGGGAAAATTATCCTGTATTCTGGGCCACTCCATGATTACAATACATAACTCACTCATTATCAGTGATTCCTTCCCTCAGTGTCCCAGGCTGCTGGCAGTGATGGGGCTCGGCTGCTGGCAGCAGTGAGAACAGACTGTGTGATGGCCAGTGATGGGGGTCTGCAGCTTCTAATCTGCACAGGGGAGGGCTTGTTCATGTGGACGGGGAGGGCCTGTTGCTATGGAGGGTGGTGTTGTTGCTATAGAGGGCAGGTTTTTAGTAGAGTAGGAGGAAACGACCAGTTCTCATTTCAATGCCAGAACACACCCCCCCTTGGACGTTCTGATCAGAAGCAAGAGAGTGATAGCTAGAAAACCCTGCAAACTGGTGACAGAAGGTAAATTACTTATTGTCACCATTCTGCAGTCCAGATATGTACTGAGATTATGTGAAAAGCCCGGACAGCCTCTTTAATTAGCCTGTTAGGGTTATGACTTGTTCACTATCATAGTTGGGAAAGGTCAGGTGATGCAAATTTTCCAGCTCTTTAAGAACCCGGCCTCCTCTAACCTTGTGCCAAAAACCAGCAGCCATGGGTTCTACTAAGCAGCTGCCTAGCACTCTGAAAATGAAATGATGGAGGCCCACAAAACAGGAGAAGGCTATAAGAAGATAGTAAAGCGTTTTCAAGTTGCATTGGGGTTGTAACGTTTCACGGGTAAAGGGAAGGATGGATTCAATGAAATTTCAATAAATTCATGATGCACACATAACACCATCTGTAAAAAAGCTGAAGTTGAAAACAGGATGGCTTCTACAAATGGATAATGATGCTAAACACACGTCACAATCCACAATAGACCACCTCTAAAGGAGCAAGCTGAAGGATTTACAATAGCCCTCACAGTCCCCTAATCTGAACATCATTGAAAATCTGTGGCTAGAACTCAAAATAGCAGAGGATGCAAGACTAACCAGGAATCTCACAGAACTGGAAGACTTTTCCAAGGAAAAACGGATGAAAATCCCTCAAACCGATCTTTCAAACTGAAAGACTCTTGTCTGGCTACAAAAAAACGTTTGCAAGCTGTGATACTTTCAAAATGGGAGTGCTTTTGCATCATCCTATTTTTTTTTTTTTTTTGGTCATTTTTAAAATTTTAAAGATGAAAAAAATGAAATATATATACACTGCTCAAAAAAATAAAGGGAACACTCAAATAACACATCCTAGATCTGAATGAATCGAATATTCTCATTGAATACTTTGTTCTGTACAAAGCTGAATGTGCTGACAACAAAATCACACAAAAATCATCAATGGAAATCAAACTTATTACCTGGATATGGAGTCACACACAAAATTAAAGTGGAATGTAATGTCCTTAAAACAAGTCAAAATGAGACTCAGTAGTGTGTGGCCTCCACGTGCCTGTATGACCTCCCTTCTGTACAACGCCTGTGCATGCTCCTGATGAGGCGGCGGATGGTCTCCTGAGGGATCTCCTCCCAGACCTGGACTAAAGCATCCGCCAACTCCTGGACAGTCTGTGGTGCAATGTGACGTTGGTGGATGGAGCGAGACATGATGTCCTAGATGTGCTCAATCGGATTCAGGTCTGGGGAACAGGCGGGCCAGTCCATAGCTTCAATGCCTTCATCTTGCAGGAACTGCTGACACACTCCAGCCACATGAGGTCTGGCATTGTCCTGCATTAGGAGGAACCCAGGGCTAACCGCACCAGCATATGGTGTCACAAGGGGTCTGAGATCTCATCTCGGTACCTAATGGTAGTCAGGCTACTTTTGGCGAGCACATGGAGGGCTATGTGGCCCTCTAAAGAAATGCCACCCCACACCATTACTGACCCACTGCTAAACCGGACATGCTGAAGGATGTTGCAAGCAGCAGATCACTCTCCACAGCGTCTTCAGACTCTGTCACGTACTCAGTGTGAACCTGCTTTCATCTGTGAAGAGCACAGGGCGCCAGTGGCTAATTTACCAATCCTGGTGTTCTGTGGCAAATGCCAAGCGTCTTGCACGGTGTTGGGCTGTGAGCACAACCCCCATCTGTGGATGTCGGGCCCTCAGACCATCCTCATGGAGTCGGTTTCTAACCGTTTGTGCAGACACATGCACATTTGTGGCCTGCTGGAGGTCATTTTGCAGGGCTCTGGCCGTGCTCCTCCTGTTCCTCCTTGCACAAAGGTCAAGGTAGCGGTTCTGCTGCTGGGTTGTTGCCCTCTTACGGCCCCCTCCATGTACCCTGGTGTACTGGCCTGTCACCTGGTAGCGCCTCCAGACACTGGACACTACGCTGACAGACATAGCAAACCTTCTTGCCACAGCTCACATTGATGTGCCATCCTGGATGAGCTGCACTACCTGAGCCACTTGTGTGGGTTGTAGAGTCCGTCTCATGCTACCACGAGTGTGAAAGCACAACCAACATTGAAAAGTGACCAAAACGTCAGCCAGAAAGCATTGGTACTGAGATGTGGTCTGTGTATCTTGAAATACAAAGGAAATGTGTCATGTTTAAATTTAGGCCATCTAGAGATCATTTCATCTTCAAGTTACTTAACTGTTCACATTAACCCCTTCACGACCCATGACGCCTACGTAGGCGTCATGAAAAGTCGTGCCCAAACGACCCATGACGCCCCCTTAGGCGTCATGCTATAAATAGCGTTCCTGCGGGTCGGGTGACCGGGGTCATTGAAATGTCACCCGGCCCGCAGATACAGGACAACATGCAGTTAAGCCCGGGGAGTGGCTTTGCAACCACGTTCTTAGGATCGCTCTGATTGGCTGTTAAAAGTGAAACAGCCAATCAGAGTGATAGTAATATTTCATCAATGAAAATTGATGAAATATTACAATCCAGCCATGGCCGATGGTGCAGTAGCATCGGACATGGCTGGAGACACCGATTCGACCCCCCCCGGCAATCTGCCGCCGCTGTCATCATCTGCCCCCCCTCCCATTCCCTCCGCTCCCCGCCAGCTTCCGATCCCCCCCCTCACCCCCCACTGGTACCTTCTGAGTCCCTCTGTCGCTCCCGATGTCCCGCGGGTCCGGCTCATGGGCGCCGCCATCTTGGAAAATGGCGGGCGCATGCACAGTGCGCCCGCCCGAATCTATTGGCTGCAGATTCCATTCTTTCATTTTGATCACTCTCACAGTGATCAAAATGAAATAAAAAGTAAATAAACCCCCCGATTATCACCCCCATAGGTAGGCACAACTAATAAAATAAAGAAAATATTTTTATTTTTCCATTAGGGTTAGGGTTGCAAATAGGGTTAGGGTTGGAAATAGGGTTAGGGTTGGAATTAGGGTTGTGTGTTATGGATGAGTCACCGAAGGAGGAAAAAACAAAAATAATAGCTAAGTCCAGAAAACCAGAGAAGTTGGCAGCTATCGGATTGCAGATCCCTGAACCTATCCACAACAACTAGCAGTAGCCGTGGGGGGTTCCTACGGTGCCCTAGACCCCTCGATCACAGCCAGAGAACTAAATTAGCCTAAAGACAGGGGAAATTTAAACTGCCCCAGAGCAGACCCCAAAGCAATAGGAAGCCCCCAACATATAATGACTGTGAAGCAAGATGAAAAACAATAACACAGATAGAAAGATAGGTTGAGCAAATGATGGGGCCCAAGCTAACTAAATAGGACAGGATAGAAAAGCTGCTGTCTGCAATCAGCAAAAACCCTTTCCAAAAATGAACCAACAGACTGATAGGAGAAACAGGCCCTGAAGTCGCTAGGCTTCAAAAGACTATATCAGCACTCAGGTATATTCTGAAGACAAAGCCAGAGATCAACAGATCAGAGACAAAAATGGAATTCAGCTCACCCCCGGCCGGGGATGGCTGAACTCCAAAAAAAACAAGGCAAACAAAACCAGAACTAAAGTGTACAAAAGGCAGAGCAAAACTTAGCTTTGAGAAGCAGAAATCAGACTGGTCTCCAAGAATCCAGCAGGAAAATCACCGGCAAGGCAGCAGGGCGTCGGCTGCCTTATATCCAGTCATCAGTTCCTCTGACCCAGTCCTCATCTACCTGCTCAGCTGTTTGGTTATCAGCCTCACTACCTTCCTTCGCCAGAAGAGAGAGTTCATCAGACCTCACTGGTGAAGGGAAAAATGAACTCACAACAGTTGTGGTTAGGGTTATGGTTAGGGTTGGGATTAGGGTTAGGGGTGTGTTGGGGTTAGGGTTATGGTTAGGATTAGGGTTAGGGATGTGTTGGGGTTAGGACTGTGGTTAGGGTTGAAGTTAGAATTGATGGGTTTCCACTGTTTAGGCACATCAGGGGGTCTCCAAACGCGACATGGTGCAACCATTGATTCCAGCCAATTTTGCGTTCAAAAAGTCAAATGGTGCTCCCTCCCTTCCAAGCCCCGACGTGTGCCCAAACAGTGGTTTACCCCAAAATATGGGGTATCAGCGTACTCAGGAAAAATTGCACAACAACTTTTGGGGACTAATTTCTCCTGTTACCCTTGGGAAAATAAAAAATTGAGGGCTAAAAAATTATTTTTGTGGAAAAAAAATGATTTTTTCATTTTCACGTCTCTGCATTATAAACTTCTGTGAAGCACTTGGGGGTTCAAAGTGCTCACAACACATCTACATAAGTTCCTTGGAAGGTCTAGTTTCCAAAATGGGGTGACTTGTGGGGGGTTTCCACTGTTTAGGCACATCAGGGGCTCTGCAAACGTAATGACGACCGCAGACTATTCCATCAAAGTCTGCATTTCAAAACGTCACTACTTCCATTCCGAGCCCTGACTTGTGCCCAAACAATGGTCCCCCCCCACATATGGGGTACCAGCGTACTCAGGACAAACTGGACAACAACCTTTGGGGTCCAATTTCTCCTGTTACCCTTGTGAAAATAAAAAATTGCAAGCTAAAAAATCATTTTTTGAGGAAAAAAATGATTTTTTATTTTCATGGCTCTGCGTTATAATCTTCTGTAAAGCACTTGGAGGTTCAAGGTGCTTACCACACATCTAGATAAGTTCCTTGGGGGGTCTAGTTTCCAAAATGAGGTCACATGTGGGGGGTTTCTACTGTTTAGGCACACAGGGGCTCTGCAAATGCAACATGATGCCCGCAGACCATGCTATCAAAGTCAGCATTTCAAAATGTCACTACTTCCCTTCCGAGCCCCGACGTGTGCCCAAACAGTGGTTCACCCCCACATATGGGGTACCAGCGTACTCAGGACAAACTGTACAGCAACTTTTGGGGTCCAATTTCTCCTGTTACCCTTGTTAAAATAAAAAATTGCGGACTAAAAAATATTTTTTTTAGGAAAAAAAAATATTTTTTATTTTCACGGCTCTGCGTTATAAACTTCTGTGAAGCACCTGGGTGTTCAAAGTGCTCACTATGCATCTAGATAAGTTCCTTAAGGGGTCTAGTTTCCAAAATGGGGTCATTTGTGGGGGAGCTTCAAAGTTTAGGCACACGGGATCTCCAAACACGACATGGTGTCCGCTAACGATTGGAGCTAATTTTAATTTCAAAAAGTCAAATGGCGCTCTTTCCCTTCTGAGCCCTGCCGTGCGCCCAAACAGTGGTTCCCCCCCACATATGGGGTACCAGCGTACTCAGGACAAACTGTACAACAACTTTTGTGGTCCAATTTCTCCTGTTACCCTTGTGAAAATAAAAAATAGCGTGCTAAAAAAATCATTTTTGAGGAAAAAAAATGATTTTTTATTTTCACTGCTCTACGTTATAAACTTTTGTGAAGCACTTGGGGGTTCAAAGTGCTCACTACACATCTAGATAAGTTCCTTAAGTTTCCAAAATGGGGTCACTTGTGGGGGAGCTCCAATGTTTAGGTACACAGAGGCTCTCCAAATGCGACATGGTGTCCAATAACGATTGGAGCTAATTTTCCATTCAAAAAGTCAAATGGTGCTCATTCCTTTCCGGACCCTGCCGTGCGCCCAAACAGTGGTCTATGACCACATATGAGGTATTAGTGTGCTCAGGAGAAATTGCCCAACAAATTTTAGGATCCATTTTTCCTGTTGCCCATGTGAAAATGAAAAAACTGAGGCTAAAAGAAAATTTGTGAAAAGAAAGTCTTTTTTTTTTTACAGATCAATTTGTGAAGCACCTGGGGGTTCAAAGTGATCACTATGCATCTAGATAAGTTCCTTAGGGGGTCTAGTTTCCAAAATGGGGTCACTTGTGGGGGAGCTCCAATGTTTAGGCGCGCAGTGGCTCTCCAAACGCGACATGGCAAGCACTAAATATTCCAGCATATTTTCCATTCAAAAAGTCAAATGGCGCTCCTTCCCTTCTGAGCCCTGCCGTGCGCCCAAACAGTGGTTTATGACCACATATGAGGTATCGGTGTACTCAGTAGAAATTGCACAACAAATTTTAGGATCCATTTTACCCTGTTGCCCATGTGAAAATGAAAAAAATGATGCTAAAAGAAAATTTATGTTGGAAAAATTAAAATGTCCATTTTTTCCTTCCATGTTGCTTTAGTTCCTGTGAAGCACCTTAAGGGTTAATAATCTTCTAGAATGTAGTTTTGAGTAGCTTGAGGGGTGCAGTTTTTAGAATGGTGTCACTTTTCGGTATTTTCTGCCGTATAGACCCCTAAAAGTGACTTCAAATGTGAGGTGGTCCCTAAAAAAATGGTTTTGTAAATTTTGTTGTAAAAATGAGAAATTGCTGGTCAACTTTTAACCCTTATTACTTCCTAACAAAAAAAAAAAAATTTGTTTCCAAAATTGTGCTGATGTAAAGTAGACATGTGGGAAATGTTATTTAGTAACTATTTTGTGTCATATAACTCTCTGGTTTAACAGAATAAAAATTCAAAATTTGAAAATTGCGAAATTTTCAAAATTTTCGCCAAATTTCTGATTTTTTCACAAATAAACGCAAAAATTATCGACCTAAATTTACCACTAACATGAAGCCCAATATGTCACGAAAAAACAGTCTCAATCGCTAGGATGCGTTGAAGCGTTCCAGAGTTATTACCTCATTAAGGGACACTGGTCAGAATTGCAAAAAATGGCCAGGTCATTAAGGTCAAAATAGGCTGGGTCATGAAGGGGTTAACGGTAATTTTGACCAGGGGTGCCCAAACTTTTACATGTCACTGTATAGACTTTCTGGTTTGATACAGGTATTTTGGCTATAGCCAATTGTAATGAAGATGATCCGATATCTCCCACATAATCTAACACACACACTTTGGGGTTTGGAGAAATATACATACAGTATTTTACCTAAGTATTTGTATGGAAAAACCAGGAGTGGAACGGTCAGAGGAAAAGTATAATAGAAACCCGTCACCACTTCTGCATTTATCACCCACTCTTGGGTTTGGCTTACAGATACTGAGGTAAAAACTCACCTAATACTCAACGTGTGCACATGGGTTAAGAGTCAGGAACTTCTTTATCTTTCCTTTCTTTTTGGGCAGATCAACAATTACCAACTCATATAACGACTCTAGGAGCACCCCAGGTAACAGTGCTCTATTAATAATTTCTATGTAGTACGGCAATAATTCTCCCTCAAAGTGCTTGTAGATTTCTTTTGGTAGGCTTCAGGGTGGTCTTATTATACATTCTGTCCACGGCTTGTTGGATTTCTTCCAAGGAAATTGGCTGATCAAGAAAATCTCTATCTTTATCTTCCAAAGAGGGGAGACTTCTGAACAGATAGTCCAACAAATTGTCCTGTGAGTATTTAACCCTAGAAGAATACAGATGCTGATGAAACTTAGACCTTTAGTATTTCAGGAGTCCTGGAGACTCCGTTACCCTCTGCTTCCCTCAATGTATAAAAGTGTTTTCTTTTTGGGCCTTAGGGCCCCGTCACTCACCGCGATATCGCCAGCGAGATCGCTGTGTGTGACATGTATCTGTGACTGGCACTCCTGCCGGGTATCGCTGATCGTGCAGGATCGTCCTGGGCCATTTTTTGATCGTTGGTCTCCCGCTGGCCAGCATGCATCGCTGTGTGTGGCAGCGAGAGACCAACGATCAGCGATGCTGGTTTGCAATGTAAACATCGGGTAACTAAGAGCCGCGCGGCTCTTAGATACCTGCTGTTTACCCTGGATACCAGCGTGTTCGCTGGTCCTGATCGCTGGTGGGTCCGTCTATGTGACAGCTCACCAGCGATCAGCTAACTACGTCCCAGCAATCCCATCCACCTCGGATCGTTGGTGGGATCGCTGGGACATTGATGCGTGTAACGGGGCCTTTAGCCATCCTTGTAAGTAACCGATCAGTGGTCTCCCCCTCCTCATAGAACTGTTTTAAAAATGTATGTTTATTATACATTATTTTGATAATGTGTGCAAACTGTAAAGCACTGCGGAATATGTTAGAGCTATATAAAAATAAAGATTTTTAGTATAATTATTATTATCGGCTAGCTCCAGTTGAAATGACTGAATTTCCTTCTGAGATTCTTTCCACTGTCTTAAGTTTTCAGGACTGTTATTTTGAATAAACAACGATTGTGTCCCTGACTGTTTTCGAGGACTATACCCTTCTTCTGTGATTTATCTTTTACCGTCTTTATTTCTCTAATTAACACCCCCCTTCAGAAAGGTCTTCATTGCATCCCATACCACTTTTATGGGAGCCAAGCCCAGATAAATTGAAAATAATTTTGACATTTTTTTCCATAAGATTATTACAGTTGATAATTTTAAGTCAAAACAGGCTGGGGAAATCTAGCCCTTAACGGATCCACTTGTATCTGAAACAATAAAGGAGAGTGGTCTGATGAAGATCTAGGGGAATATTCTGTATCAGTGAGCGTCGGGATCATATGAGAATTGCATAATCTTAACTCAATTCTAGAGAGGGATTAATAGGGCCATGAGGCAAATCAGTAGACCCTTACATTAGGAAACATCTTTCTCCAGATATCAGCCAAGCCCACCTCATTAATAAGGAGACAGAGTGTCCTCTCCACCTGGATATTTGTCTCTAAAGGGTTACAAATGCCAAAATCACCCCTGACTATTAAAGGAATATCTGTCCAGTCTGCTAGTTTCACTAAGATTTGTTGGGGCTGAATATTTGATTATGGTTGGGGAACGTACAGTACAACAATGGCGCATTCATAATGAGAAATTAAGTAAAGGACACCAACCAACCTTCCCAAATCATCTTAGAAAGTGTCTATGCGTAGAAAAGGAATATTTTTATGCACTATAAGACTATCTCCCTGACGAAGGCAGCGTGCCGAAACGCGCGTTGGGAAGGTGCCCAGGAGACCAGGAGCAGCTGACATTACCCTGTGAGTCGTATGCTAGTACTAATACACTATAATACTTACCTGTGTTTACTGTTTTTACCCCCTCCTGGTCCATGAACAGTAGATGTGGACACACTGACACTCAGCATTATATCTCTATACATTTTCTTTTACTCTCTTACCCAGTGTATAATGATATTAACATAGTGTACTGTTTTTTCCTTGGATATACTGACACATGGTGGTGTTTCTGTTAATTGCACTCTATCACTTTATTTTTTGTGGTTTTCACTCACTACAAATTGTGCATTTTTTTGCTCATATTTATACTAAGTGGTGCATTTTTCTACACTTTTTTTTACACCTTTTTACACTCTCTTTTGCACTTTACGTGTCATGCCGCCACTGTATACTCACCCGGCCTCCGCTCCCGCGCCGCAGCCCCCCGCCGTTCGGCAGCCGCTTCTGACAGGTCCGCGGCCGATGGCAACTCTGCATGCAATGCGCCTCCCTCCTGTCACTTGTGCTCCGACAGTGCCCTGACCCAGAAGCACCGTCGGACCAATGGCAGACCAGGCTGGGGTATATCAAGCTGTCCTCCTTTTAGGGAGGCGCCTGATCGTTGTGTTTGCTAGCACACTGGGCCCTGCTTCCTCGTGTACTCTCTGCAGTCCTGTCTTCCGTGGTTCCTGCAGCAGAATTTAATTAATGGTCTTATAATAATTCAATTGTGGCAAATACCCAAATGTAAAATTCCAAGAAATGCTGTAATGTTTAGACTCCGATCTGTGAATGCGATTCTAACCAAAGTAATTTTTTTCTTTTTCTCTTAGACAGTGAAGTCATATACAACAGTCAAGATCTGAGTTTACAAGAAATATCTGAGGGTATGAGTCAGGCTGACCAGTCCGAACTCTCCAGTGGTCAGTCTGACCCAGATTTGCAGAACATGAAACAGTATATTTGTCCAGACTGTGGAAAATATTTTTCTCGTCTATCCCATTTCACCATTCATCGGCGAATTCACACAGGGGAGAAACCATACGTGTGCTCAGAATGTGGAAAGAGCTTTTCGTGCAATTCCTATTTGGTTAAGCACCAAAGGAGCCACACTGGGGAGAAGCCGTTTGCCTGCTCTGAGTGCGGAAAGTGTTTTAATCAAAGTTCTAACCTCTTCAAACACCAGAAAACTCACACTGGTGACAAACCATTTATGTGCTCTTTGTGTGGGAAATGCTTCACCCAAAAATCACATCTTGCCATCCACCAGATTATCCACACTGGAGAGAAAAGGTTCAATTGTCCAGAGTGTGGAAAATGCTTCAGCAACAACGCTAGGCTGGTTGCTCATATACGGGTCCACACAGGTGAAAAGCCTTTTGGTTGTTCTCTATGCGACAAACGCTTCACACAGAAATCCCACTTGGTCAAACACCAAGTGGTTCATACAGGAGAGAAACCATTTGTGTGTGCCGACTGTGGGAAGTGTTTTATTAGTAACTCGCATCTTATAATACACCAAAGAATCCACACAGGAGAGAAACCATTTTCCTGTTCAGAATGTGGAAAGAAGTTTACCCAAAAATCAGACCTGGTACGCCATGGGAAAATCCACATAGGAGATAAACCATATTCTTGTACGACATGTGGGAAACAGTTCCTTTGTAAGGCTTATCTAGTCCAACATCACAAAGTCCATAGAGTGGAGAAGGGAACATGATCTACATTGAAAAACCGCAAGAAATAAAAAGTCTGTAACAATTGGAATCTAATCACTGGACTCAGCAGCTCTACCAATGTGAGCCACTGAGCGCAGTGATTGACTGTGGCGGTCATGTGTGCTGTTAGGTTGAAGCTTAGATGTCAAATCATCAACAAAAATGGGAGAAGCAGCTGAAAGTCAGCACTGTACCCAGGGAAGGTGGGGAACTGGTCTTTTTATTATTTTATACATCTACAGTACTGCTCAAATTAATTGGGACAAAGCATTTTTTTCAGTAAAATCGTAAGTTGGTTACCAGTCAGTGATTCAAACCAGTTTAACGGCTTTGAACAGGTGTGAGTGCCTGTGGTGTGAGTGCCTGTGGTGTGAGTGCCTGTTCAAAGCGGTTAAAACTGGTTTGAATCACTGACTGGTAACCAACTTATGATTTTACTTAAAAAAATGCTTTGTCCCAATTAACTTGCACAGCACTGTACAAACCTTTAACTATAAGTTTGTCCCAGACAAACACTTTAAAAATTACAACAGTTTAACATTTTGAACCTAAAAGAATATTAAAATGACCCAAAAGGTTTAGATTTGTTGCTAAACCACAGATAAAGGCCTGTGTACTTTGCATAAGCGTCTGGCAAAACTTTCCTCCCAGCTGTGCTTCACCAACAAGAAAATAATTCTACCTAATGTCCTGCAGTGTTCAACCCGTGGAAGGCAACAAACCCGTGAAGCCGATGCCAGATTTCCTTAACTTTAGCAATGAAAGAACTTTTCTGACTCAATGGGGTCATCAGACTCTATCCCTTGATCAATAACCCATCTCCTGCAATTTAGTAACCATATGTTGCACTGTTATTACTCTTTGTAAGTGTTTTATTGAATTCACCATACTCAAATTCCTCTTACTAAAAAGAATCCCCGCTTTGGTATAGAAATAGTCTCTATCGCTTCATTGGGAGATATAGGAGACCATGGATGTAAGCTGTTGACACTAGGCAAAAAAGTTGTCTCCTCAGCAGAATACACCAACCAACCGGCCCAGAGGAGGCAGACCGTATTTTTAGATCTTTGTTCTCATGTGCTATTATACTCCTTTTAATGCATTTTATCATTCCTCTTGTACCTTGGCAGGTGCTACAGTTATCCTTAAGATTTATATAATAAGGTCTACCTATTCTGTTGAGAGTTGGCCTTCTACATAACAGAAAATGATTCTCATGTTCATCAAAGAAAAAACACCCAAATTCAGATCTACACACACTTGTGTATGCATGTACCAAGTCGGACTCTCATTGGCAGCCTCACAAGCATTGGCTATTTCTTAAGGTACTGTCACACTTAGCGATGTACCAGCGATCCCGACCAGCGATATGACGCGGTCAGGATCGCTGGTACATCGCTAAGTGGTCGCTAGTGAGCTGCCACATAGGCAGATCTCACCAGCGACATCGCTGGGGACGGGGGTCGCTACTTACCTGTCACACCAGGCGATCCTGCGTCCTCCTGCCCGGCTCCACGCATCTCTCGTCGTCACAGCAGGAAGCGCCGCAGGAAGCTGACGACGGGAAACAGTCCAGGACGTTCTCGCGCGATCAGCGATAACCAGCGGGGGAGCCGGTCGTAGGTAAGTATCACACACAGCGATATCGCTAGCAATATCGCTATAACGTCACTAGTTATAGCGATATTGCTAGCGATATCTCTTAGTGTGACAGGCCCTTTAGGCAGTCCTACACGTGAACTAACCGGCCATCTAATAAGTATAGGTACGCCCCGACTCTCTGCCGATGGCGGATGCGTTTTTGTTCTCACCAGGAATAAGCCTAGCCACAGGTGTCTGCCACTGGTTTTCTATTGATAACCAGCATACTTATCCAAGCTGAGTGCGCATGTGTATTGGGTGGGGGAATAGCTGTCAGCTGCATACAAGCTATCTAAGGCCTAATTCAGAAATCTGAGGGGATTTTTTGCATACGAGAAAAAATAGACTTTCTTATATGGTTTTTCTCATATGAAAAATTAATAGTGATGAGCGAACGTAGTCAGCTAAGGTGTTATCCAAGCCCGCTCATGTGCTAGTAGAGAATCTTCGACGTGCTTGAATACTATTGGTCAAGTCACCACAGATGCATGTTTCCCTGCTGTTCGACAGCCACAACACAGGCAGAGATTGGCTGTTGGTTAGGTAATCCCTGCATTTGTTGTGGTTGTTGAACAGCTGTGAGCTATGCAGCCACGGCGACTCGAGCATATTATTCAAGCACGTCTAAGATGCTCTATTAGCACACGAGCGGGCTTGGATAACACCTTATCTGAGAACATTCGCTCATCACTAAAAATTAACAGCAAAAAGCAGTCAGCACTCACATGACCCAGGAATGACCTGTGTGTACTGTGTTTTTTGACAGAACCATTGGTTTCAATGTTTGAGTTTGATTCACGACTGATAGGATCAAAAACAAAAATGTTTCTGTCTTTTTGTTTTGTGAATACTTGCACGACAAAAAATGTGTGGACAGCCCCATAGACCATAATTCAGTACACAGGGGAAGCAAGCATCTTGCATAATGATTTGGGGTCACCAATCTGTTTATGGTGCGAACTTCTTTCCACTAATTTCTCCGAATGGGTAGTCTGTTGATAAAATGTGTCAAATGTTGGAAATGTTTTAAAATATTAAACCCTTTGCGCCGGAGCACATTTTCTTTTTTGCATTTTTGTTTTTCGCTCCCCTTTTCAGTCTATATGGCCATGTGAGGGCCTTATTTTTGCGGGTTGTACTTTTGAACAACACCATTGGTTTTACCATATCGCGTACTCAAAAACGGGAAAAAAATTCCAAGTGCAGTGAAATTGCAAAAAAAAGTGCAATCCCACACTTGTTTTTTGTTTTTCTTTTCACCATGTTCACGAAATGCTAAAACTGACTATGTCTAGGTTCATTTTTATCTAAGTGGTGAAAAAAAAATTCCAAACGTTGTTAAAAAAAAAAATAGAATTGTGCCATTTTCAGATACCCGTAGCGTCTCCATTTTTCATGATCTCGGGTTGGATGAGGGCTTATTTTTTGCGGGCAGAGCTGATGTTTTTAATAATACCATTTTGGTGCAGATATGTTCTTTTGATCACCCATTATTGCATTTTAGCGCAATGCCGAGGCGACCAAAAAAACGTAATTCTGGCGTCTTGTCTTTTTTTCTTACCACTCCGTTTAGCGATCAGGTTAATCCTTTTTTTTATTGATTGGGTGATTCTGAACGCGGCGATACCAAATATGTGTATGTTTGATTTTTTTTTTTTTTGTTTCATTTTGAATGTGTTAGGAATCTGGGTCAGTCTATGCTTATGCAGCAACCCAGATTCTCACATTTGTCTCCAGAGGCTGTCCTTTGTCCCAGCTTCTGAGCATGCTCACGGGACGAGCTCTCACTGGAGTTCAGGAGTCAGGTGCTCAGGTCCTGCTCCTGATTTGATTGGTTATGCTCGGGGCTCTGGAGATTTCCGGCAGGTCCCGTACGCTATAAAAAGTGCTATGCCATGCGCTAGTATTTTCTATACTTGCTGCTGTGTGTTTGGTGATGGATGCTTGGTCTGGTGAATGACTTATTATGAAACCCCTTCCCTCGGATATTATGTTTGTGTGAGTGACTGGGACAGCCAGTATTGCGCTAGCACCAGCGCGCTCAAGCATCATTCGTTACAGCAGCCAGCATTCTGCATTGCGCCTGCTAAATTCGCGCTTGCAGTCGTTTTTTGCGCCCGCAGTTGCGACGCCGTGCACACGGTCTGCCACGGTAAGTCTATCCGGTTGTAGTGTTGTCTTGAACTACTCCGATCCATGGCTACCGCACGTGTGCCGCTGATGGTCTGTGAAGCTGATACAGACTCGGCGTTCTTTGTATTTTTGTTTTGCTTGCAGCTCTGTCTGTGAAACAGCCTGCTTCTGCATTACTTTTCATGTGCAGCTCTGTGACCTCAACAGAGCTACTTTTGTGCACCAGGTGCAGTTAAACCTTGTGCACATTATCGTCCCTGTTTTCTGCCATTTTAGCAGCGGTTATTTCACCTGCCGCACGGTGGACCCCGGGCGGCGAACACGTTTATATTTTTTTAAGCATGTTCCGCCGTCGTAACAGAATGTGGCAAAACGGGGGTGATTTGAGCTTTTGTATTTTTTTTTTAATATTTTTAGATACTTTTTTTTTTTTTTTTTGGCATGCTTCAATAGTCTCCATGGGAGACTAGAGGCTGCCATAGCCTGATCGTCTCTGCTACATAGAGGCGATGCTCAGATCGCCTCTATGTAGCATAATTACTGCATTGCTATGAGCGCCGACCACTGGGTGGCGCTCATAGCAATCTAGGATCAACAACCACAGAGGTCTCCAGGAGAACTCTAGTTGTTATGCCGACGCACCGATGACCCCCGATCAATAGTATTTTATCTACTATGCTAACCTTATATTAATTTGAATAAAATTTTTTGGTTTTTTTGGCATACAGCGTCCCCTTTTTCTTCTTTTGAGGCAGTTGTCAATTTAGTTGTTTGCTTTCAAGATGGATTACCGAGGAATTAAAGGTGGGGTTTTTCTTACGGGAAATATCAGTCTAGCTCTTTTATAGTAGAAGACTGGTTTGTAGTAAAAATTCTGTCAAGAAAGGGTTTAATTAGCAATCCATACACGTCTGATGAGGGTTTCAGTTGGCTATACACATTAGATGGCTGTCAAAAAACAATGTTTCATCCAATCTTTCAGTAGATGGCTGACTCTTTAATACACCAAGGGTACAATTTCAGCCGAGAAAGCCATGGACTGACACGGCGGATAGCGGCTTATCTTGCCAGCAAGCAACTGTCTTTTGGAGTAAGCTGGTTGAGGAAAAAACTAAAATGGCATATTCTTTATTTATTGTATTTATAAATTTTATTTTGCTGTGAACTTTTTACTACATAATTTTACGTTTTACTAGTATTGTTTATGCACTTTGTACCATTTTAAAGGATAATCTTTTTCTATTTTTTTTTATTTTCAACCCTACCAATTTATAAATATTGGGTTGTGAAAAATGTAGTTAACAGTCTATGTACATATAACATCGTGTTATTCTTCAAATAGCATTAAATAAATACAAATCTTAAACTATGGATATTATTTATATTTTCCATAACATGTATAATAAACTTACCTTTTTCTATAGTTTTAGCTGCTCACTTTTTTGTCTTTTTTTATTTATTGTATCACAACTTTATCAACTGCATGCAAATTACGTTAGGCAATTGTACTAGTGGTAGAAGTAATTTCGAAATCCCCTGTGCAAGTACATTGTCCTGTAAAACCTTATTCTTTGTATTATAAGTGGAAACTTGAAGTTTCGCTCGCAGAAGAAAATATAACAAGGGCAGCACAGTTAGTCGCCGAAGCAAAAACATCACCACTGTGGAACATCATACATGGGAAAGGTTTGACATCAGCCTCTTTAGTATTTAGTAGAGCACCTTTTTGACTGATATGACGAGCTGCAAACCAGAAATCATTTTATGGCATTGTTCCTGAGGAATCTTGGCTAGAGTTTGTGCGAAACGATTTGCACAAACCAGTCCGTTGGCCAAAATGTAATGTATGGCTTCTGGACTGGATTCCTGAGCACTGCTGTTTACAAGCTCATCTACTCAGAGTAGTGTTGAAAGCCAAAGGTGGAATTGTTAAATACTAACAAAACCGGAGCAAAACCGTAACAATGCAACAATTTGCACAACTAATCATGTGCTAAATAGTTGCAATTCATATTTATGAATGAGACAGCCAAGATGATTGTCTATAAAATGATGGTAGCCTCACGTTCCAAGCCGTAGTGGATGGTGAGATATGGAGCCTGAACGTCAAAAGTTCAAAGCATTGTTACCCTTTTGCTCATCACAGTACCATTGTTTCATATGCATGAAAAGTTCCAGTTTTTGTTTCTTTTTTCCAAAGAAGAGAAATCCCAAACTGTTGTGTATTTATTTATTTGGTTTTCAGCAAACTGGAGATTACGTTTGTTGTGCTTTTGTGTTAGCAGAGGTGCCATAATGGTATTTGGAAATGGAGACCTTCAACGTTTTTAGTATGTGCCTTAAGCCCCCGTTACACACTGCGATATCGCTAGCAATATCGCTGTAAAGTCACCGATTTTGTGACGTAGCAGCAATATTGCTAGCGATATCGCTACATGTGATACTTACCGCCGACCGGCTCCCCCCGCTGATTATCGCTGGTCGTGTGAGAAGGTCCTGGATCATTTCTCGTCGGGCGCTTCCTGTGGCGCCGACGAGCGACGCGTGGACGCAGGCGGGAGGACGTCAGGATCACCGCGTCTGACAGGTAAGTAGCGACTCCCGACCCCAGCGATGTCGCTGGTGAGATCTGCCTGTGTGGCAGCTCACTAGCGACCACTTAGCAATGCACCAGCGATCCATATCGTTGTCGGAATCGCTGGTGCATCGCTAAGTGTAACGGTACCCTTACTGTACAAACTGAAACCCCGTGGCTTGCTGCCACCAAGTCTTGCTGCAGTTCTCTTGTAGTCACTCACAGGATTCTGACCACCTGCCTCAGAAATCAGGTGGCATCTGGTCATCACATTCTCTTTTTGCCAAGTTTATGTAGTAAATATAAATCACAATGTCCCACTGAAAAATTGAATCAGCCTCCCGTTGAAGCAAAAGCGAAACGCGCGTCGGGGCAGAGGGACGCCCGAGGAGACTCCTTATCAATCATCGGTAATGGCTGCTTTGCTCTATGATATTATTTGTTTCATTGTTACATGATTACTGCAATTATGCCGTTGCATGGATTCATATTGTGAGACCGGACTTGAATGCCGCTAACAAAGACTGATATTGCCATAAGGATGGTTAGTACATTGGCCCAGTTTAATATTTATCCATGGGCATCGCCATAGTTCAGATTCCTTGCGGTTTTTGGCAATTTGCAGGGGTAATATAGACCTGAGAGCTCCCACATTGATGAGAATCCTTATCGTACTAATTTATGGATATTTATTATAACAAATTGCACAGTTTTCACATTTTTGTGGATGTTTTTATAGAATAAGGGATTTTGCAGCTATTGTTTTCCTATTACTATTTTTGATAATGGTGTATTTATTTGGTGTTTGATATATGTGAAAAAAATGGGCTCACAACGTCCCTTTATTGATATGTGCATCTCTCTATTTGTATATTTTTAAATTCTTTGTTAATAAAAATATAGCTTTTTATACCAATTGGTCCTTTATTCTGATTCAATTTTTCAGTGGGACATTGTGATTTATATCAATAGTTATGGTATTTACTTTTTGATTACAGAGGCTATTCTATAAGTGATTTATCAAGTTTATGTAGTGTAGCAAAGTTCTTTTAAAGGAAATCTTTCAGCAATTTTTTGCTATGTAACCTGAAGACAGCATGCTATAGGGGTTAAACAGAATTTAGCGATTCCTGTCTTTTCAAGCTCCATGGATTTGATTGCCTGCAATGTTTGTGTTAGCACCAGAAGATTATCATTGCTCTGACCCAGGAGCTGGGCCTCCTGGTCAGACACAACCCCCCCTGTGATAGGCCCCTCAATGTCTATGGGCATTGTACATGGAGAGCCTGGTGTAGGCAAGGTTAGCTGTGGTGTGGGTGGGGGCAGCTTTCTCAGCTCTGCTTCATTGCTAAATCTAAATGCTCTGAGTTAGAATGGCTGCACCCAGTAATCTAAGTAATACATTGTTGGATTCAGCTTTTATTTGCCTACATTGTGCTTCTCTCAGATGAGGTAGCAAAAACTTGCTGACAGATTCCCTTTAACTTTGATCCTGTGAACTCTGCTTCCATTCATATCTCTAGGAACATTCAATGCCTTTGCTATGTTTTTGTATAATTCTCCTTGATTATGCAAGGCAATGATCATTGTAACTTTTTGGACCACTCTCTACTTGTGACTAAGACTGCATTTAAACATCCTTGTGGCACATCCTAGTATAGACACCAAGCCCTAGGTTTAGTAATGAAAAGTTGTCAACCAGACACCCCATTACTGAGCCAGTAAGTAAAAACAAACACGCAGAAACAAACCCACACACATTGTCAACAGCCAATGTAGGAGTGTTAACAGAATAGTTACAGCCTATAGGTTCAAACAGCAACTGTTAATTTAAAAAAAAATTGTGTGGGCTCCCGTGTAATTTTAATAACCAGCAGAGTGAAAGCTGAAGGCTGATGTTAATATTCTGGGAAAGAGCAAATAGCCATAAAGGTTCCCAGGCTATTAATATCTGCTCATAGCTGCTAGCTTATCCTTTATTGGCTAGATTACAGGGGGACCCCAGAAGAAAATTGAAATAGGGTCCCCCTATGAAATCTAACCAACAAAGGCTAGGCAGATAGCTGCAGGCTGATATTAAAAGCCTAGGAAGGGGCCATGGATATTGGCCCCCTCCCAGAGTAAAAACATCAGCTGTCAGCCACCCCAGAAAAGGCGCATTTATAAGAGTCGCCAAATCTGGCGCTTAATCTCACTCTTCCCACTTGCCCTGTAGTGATGGCAAGTGGGGCAACAGTTGGGGTTAGGGGTGTTTGATGTCACTTTTGTATTGTCAGGTGACATCCAGTCAACAGGTTAGTAATGAAGAGGCGTTTATAAGACACCCTCATTACTAACTCGATAGTGAGGTTATAAAAAAACACTCAGAATAAAGTCCTTTATTGAATATAAATTAAGCTATACTTACCGACGCCTAATCCACTGAAGCCAACGTCTCCTGTAACAAAAATAAAATTATAAGCCACAATATTCTTCACCCATCCACAGAGAAGATAATCCATAATATCCCATGACGGTCCTGATGACTTCTCAAACACAGCTGGCTATACACTGACACACTAGGTAATCTATCCCGCAGTGTATAGCACTGAGCTCTGGTGAGAGAGTTCACCGGAGTTCAGCTGATCAGCTCCTATGCAGAGTGGGGAAAGCATTATACTATATATAGGGGCTGCATTATACTCTATCAAAGACTATGGGGGTGCTTTATACTATAGGTACTTGTAGAGGAGTGGAAGGATAGAAGAAGATGCTGTGACAATAGGGGAGTTACTTGATATTGTTTGTTCTTGATTGATATGTGTGATAAAGA